>NC_064850.1:7845000-8154166 GCF_024139225.1 Suncus etruscus | reverse complement strand
GCTGCTTACAATAAAGGCAAACGCCGCTGTGCTATCTCTCCGGGCCCTTTTGTTACTTATTTGAACGAAATAGGCTAGTTCCTCTTTCATTGTAGAATTTAACCATAATTAAAGTAAACTTTATAGATTTTTGGCTTTATTTTTTGCACAGAAGAATTAGAGTGACTTAGAGTTCTGTTTGTAGGTCTATAGACTAACATTGCCTACAGAAAGTCCTGGTGGCTGGCCAAAAATCACCTAACCTCAAAGTAGCATTAGCTATCATACTAAGTAAAAATTGTAATTTTATAACATTGAATTTAATTAAATGCTATCTACATTGGCTTTTGTTCTTGCTTTAGCCACCAGCAAATTTGTAAATATTTCTCCTACTTTCCTGATCCACAAGTGTTAAAAGTTTCAAAAATTCTGTCTGAGGGAAGCTTCTCTGTAAGCAGATGATCACAAGTTCAGGTACATTGTGCCCCACACTTTTCAAGCACAGTCCTGGCAGCTCTGTTCTCTGTGCTCTCTGGTGCTATAAGAGATTTCCAACTGTACCTCAGCCAGGTATAAGCACCATGACAAGAAGTGTGGCTACCCACCATACCACAATGGGCACTGCCACTCAAAAAATGGGCAAGCACCCAGAGCCAAGAAGGAGACTTCTGGCAAGCATTTTTATGAGCATCAAGACAACCCCAGATATGTCATTTCTTTTCTTTTCTTTTCTTTTTTGGTTTCTGGTTTTTGGGTCACACCTGGCAGCACTCAGGGGCTACTCCTGGCTCTACGCTCAGAAATCGCTCCCCAGCAGGCTCAGGGGACCATATGGGATGCCTGGATTCGAACCACCATCCTTCTGCATGTAAGGCAAACACCTTATCTCCATGCTATCTCTCCGGCCCCCAGATATGTCATTTCACCATAGTTTGTATACATGGACCAACCAAGAATGTGTCCCCGATAAGCACATGCAAGCATCCCAGCTAAAGGAGGGACAACCTCGAGGAGCGCCTCAGTCTGATGTGTGGCTCCAGTCACCACCACAACAAAGGGCAAGGAGACTGAGAGGATTAAAACATACGTTTTCATTTTCAGACTTGGCCGATTCAGTTATAAGAGTAATATCTGGGGCTGGAGAGGTGGCGCTAGAGGTAAGGTGTCTGCCTTGCAAGTGCTAGCCAAGGAAGGACCGAGGTTTGATCCCCTGGTGTCCCATATGGTCCCCCCAAGCCAGGGGCAATTTCTGAGCACTTAGCCAGGAGTAACCCCTGAGCATCAAATAGGTGTGGCCCAAAAAACAAACAAACAAAAAAAGAGTAATATCTACTAGCACCTAGATATGTTCAAGTTATATTACATGTATGGAAAGAACATTTTACTGGGATTACTAGATATTTAATAAGATATAAATTATTTTTGTTTTGTTTGGGGGCCATACCTGGCAGTGCTCAGGAGTTACTCCTGGCTCTGTGCCCAGAAATCGCTCCTGGCAAGCTGGGAGGACCATGTGGGATGCCAGGAATCGGTCCTGGGTCTGTCCTGGGTCGGCTGCTTGCAAAGCAAATGCCCTACGACACCTGTCCAGCCCAATAAATTATTTTTTTTAATTTATAAAAATCCTGTGAAGACAGGGTCCAGGGCCTCTGACTTGCATGTGCTAACCTAGGACAGACCTCCGTTCGATCCCCCAGTGTCCCATATGGTCCCCCAAGCCAGGAACGATTTCTGAGTGCAAAGCCAGGAGTAACCCCTGAGCATCACCAGATGTGGCCCAAAAACAAAATCCTTTGAAGGCAAAAATCACAAGGGATTTTTTTTTAACCAAACTCTTAATTACCTAAAGACAATTAGAGATTAGTCAGCCATTTCCATCTTAGTCTTAGACTAAGAGTTCATCAGTAATTTCAGATTTTCACTCCTGTAAAATTTATAGAGCTTTGGGGTCTTTCTAAAAATTTTTTCAGCTACTGACATTCAGAAATGAGAATTGCATAACCCAGTAGGAATCAAAGCAACAATGACAGCTCAATGTCAGGATTCTGTTTGAGATTCTATTTTGAAAAACTGCCCAAGCTTGGTTAGTATTTGTTCTCTCTTTTTTCTGAACAGTCAGTTAAAGTGGTTTTGATTGCTTGCTACATTTTCTGACTCAAGAAAAGGACTTTTTATTAATTTTTGAATGAAAAACGTTTTTTAATCAAATAAATGATCAATATAGCTTTAAACTTTGCTTCCTTTATAAGAATCTCTCTCCTGGGCCCGGAGAGATAGCACAGCGGCATTTGCCTTGCAAGCAGCCGATCCAGGACCAAAGGTGGTTGGTTCAAATCCCGGTGTCCCATAGGGTCCCCCATGCCTGCCAGGAGCTATTTCTGAGCAGACAGCCAGGAATAACCCCTGAGCATCATCGCCAGGTGTGGCCCAAAAACCAAAAACAAAAAAAACAAACAAAAAAAAAGAATCTCTCTCCTGTCTTCTTGATGTTGGGAAAGTAAGAAGTACAGTTTTACCTGTATATGATCGAGAGTTCCTGGTAATAACACAACATTTTTTCTCTCTCTCTTCTGCTATTATTTGAAGGGGTAGGGTCAACTCTAAAGCAGTACTTAGGGGACCGAGGGACCACTCTCAGTAAACAGAGCCCAGAACTATCCTGGGACAGTGATCATGGAGGTCACAGGGCCACCTGAGCATAGTTCCAGGCATTGAACCTGGAGCCTCTGCGTGCCTGACATGCTGTCTAGCCCTTTGAACTCTCTTGCCAATTCTTTATTGTTGTTTGATTCCTCAATATATCTCTTTTTCCTTCCTATATTTGCTCTATACTCCCATTTTTAAAGTTTTATTTTCATTTTTTTTTTCACACTCAGTAGCACTTGGGTTACTCCTCACTCCGTTCTCAGAAATTATTGCTCTGGCCTCAGCTTAGTACTCCCTTATTTCTTTCTTGGGAGATGGGCCAGAAAGAACACGCTTGGCTCTATGCTCAGAGATCAATCCTGGTGGGACTTGAGGAACTGGATCTGATGTTGGGCATTGAACCTGTGTTTGTTGCCTTGCAAGGTAAGCATCTTACATGCTATATTCACTCTTCATCCTCTCTCCCTCTCTTTTTGGTACCTTTTTCACTTATATCCTATATACCTATAGGATATAAGAAAGATTCACTCCATATTCTCAGCTCTTACTAGTTGAGATTTAAAGTACTAAATCTCTTATTTATTTAGAATAAGCTTCCTGTTTATCTATAGAAACGAAAACAAATCCTTGTTCTGGGCCAGAGAATAGCATAAGATACGCAGATAACCCACATTCAATTCTCCACACCATATATGCTCCTTTAAACCCACTGATAGTGATCCTGAGTACAGAACCAGGTATAAACCCTGATCACTGCCAGGGTGTGACTTCCCCTCCAGCAAATCGTGGTTAATATTATTTTCTGTCTTCATAGGCTTTTGTCAAATTGAGCCGTGTGAAGTTGTTATTATTGTTTTGATCTATAGAAATATCTTCCTCAGATGCTTGGAGCCCCAAAGTTGGATTCTAGACTGGTGTGTCATGTGGTTGTTATGTTGGAATCGTTAACATTGCCACAGTTTTGAGCTGTTAGATTTCTGCAACATTGCATCTGGGCCCACTACCTCACCAGTCCCCAGAATTCTTTCATTTAAAACCTTGCAGAAGACTACTGTAAAGTGAAACAGACTCCAAAGCAAGATGGGGAAGGAGAAGTGGACCGGCTATCTTGCTTGAATACAGAAATACATCTTCATGGTCCTGAAAATGACTGTTAAGACACCTTAAGCTTATCATTTGGAACTCATCAGTCTGATATTTTATATGCTAATATCAATAGGATGCAGAGAAAGCATCAAAAATGCCTTACAAACATATAAAAATAGACTATTTCAGGAATGGGCAATTGTTTGTATTTGAAATTTAAAGGTGTTTCATGGGGCCGGAGCAATAGTACAGCTGTAGTGTGTTTTCCTTACACACGGCTGACCCAAGACGGACCTGGGTTCGATTTTCAGCATTCCATATGATCTCCCGAGCCTGCCCGGAGCAATTTCTGAGTGCAAAACCAGGAGTAATCCCTGAGCACTACCAGGTGTGCCCCCCCCCCCAAAAAAAAATAAATAAAGGTGTTTTCATGTGGGAAGCTTTTGGTTTAATCCCCAGTACGGATAGGTAAATTTAAAATAAAAGTGTCTGGGGCTCCAAAAGATGGTTCAGTAACTTAAAAAGTGCCCAGGCCAAATATGAAACTGGACTTATTTATTTGGGTTCTTTCTGCCATACCCATAAGTGTGTGGGGGTTACTCCTGGTGGTTCTCTGAGGACCATATTGTGCTGACAATTGAACTACAAGCAAGGGAAACACCTCAACCCCTTTATTCTCTCTCTCAGGTTCCTGGTCATGAATTTTTTGTTGTTTTGGGGTCAGACTCAGTGGTGCTCAGCTTCTTCCTGACTATGCTCAGGAAACACTTCCGTATAGTTCCGGGTAACAGATGTGGTGCCAAGGATCAAACTCAGATCAGCTGCATGCACCCTACCTACTATACTATTGCTCAGGCCTATGAATCACCATTCTTTTTTTTTTTTTAATAAAAATTGTGCTCATTTCAGCAGCACATATACTAAAATTGGAACGCTACAGAGAAGATTAGCATGGCCCCTGTGCAAGGATGACACACAAATTCATGAAGCATTCCATATTTTTAAAAAATAAATAAATAAATAAAAATCATTTAAAGACCATGTATTACATAGTTGGTCATAATTTGTTTTTAGGTTTGTGGGAGTGAAATTATTAGAAAAAAGAAGAAAGGGGGCTGGAGAAATAACACAGTGGTGTTTGTCTTGCAAACTGCCAATCCAGGACTTAAGGTGGTTGGTTGTAATTCCAGCGTCCCATAAGGTCCCCCGTGCCTGCCAGGAGCTATTTCTGAGCAGATAGCCAGGAGTGACCCCTAAGCACTGCCGGGTATGGCCCAAAAACCAAAAAAAAAGAAGAAAGAAAATAGTACAGTAAGAAAATTTGTGGAAATTATTGTGCTTCACAATGAAGTCATTAAGCCATTATCCGAAGATTTAGTAAGCTCTTGTTGCTTGTTGATCATTCTGCTACTTCTTTTGGTTTTGAATAGTAGGTGGCTTTACATACACATTAATGTCTAAACTGGGCGTGACAGTAATAAAAGAAATTGGAGTTGTTGTGGCCACTAGATCCAGGAATTCTAAGTACTGTTGCTGATACTGTAGCTTTGTGGGATTTGTTTTTGGCTGCTGGAGCTTCCAGAAGTATAAGAAAGTGGGGTAAAAGTGCCCACACTCACTCCAAAAAAGTCCTGGTGATGTCAGCCCAAATAGCAGCATTCTTGATGGTTTTTTTAGATTTGTTTTGATCTCTGTAGAGAACAATAGACAAGTGGGGAAGCAGAGTGACCGGAGTAGTGGTGATTGTGGGTGAAGAGTGTAGCAGGTGTAGCTTTGGCAGGTCCCTGGCCTCCTAAGATAGCTAACTTTCAGCTGAGTGGCCAGCATTTCCACCATTTTTCATGGCTTAGTTTAAATCTCCTCCAAGCACTGAGAGAGTCTGTGAAGCTGGCCAAGACATGGTGGCTGCACTTTTTGTTTTTTTTGGGGGGGATCACACCCGCCAGTGCTCAGGGCTTACTCCTGGTTCTCTGTTCAGAAATCAGTCCTTTCGGGCCCAGGGGACCATATAGGATGCTGAGGAATGAACCCGAGTAGGTCACGTTCAAGGCAAATGCCTGACCCACTGTGCTGTTGCTCTAGTCTGCTATAATTCTCCAGCTCTTAATGCATAAAAGTTTAATTGATTATTTATCCATGGTTAGCCAACAGTTTGTTGGAACTGAAAAATAGCCAGAGAACATGGTCTACGTGCAGAAGGCTAGGATTTGATTTCTGAACATGGCTAGGAGTGGCCCACCCCCCACCAGTTGGTAGGGCATGCATGCGTCTTGTATGTGTGCAATTGACTGAATTCAGACCCCAGCGTTCGCTATGGTCCCCTGAGTACTGCTGGGTGATGCAAAAAAGAAAAATCTTGTTTTAAAAAGAAAAGTTCAACATTGTCATCAGCTGTTTCCCCAAAACAATAAACTAGCAAATAGACTGAAGATATCTGCAAAGGTTAGAACATAGGCGTTGGCCCTGGGTTCACTTCCTGAGAAGTGATTCTTGAGCAGACCCCAGGTACCCCTGGATGAGGCCCTAAGACAAATAGGTAAAATGGAGTTGACTGGCAGCTACTGCCTATAAGGAAGTGATCAGTGTGGCCCGAAAACAGAAAATGGAAAAGTCTGGCAGCTACTACCTGTAAGCATTATGATTAACTTGATGTTATGTGCCTTGAAGTGATACAATATGAAATAACTTTGTGCAAAAAATTAAGAGCCCGAATCAACGACAAATTGATGTCGTGACCAAATGAAGCCATGACAAATCCAGAATGTGGGTATTTTCTGAGACAGTTAACCTGGACTTTAAAAAAATAATCAGTACAGCAGGGAGGCGTATGCCTTGCACACAGGCAGCCCGAGTTTCATTCCTAGAATTCCATATGATCTTGCAAGTTGAGCGCCGAACCAGGAATTAGCCCCAGAGCATTGCCTGATTATGACCTAAAAACTAAAACAAATCACATACGAGCAAAAGATTGAGGAGCTGCACCATGCTGAAATAGTTAAGAATGAAGTAATATTGGAACCATAATTAACGTTGACATGATTAATCACAAATCCGTGCAGAGAAAGGAAAAGAAAATTAACAATTAGTGCTTGGGGGTGGGAGGTAAGCCTCGTGCTTACTCTGGGCTCCACATTCAGGAATCACTTCTGGCAGGGGATGGGGGGCGAGGGGTCACATGAAATACCTGAGTTGAACCTGGCCAGCCAAGCCAGGTGCAGGGCAAGCACTTTACCTGCTAACACTTTCTCTCCAGCCCCAATAACTAATGTATCTATGAGAGAAAAAGCTGTATCATTCTAGTCTCTCAACTTCTTTAAAATTAAAAGTTGAATATGCTTATTCCTGTTTTGAACCCAAATCCAAATTTTCAAGCATAAATTTCCCTTTGTTTTAATTGTGTTATATGGAGCGAATTGATCCAAATTCTTTATCTGCTTTTAAAAGATAATGGTAATTCTTGTGATTTTTTTTTATATTACATCTGTTAAACATGTACTCTGATAGGCCAGATGTGCTGAACACATTGTTTCAGTAATCGCTAACAGTGTGAGAACCCAGAGAAACAGTATAGGGGCCTAAGCAGATCCCAATTTGATTCCTGCCACAGTATATGATTGATTTCCAGAAACTGCAAGGAGTGATCGCTGAGTACAGAGCCAGGAGTCAGTCTTGAGTACCAGTGGGTGTGGCTTAAAAATCAAAACGGATTGATGATAGATCCCTGACAATAGATGAGTGGCTAAGGAAACTGTAGTACATCTACAGAATGAAATGCTGCTCATTTCTCAGAAAACGATGATGCCGGGGCTGGAGAGAGAGAGCACTGCGGTGTTTGCCTTGCAAGCAGCCGATCCAGGACCTAAGGTGGTTGGTTCGAATTCCATATGGTCCCCTGTGCCTGCCAGGAGCTATTTCTGAGCAGATAGCCAGGAGTAACCCCTGAGCACTGCTGGGTGCGGCCCAAAAACCAAGGGAAAAAAAAGAAAACAATGATGTCATGAAATTTTCCTATACGTCAATGAACCTGGAGACCTAAGTGAAGTGAGTCAGGGAGAGATATAGACACCAAACAATTTCATTCATCTGGGGATATAAGAAAAATAAAAGAGGGGCCAGAGTAGTGGCACAAGCGGTAAGGCGTCTGCCTTGTGTTCACTAGCCTAGGACGGACCACAGTTCGATCCCCTGGTGTCCCATATGGTCCCCCAAGCCAGGAGTAATTTCTGAGTGCGTAGCCAAGAGTAACCCCTGCACGTCACTGGGTGTGGCCCAAAAAGCAAAAAAGATCAAAAGAAAGGATTCTCCACTGGCATAGACACTGGGCAGAGGAAACAGCACAGGACTCAGCTTGGAGAGCGATCGTGGAGATAATAAGACAGTCCCAAAGAATTCGGACTTGAAGAACCTGAAGTCCTCCACTACTCTCCAAGCCTCAGCTTTCAATCATAGGGACAGTGCTACCTGCTTTGAGGGAGTTTACTTTTCTCATGTTGGCTGCCCAGGGGGCTTGGAATGGTGACCAATTTTGTTTCCTGCACCATCTGCGGTGGGATCTGGACGAGACCCAGCTTCTTGGAGAATAATCTCGAAAAGAGAAGGGAATATTAACTTGAGAACGGGTACTAGAAGGAAATACAGGGCTTCCCAGAGTGGAAAGAGAGAGACATTTAATGAACAGGTATTTATTGGGCGCCTTAATCATGTGCCAGGCACTGTTAGAACTCCCTCTAAAGAAATAAAAACAAAAATAAAGGACTGGAAGCCGTAGAAGCAAATCTGAGGGACGGAACAGTCCTACATGCTGTATTATGCTTATAGTAGTGCTTATTTCTTCTTCCTGGATCAGTACTGTGGATTACTTTCTGTAGTGATCGGGGACTGCCTGCCTGCCTGGAATTGAACCTGGGCCTCCTGTATACAAAGCTTGTTCTCTCACCTCTTGAGTGCCCCTTCCACTTTGAAGGACACTGGTAATTCATTGCATTGGGCTCACCCAGATAATCCAAAATAATCTTCATGGGTATTTTGGGTTTGGAGCTACACTCCGTGATGCTGAGGTTGGGCTTGAGTACTGAAGGGCTGCTTCCATAGATGCTCTGGGGATTTGAAGCCATGTGGTACTGGGAATCTAACCCAGGGACTCTGCACGTCAGGCATGTGCTTTAGTCTGTTAAGCCATCTCTCCAGCCCAGCCATAGAATTTTTTAAAAAGGACCAGCCAGGGGGCCGGGCGGTGGCACTGGAGGTAAGGTGCCTGCCTTGCCTGCGCTAGCCTAGGACGGACCGAGGTTTGATCCCCCGGCGTCCCATATGGTCCCCCAAGAAGCCAGGAGCAACTTCTGAGCGCATAGCCAGGAGTAACCCCTGAGCGTCACAGGGTGTGGCCCAAAAACCAAAAAAAAAAAAAAAAAAGGACCAGCCAGCACTGATTTAAAAAAAAAAAAACTTGATTGATTGATTGATTGATTGTTGGGCCACACCTAGTGGTGCTCAGAGGTTACTCCTGGCTCTGCACTCAGAAATCATCCCTGGCCGGCTGGGGAACCAGGAATCAAACCGGGTGCCAAGAATCAAACCAGGTCCCTCCCAGGTCGGCCACATGCAAGGCAAACACCCTACCATGGTGCTATCTCTCTGGCTCCTGTTTTAGTTTTAGTTTTCAGTTTATAATCAGGCAATGCTCTGGGGTTAATTCCTGGTTCTGCACTCAACTCACTACACTCTGCTCAAGAGATCATATGGAATTCTAGGAATGAAACTCGAACTGTCTGTGTACAAGGCACACGCCTCCCTGCTGTACTGATTATTTTTTAAAGTCCAGGTTAACTGTCTCAGAAAATGCCCACATTCTGGATTTGTCATGGCTTCATTTGGTCACGACATCAATTTGTCATGATTCAGTCTTTTAATTGTTTGCACATACTTAGATGATGCCAGTTATTTCATATTGTGTCACTTCAAGGCACATAACATCAACATAGGAAAATGTTGATTTATTTACAACTATGGACAAACTTTAGGTGTAATTTTAATTGTTGTACTTTTATTACAGGTTTTTACCCCTTGGATGACATTTCTATTATGGAGGTGCTTGAGAAAGAGCTGGCTAATCTGAACATTGTGAAACGTTCCTCGGGAAAGGAAGAACCCACTTACCTGCTTGGCATAGACACATCCAAGACCATGCAAACAGAGAAAGGAAGCTTGGTGGCTGTTTTATGCTCTAATGGGTCAGTTAGAATATACGATAAAGAAAGGTTAGAGGTACTGCGAGAATTTAGTGCACGTTCTGGATTTCTCAATGGTATCAAATTTGCAAATTCTTGTGACCACCTGTATTCCTCGTGTACTGATGGCACTGTCAAATGTTGGGACGCTCGATTAGCCAGTGAAAAACCTATCCAGTTGTTCAAGGGTTACCCTTCTAATATTTTTATCAGTTTTGACATCAACCATAACGATCATGTTATTTGTGCTGGCACAGAAAAAATTGATGATGATGCATTGTTGATATTCTGGGATGCGAGAATGACTTCTCAGGATATATCTAGTACTAAAGACCCACTTGGTGCCTACTCAGAGACACACAGCGATGACATCACTAACGTGTGCTTCCACCCCACCAATCCCAGCATGGTGGTTTCGGGTTCAACTGACGGCCTGGTGAATGTTTTTGATATTAGTCTGGATAATGAAGAAGACGCGCTGGTGACCACCTGTAACTCAGTTTCCTCAGTAAGCAGTATCGGTTGGTCTGGGAAGGATTATAAAGAGATATTCTGCATGACACATGATGAAGGATTTTATTGGTGGGATCTTAATCATCTGGATACTGATCAACCTCTCACCTGTTTGAACATCCAAGATGTTAGGGAAGTGATTAAAGTGAAAGAAGGTCCTTTGGACTATTTGATTGGTGGACTGTATCATGAGAAAATGGACAAATTGTTCGTTGTTGGAGGAGCCAACACAGGAAGCATTCACTTAATGAACTGCACTACCTCAGGACTGGTCCACGTAACCAGCCTTCAAGGAGGACATGCTGCTACTGTCCGTTCTTTCTCTTGGAATATGCATGACAATTCTTTGCTAACTGGAGGAGAAGATGCGCAGTTGTTACTCTGGAAACCTGAAGCAAAAGAGAAGACATTTACAAAGAAAGAAAGCATGAAAATAGCATCTTCTGTGTACCATCGAGTTCGAGTCCACAATAACGAGTCTTACAAGAGGAAAAAGAAGCAGTAATATTACATGGGAATTTATGTGATAGAATTTATAACTATGAGTAAATTTTGTTTTTGTTGTTATTGTTGTTGTTGTCTTTGGGCCGTACCTCCCTGTGCTCTGGGATTGATTACTCTTGGCTCTGCACTCAGGAATCATTCCTGGTGGGTTCAGGGGACCATATGTGATGCTGGGATTGAACCTGGGTTGGCTAATGCAAGGCAAACATAGTACCTGCTGTGTTACTGCTCCAGCCCCAGTAACTATTCTTTTCAGTACTACCTGTAGAGTAAACACTTTCAGAGTCTTAAAAGCATACGTTAAAAACAAGCCAGTATCTAAGTCTTAGGAAGATCTTGAATGGTTTAATTTTGGTCTTGATGAAGTCTAAAATTATTTTTAATTTTTAAAATTGAGTTTTGAGGTCAAGTGATCATGTGACATGTCACATGAGGTCACAGTTTGAGTCACTAAAACTTAAGTTTTAGTCCTGACTTCTGAGAGATGACTCCTGGCAGGTTCAGGAGTTCATATGGGAGCGGGGGCTTGGCATTGAACCTGGGTTTTCCACATGCAGGACAGACACATGAAAATTATCAGTTTAGCCCTAACATTCTTTAAAATCCACCGGTTGAGTATACAGTCAGTGAATTGAAAGTAAAATTATAGTCCTAAATTTTAAAACCCATCTGTTGAGTTAGTAAATGTTGAGTTTAAAAAAATTGTGATGAAAGAAATATCTCTGGCTTAAAAAAAATGTACAGGCAGTTTGGATATGTTTTCTAAGCTTAAATATTTTAAATTAAATCATCATCATTATAAAACAACTTTTCTCCTATTTTTAAGTTCCTTATTTAATACACATAGATTACATTGGATTATTTAAGCATATCTAATGAGTAAATTAAAATTTTAGATGATTTACATCTATTTAAAACATTTGGTAAATACTTTTGTTTCTTTAATATTGATTAAAATTGATTAAACAGTTTCACTGTAAATAAATCCTTGCAAAATTTATTTTGTCTAAATACAAAAATCATGATATAATAACTTTCAGAATATTCTTTTAATACTATTGATAAAATTTTCTTTCACAGTGTTGTCATACTTAATTTTAAATATGAAGGGGGATAGGGATATGGTTCACTGATAGAGTATATGCCTTGCACATTTGGAATTTTGGGGTTGTTTTTTTTTTTTTTATTTGGGTTACACCCAGCGGTACTCAGGGTTTACTCCTGGCTTTGCACTCAGAAATCGCAGGGGACCATATGGAATGCCTTGGATCAAACTGGGTCCATCCCAGTTTGGCCACATGCAAGGCAAATACCCTACCACTGTGCTATCACTCGGGCCCCTGCCTTGCATATTTGTTGCACATTTAAGGTTTGTGACCTTAGGTTTAATCCCTAGCATGACTTAGGTGGGCTGGGTGACTTACACTTAGTTTAAAATTTTAATTTTGTTTATTGCTAACTTTTGAGGGGTTTTGGTCACACCTGGCATCACTTGAAAGTTACTGCTGGGCCAGAGCGATAGCACAGTGGCAGGGTGTTTGCCTTGCATGCAGAAGGTCGGTGGTTCGAATCCCGGAATCCCATATGGTCTCTGGAACCTACCAGGAGCGATTTCTGAGCACAGTACCAGGAGTAACCCCTGAGCGCTGCCAGGTATGACCCAACACCCCTCCAACCACCCCCCCCCAAAAAAAAACACCCAAAAATTACTGTTGACAGGCTCAGGGAGCCATATGGGATACTGGAGATTAAACTGGGTTGGCTATGTACAAGGCAAACATCCTATTTGCTAGGCTATCACTCCAACCCCTTTTGCTAATTTCTTAGTTCCCCCCTTTTAAATACCTCTCTTTTTATTTATTTATTTTGGTTTTGGGGTCATACCTGGCAGTGCTCAGGGGTTACTCCTGACTCTGTCCTCAGAAATCGCTACTGGCAGACTCAGGGGAACCATATGAGATGCCAGAAATTGAACTGGGGCCCATCCTGTGTTGGCTGCATGCAAGGTAAACGCCCTACCACTATGCTATATCGCTCTGGCCTCTAAATAGTTCTCAAGTCTCTTCTTTTTTCCAGGTTTTGGGTTACTCTGTGGTGCTCTGGGTATATTCATGACTCTGCTTTCAGGAATCACTTATGGAGAGGCTCTGGGAACAAGATGGAGTGATACAAATCAAACCCTTGTCAACTCCATGTAAGGCAAGTGCCCTATCCATAGTATTATCTAGTCCCCAAAAGTATTAACTGTAAACTGTAGTGTTAAGTTTTAAAGGATTTGCTTTTTATAGTCTTCTAAGCACAGAGTTGGCCTAGCCCAGGCATACTGGTGGATGTGTATCACCTCAGTCTTGTCTCCCCCCCCAAAAAAAATAGAATCTTAACTGGAACTAGAAATATAGTCAGGGATTAAAGAGTTTAGCTTGGCTTCCATGTGATCTATCTTAGTTGTGTTTGCTACCCCATATTTGGTCCCACAGGCATCACTAAAAGTGATGTGAACAGAGCAAGGAATAGTCCCTGAGCGTAGTGGGACCCCAGAACCCCTTCCCCTCACCCTCTGCAAAAAGTATAATAATAATTTCTCATTTTTAAAGATTGAGTATCTTTTTATATTTTATTCAAAAATATTGTGACTAATCCTGGCACCTCACGTACGGTCCTGTGAGCCCCTCCAGCAGTGAGTTCTGAATACAGAGTCTGGAGTAAACCCTGAGCATGGCTGGGTGTCCAAAAACAACAAACCTATCAAATACTGCTTGAAAAAGGAGTGAGAGGGGCGATAGCACAGCAGGTAGGGCATTTGCCTTGCATATGGCAACTGGGTTCAATCGCAAGCATCCCATATGGTACCCCAATCATACCAGGATTAATTTCTGAGCACAGAGCCAGGAGTAAACCCTGAGTACTGCTGGATGTGGCCTAGGAGCCATAAATAAATAAATAAATAAATAAATAAATAAAATGGAGTGAGGGGTCAGAGTGACATCAGGTGGGACTCTTACATTGTCCATGGCTGACCCAGGTTAAATTCCGAAAGTCTCCCGAGTACCACCAAGAGTAATTTCTGATTACAGACCCAGGAAAAACCCCGAGCATCACTAGCATCACTAGCCCAAAAGCAAAAGTAACTAAAGGACTGAAACTTTCCCCTCACCTTCAATACCACAACAAATGTGATTGCATGGCCAGGTAGCACAACTCCTGCTGAGCACATGTAAAGGCGCTGTGAACACCTTAGCCATAGCATGTGTGGGTCAACTCAGTGTGAGCCCCTGACTAGCACATGTGCAAGCACAAGTAAAGGAGTGTGAAGTGAACCTCAGTGCAGCCAATTGTGTGAGCAGCAGCATCTGATGTGTAGGACCCCCCCTGCTCCCCGAAAGCACCACAAAATGTGTTGGCGACACATCACAACACCACTACCAGAACAAAAAGTGAAAGGGAGGGGAGAGTAAATGAAGTTCTCTTTCAATTGCATAGATATTTCATGACTCACCAAGATTCTTAATACTGCCCTATACCCTCGGCGGTATGATTAAGCTAGTTATCCTGCCAGTCTTACAGTTGGAGCTCCTGCATATCTCTTCTTCCCCTGCCTAGCCCGCTCAGCTGTTTAGTTCAGTGATGCTGGAGAAAGAAATTTCGCCCTGGGAGAGCCTGCAGTGGGCTGAGGCAAACAAAGTCTCGGATCAGAATGATAGAATGATAGCACAGTGAGAGCTGAGGAGCGAGATGGCCCCTTTTGTTCTCCTGCTCAGGGTTAGAAAAGCTGCTGCCTGGACTATATATTCAAAGAACAGCAGTTCCCCTAGTTGACTAAGAAATGGGAAAGAAGGGCCCGGAGAGATAGCACAGCGGTGTTTGCCTTGCAAGCAGCCGATCCAGGACCAAAGGTGGTTGGTTCAAATCCCGGTGTCCCATATGGTCCCCCGTGCCTGCCAGGAGCTATTTCTGAGCAGGCAGCCAGGAGTAACCCCTGAGCACAGCCGGGTGTGGCCCAAAAACCAAAAAAAAAAAAAAAAAAAAAAGAAATGGGAAAGAAGTAAGAAGATAAAATGCACAGGAGCACCGTGTGCCCAGGTGTAGAAACAATCAAGCTGTGGTTAACTTTAGTCGTGGGCCTTCCCCAGATTCTCTGCAAAAGACTCACGAAGCATTTCGCAGGGTGGCTTACCTCTGCAGATGGTTCATCGCAGCTATAATGTCTTGATTTTGTGCGATTTTAATTCTGAGGACTATTTCCTTAGGCCTGTTTTTGCAGACCCAGTGCCACTAGCTGATGACTGAAGTTCTTTTTTTTTTTTTTTTTTTTTTTTTTTTTTTTTTTTTGGTTTTTGGGCCACACCCATTGACGCTCAGGGGTTACTCCTGGCTATGCGCTCAGAAGTTGCTCCTGGCTTGGGGGACCATATGGGACACCGGGGGATCGAACCGCGGTCCGTCCAAGGCTAGCGCAGGCAAGGCAGGCACCTTACCTCTTGCGCCACCGCCCGGCCCTGAAGTTCTTAAAGCCTCTGGCACAGCGTCAACTCAGCACCAGTTCTCAGCCCCACCATTGAGTCACCATGCTCTTGAGTCCTTGCTCTCTGCTCCGACATTCAGAGCTCTTTCAGGACTACTTTTTAGTCCTTTGTTTCTCGGCTCGGCTTTTTCCTTCAGTATCTAGCTCAGAGGCGACATTAATTTAGTTTGCTGGTTTGGTTTTTACTTTTGGACTGCTCATCTCATTTTAATTAAACTTCACCTCTTTCTCTAGAAATCTCTTTTCACCCCCCTAAAGAATACTAAGGCACTATATGCCCTTGGAGGCTTTACAAATAAGGTAGCTGGCCCCAGAGTTGAATGACATCTTAAGCAAGGATGCCCTCCCTGGAGAGCCTCTGTGGCAAGGACTCCCACAGGGCCCTGAGTCTGGCATGATTTTACTGCTGGTTGGCTGGATAGAGCCATAACATTACCTGCCAGCTCCTTAAATGTTGGACTGCATTTCCTACAAGCCTTGAAAGTTCTTCCCAGCCCAGGCTCCATCTGTAAGAACCTACAGTACTATTATCAATTATCTGCCTGCTGCCTTTGTATGTCAGTCACCCACCTCAGCTGTCACATTGTGACGTGCTGTGGATGTCTCTATTTCTGACTTCCTAAAGTTGGATGAAGCCCTGAAGCATTACTATCATTCGGATTGGCCAGAGCGAAAGAATTGAATTAACAAGAAATGAATAGAGGTACGGGGGAGATGGCTCAGCTAGAGTAAATACTCTACCTACAGGAGGCCCAGGTTTGATCCCCAGCACTGGGTGGTCCCTTGAGCACTAATCTAGGAAGAGTCCTGAGCACTACTGGGTTGCTGGGTAGGGCCTAAATGAACAAACAAAAAGACTGGACTGCTGTTAACTCATGCAGGAGCCCCAGTTTGGTCTCTGATATTCTGGTACCACATGGTCCTCTGAACACTGTCAGGAATGACCTCAAGCATCACCAAGTATGCCTTCCAAAAAGAATGTGAACACAGATACCAGCAAGATTTGAACCTTGATAAAATATATCATTTTTTGGTCAGAAAAAGATAAAAGTGGTAGAGAAATGGATGGAATGCATGCAAAGTATGAGTTGTGGGTTGTTTGGGGTGGTTTTTGGGGGACCACACCTGGTGTTGCTCAGGGATTACTCAAGGCTCTATGCTCAGAAATTATGCCTTGCAGGCTTGGGGGACCCTATGGGATGCCAGGAATCAAACCCAGGTCCACCCCGTGTTGGCTTAGTGCAAGGCTCTCACTGTGCTCTCACTCCAGCTCCAAAATATGAGTTATGATACAGTTGTCATTATGGAGGAACAGAAGATCAGAAATATATCAGACACTTCCTCAAAGATGAAATACAAATGTCCAAATAAAAAAATGCTCCCCATCACTAATCATCAGGGAGATGCAAATCAAGACTACAGTGAAGTATACCATCTCACACCACAGAGACTGGCACACAGAACAAGAACAATCAGTGCTGGCAGGGATGTGGAGAGAAAGGAACTCTTCTTATTCACTGCTGGTGGGAATGGCATCTAGTCCAGCCTTTATGGAAAACAATATGGAGATTCCTCAAAAAACTGGAAATTGAACTCCCATATGATCCAGCTATTCCATTCCTAGAGATATTCCCTAGGAACACAAAAATACAATTCAAAAATCCCTTCCTCACACCTATATTCATTGCAGCACTATTTACAATAGCCAGACTCTGGAAACAACCAAGATGCCCTTCAACAGATGAATGGCTAAAGAAACTGTGGTACATATACATAATGGAATATTATGCAGCCATCAGAAGAGATGAAGTCATGAAATTTTCCTATACATGAATGTACATGGAATCTATTATGTTGAGTGAAATAAGTCAGAGGGAGAGAGATACAGAATAGACATAGACAAAATCATCTATGGATTTTAAGAAAATTTAAAAGACTTTATTGAAATAAGGCCCAGAGACAATAGAGTTAAGAGTGGGAAGCCCTGGAAGGACCAGCTCACAAAGAGTGGTGAATGCTGTAAGAGAAATAACTACACTAACACGACAATGTTAATGAGAGTAGAGGGGCCGGAGAGATAGCATGGAGGTAAGGCATTTGCCTTGCATACAGAAGGACGGTGGTTCGAATCCTGGCATCCCATATGGTCCCCCGAGCCAGCCAGGAGCAATTTCTGAGCGTAAAGCCAGAAGTAAACCCTGAGCGCTGCTGGGTGTGACCCAAAAAACAAAACAAAACAAAAAAGGAATGAGAGTAGAATGCCTGTCGTGAATACAGCAGGGATGGGGGTGGAGGGAGGGCATTGGTGGTGAGAATGTTGCACTGGTGAAGAGGTATTCTGTTTATGACTGAAACCCAAACGTGCTTGTAATCATGGTGGTTAAATAAAGATTTATCTTAAAAAAGATTATATATATATAAGGGCCCGGAGAGATAGCACAGCAGCGGTTGCCTTGCAAGCAGCCGACCCAGGACCAACGGTGGTTCGAATCCCAGCATCCCATATGGTTCCTCGTGCCTGCCAGGAGCGATTTCTGAGCAGAGAGTCAGGGGTAACCCCTGAGCGCTGTCAGGTGTGCCCCAAAATCTAAGTGTTCCAGGACAGTCAAAGTAATTTTCACTGGGGTAGAAGTAACATGATCCAATTTGTGTCATTTCTGTCTGAGGTGAAGGCAATGGAAGTGCATAATTCTAAAAGACCAAAGGAAGGGGCCAGAGAGATAGTGCAGCAGGTAAGGAAGGTGTTTGCCTAGTTTTGAAGCCAACCTGACTTTGATACCTGGCATTCAGTATTGTTAGTTTACATCCTGCTTTTACCCAAAATAAGGGTGGTCCCCTAACTTTCTCTTTCTTTTCACCAAGCCCTTTGGCTTGTAAACATCCACCTGGACTCACTTGACCCTCCCTCTCCCGGTCAAATTTGTCTTGATAGAATAAAGGGAGTTTTTGATTTTAGCTTGGCAAGTAGAGTGAGACTATGAGGTGAGAAGCAAACCGACTTACTGGCTTGGTTTATCAATTCTTCGCAGGTACCTTCTTCATATCTGTTCACCTGGGGTTGGAAATTCGGTGCATGGAGTGATTTCACACCATACGGCTTCCTGGACATTATCAGGAGTAAGCCCTAAACACACCTAAAAGTTATGTAGCTCACAGTTACGCCGACAACAGCTTTTGTGTATGTAAATATTTTTGGGATTATTATGTTACTGACCCTACCCTGATCGGTGATTGTGCCCTACCCTAGGGTGTGACCTGGCATTCTGCCCCCACCCTAGGGTGATACCTGATTCTGCTTCCACCATTGGGTGGTATCTGATCCCACCATTGGGTGGTACCTGATTCTGGGGGACAAAAACAAGGGTCTGTGGAAGGTGAGGGGCTTTTGGCTGGAACTTAGGCTGAGTCTTTGGACTTCAGTCTTGTCCACCGAATAAAGCTAATATTTCCACAAGCCTGACTGTCTGCGAGCTGTTTACCCGCCGTTTCACCTCAGAACTGTCGGCTGGACAGGGTGGCAGATGCGTGCTCCGAGCTGGAGGGGAAAGACCTCATCCTCCATCCTCCATCAGTCAACCCCATCAAGGGCTGACTTGCAACAAACAGCAGTGATAGCATTTGGGTCAGGGGCACATCTAGCATGCAAAAGGCCCTGACTTTGATCCCCAGTATTACATGCTCCCTAGCCTCATGACCTGAAAGCAGCACATCATGAGATCAAACACTGGACAGTCCCATGGCTCTAACATCCCCAAGAAAGGAAAGGGAAGAAGGGAGAAGATTTCACGTGACCCCTAAGCAACTTGACTATTTTTTCTCCTCTGGGTGGATGAGCCTATTAGAAAAGACTATGTTTTTTTTTTCTATAACTGTGTCTTCTTGTTTTCATGGAGGAGCTTATAATTCACTTATTTTTCAAGTATGTGAGAATACTTTTCACTGAACAATCTGTTCTAGAGTCCATAGCCTTTATAAATTCATCCAATTAAAATGCTTTTAAGAAATATTTTTAATTTTTATTTTGTTAAAACCATTTACAAAGTCCTTCATAGTTGAATTTCAGATATACAATGAATCAGGGTCATTCCCAACACCAATGTCTACCTCCCTCTACCAAAGAATTCACTGTATATCCTCTACCACCAGCCTTTGCCCCCTGGCCTTCCAGGATAACAGGCTCCTTTTTAGTTTAGATTGTTATAGTTGGATCTCTTGATTCTATTGTTACTGAATTTGGCTCAGATATTTAGTTGTCCTTTATTTTTTCTCCACCAGTGCACCTAAGATCACTTGGCCCCTCACCACCATTATTTCTTTTCTTTTTCCTTCATTTTATAGAAAAATGCAGAAATATGAAGTAAAACAAGGCAATCTGTGTCTTTCTATGAAAAAGGTGGAAGCCCCTATCTAAAAGAAATAAAAGGGGGTGGTAGTTTTTTGCATAGGCACAGAAAAATTTGGGTAAGATAGAAAGGCAAAACCTTGGACCTAAAACAGGGAAACCCCACCTATGAAGCATCCTGCCATAAGACCGAGAGGCTCTGGCCATAATTTGTCTAACCCCAAAGTCTTTATGGCAGAGGTCTCAAACTCAATTTACCTGTGGCCGCAGGAGGCAAAGTCGGGGTGAGGCAGGGCCACATAAGGGATTTCACACACAAAAAAAGTCCTCAAACGTCATTATTAACAGTTTTAATTATTTCTTCTAAACATGAATAGAACATTGAGTGAAGATCATAAACAGTTCTTCTGAACATGGCATCTTTTGCCTATTCCTTGCTGCCAGAGACTTGACAGCACTTCTCACAAATCTGAACCACATTTGGCTTTAGAGAGGAAGCAGTTGAGACCCTCAGTATGGCTTGAAGATGATCATCATTAAGTCTAGACCTGTACTTTGACTTATTGAAGTTCAATGTGGAGAATAACTTTTCACACAAATATGTGCTCCCAAAAAGGCACATGGTGCACTTGAACATTTGGGAAAGCTCAGGGAAGCTGGGGGGCAATTCTCCCAAAAATTGCCCATGCATGTCTGCTTTTCCACTAATCTCCCTGAACTTGGCTTTGAGATCAGAGTTGCATTGCAGGTCAATGAGTTTTATTTGAAGCACAGGAGGGGCATCTTGCACATCAAAGGAAAAGGGGCCCACAAAAGTTTGGAAAGTGGCTCTGTGCTTTTTGAAGTCTGCAAATCTGTGATCAAATTCCTTCTCTAGGGCCCAGAGAGATAGCACAGCGGCGTTTGCCTTGCAAGCAGCCGATACAGGACCTAAGGTGTTTGGTTCGAATCCCGGTGTCCCATATGGTCCCCTGTGCCTGTCAGGAGCTATTTCTGAGCAGACAGCCAGGAGTAACCCCTGAGCACTGCCAGGTGTGGCCCAAAAACAAAACAAAACAAAAATTCCTTCTCTAGCTTAAAAATAACATCAACATATTTCTCACCACTGAATGGTATGCTTGCATCCACAAGTTCCTTGCATGCTGGGAAATGCAAAGGTTTGTCTGAGAGAGCTGGGATTTCCATAACACAAGTTTTGTGGAGAATGCTTTCACGTTGTCATAGGCAGTATTGATAAGCTGCCCCAGGCCTTGTAACATCTTGTTTAGTACATTCAGCTTATGCTGATGTCAACAAGAAAAGCTAAGTCTATGAACCATTTGTGATCACTCAACTCAGAAACAGCATTCCCATCCTTCTCCATGAAGGCTTTCACTTCTTCTCTCAACTCAAAAGATCTTTTCAGGACATTTCCCCTGCTGAGCCAACGTACCTCAGTGAAATAGAGTGCATCTCCATATTCTGATTCCATTTCCTTTAAGCCCCTGGATCTGATTTGGTTGATGCATTTCACAACAACAGGCATCACATTGTCACACGGCAGGCATTTACTGCAAAGGGCCTGCTGATGGATAATGCAGTGAAGAGCAATGGCCTTCTCTACACCCTCCTCTTCAAGTTTTTTTTGAACAAGTGCCACCAGTTCATTTTTCCTTTCTGTCATCAATGGCGCTCCATCAGTTATTATTCCAACAAACCTCTTCCATGGCAAACCTGCATTCTCAATGGCATCACACAGATGCTGAAATATCTCATTAGTGGTGGTCTGGCCATCCATTGGAATTATTGTGAGCAGCTCCTCTGTCAATTCAAAATTGCAATCAACACCACGGACATTAATTGTGAGCTGTGCAGTGTCTGTTATATCTGTACCTTCATCAAGAGCAACTGTGTATGCATCAAACATTTGGCTTTCTCACACAATTGATGATAAATGTCACTTGACATGTCAGAAATGCGCTCTGCCACAGTGTTGGCAGAAAGGCTGATTTTGTTAAACTGACCTTTCTTTTCCAGACAGATAATACTTGCAGCCTTTAACATGCATTTCTTAACAAACTCTCCTTCTGTGAATGGTTTCCCTGCCTTAGCAATCATCTCACTAACCATGTAACTAGCTTCGACTGATGCAACATTCTCTTTGGTTGCTTTCTTGAAGAAATCTTGTTGCCTCATTAGACATGCTTTAAGACTGGCAACCTGTTTGGCTCTCTCATTTCCTTGATATTTTGCACATTCCTCAGCATGTTTAGTTGAATAATGGTGTTTCAAGTTGTATTCCTTGTACACTGCAATTTTCTCTGAGCAAATAAGACATGTGGGGATGCCCCTGTGCTCAACAAAGAAATACTGCGTTTCCCACTTTTCCTGAAATTCTCTGTGCTCGTCATCAATCTTTCTCTTCACTGCAGGCTTTGATGAAGTCATGATGAAGGTATGACAAAATCTAATTCTGTAATAAACTTCTCTCCCTTTTCTCCCTTAGGCCTCCGATAATGCAAGCGACAGCGGGCAGGAGCAGTGGAAATGACGTCGCCGCTAGGCGCAAAGTATTCGCGATTATTCGCTTACCGAATATTCACAATAAAAAATCGCATTAGTGGGCCCGGGCGGTGGCGCTGGAGGTAAGGTGCCTGCCTTGCCTGCGCTAGCCTAGGACGGACCGAGGTTCGATCCCCCGGCGTCCCATATGGTCCCCCAAGAAGCCAGGAGCAACTTCTGAGCGCATAGCCAGGAGTAACCCCTGATCGTCACAGGGTGTGGCCCAGAAACCAAAAAAAAAAAAAAAATCGCATTAGTAAGAAAAAAATCGCATTAAACATTTGCATACCCCGGGGTATGTGAATGTTTAATGCGATTTTTTCTTACTAATGCGATTTTTATTGCTATTATTCGGTAAGCAAATAATCGCGAATACTGCAATATATGAAGGCCAGCCTCGTGCCACAAAATGTACGAAGGGCCACAAACGGCCCATGGGCCACGAGTTTGAGACCCCTGCTTTATGGTCTCTGTAAAAGTTCTTCTCAATCACAGTTGTTGCAGTTGGGTTTCCATAGTTAGAGATCCTGGTTTTTGCATAGATACTATGTTAAAGTCAGGATGTCATGAAGCATCTTCTGTTTTCATCTCATTGTTAGGTTGCAAGGCAGGGAATTCTGCCCTGAAAGCAAGTTGTTGTTGTTTTCAAGTCATTAGGATGTTATATGAATCCACTCTGGAGCAAGTCAATGCCAGGGCAGCATTAGGGCCTTCCCCAGTAGAAGTCTGATTCCTGAAGCTGGTGCAGAAAACCATGCTGGTTCCATAGATGAATCCAAGAATCAAGGGTGGATGGCTATTTTCTGGTGTCTGAAGCCAGAGCCAGGTCACTGAGAAATGTTCAGGATGAAAGGTCCCTCTGCAATATAAAATTTTATGAGTTTCTATTCCTATTAGATAAGAACTTGTAAGAATATTTTTTGTCTTTGGGCCACACCCAACTATGCTAGGAGTCTACTCCTGGTGCTGGCAGATAAGGAACAAGGGGTGAAGGTCACTCCTGATGGTACTCAGTAGATCAGCAATGTGGGTGCCAGGAGTCAAACCCAGGCCTCTTGCACATATACATATGTTTTAACCCTTTGACTTTCTTCTCCCTGGCCCAACTAATGCAATTTACATTTTAATTTTATTGATACTGTATGATCTCAATTCTCTTAAAGATCATATATCAAATCCATAGAGGTTCAGACAGCAACCATTCATAGAGATATTTTCTTTATCGTTTGTTCATTTGGTTTTTTTTGGACCACACCCAGTGGTGTTCAGGGCTCACTCCAGTGCTCAGGGAATCACTCTTGGTAGGGCTCAGGGAGCTACATGGAGTGTCTGGGATCAAACCCTGGTCAGCCATATGCAAGGCCTTCCCCGCTGTGCTATTTCTAGGACAGGGCAGGTGGCTTTCTCCAGGAAACCATAACTACTTGCAGTGTATTTAGTCCTCATAAAGGGTCATTAGTGAATGATGACAGCAAGTTCATATGCTGTGCCCCACCAAGGAGTATTTCTTGAGTACAGAGTCAGGAGTAACTCCTGAGTATCATTGGGTGTTCCCCACCCCCCAAAAAAGAAAAAATAGAAAATCAAATCCTTATGATGAGTATGACCCTAAGTTACCATTAGAGCTTGAGTCTTCTTAGGGATGGCGTTATTATTCTGGCAAAATTCATGTCATTGGAAGCCTTTTTGCCATCTGTACTCTATTTCCTGTTTTCTGGAACAAGAAGTGCTTCGCTTTCCTCTCTCATCAATGACAACCAACTTCTGGAATTGAGTTCCAGTTTTAAAACTATGCCCAGCAGCACATTTTTTAAAAATTCATGATTTTATTCTTATCCTTTTACATTTTTTTTCAACCCGGATTAGGGCTTACTCCTGGCCCTATTTAGGGATCATTCCTGATGATTTTTGGCATGGGGTGTGAGGGGGACCACAATATGTGGTACCAGTTATCCACCTTGGGTCAGCAAGTGTACCCAATGTACTATCTCTCCAGCCACCATTTATCTTTTGGGGTTTTTTTTTTTTGGTTTTGGTTTTGGTTTTGGTTTTTTGGTTGTTGTTGTTGTTTTTTGAGTGCTCTTTGTATGCCAGACACCGTGCTAGTCACTCGAGAACTCAATATTGAGCAAAGCAGAGAAATCTTTCCATCATGAATCTTCTGATACAGTGATCCTATTAGGGAGAAGGTGGTGTTAAATATGAACAGCTTGTTAACTGAGACTGAGAGGAAATGCAAGCAGCCATAGTTGCCAGCATTATAGCTAATGCCTCTTAAATAAGATTAAACATTTTAATGATTATATATGGACATAAATGCTATTTATAATTTGGATGAAAGGAAATGTGTCATCTTATAACATAGCATAGAAGACTCTCTTAATCTGGGGCCATTTGCTTAGAAATTATTGTGGTTCCACAAAAAGCTATAGAATTATCATAGGATCCAAAATTTTTATTTCTGGGTAGAGATTGCTCATAGTATCTCCTAGTGATATTTGCATGTTCATGTTCATTGCATCATAGCACAATTGCTAAAAAAAAAAAGTAGAAGAAACCCAAGTATCTATTGACAAATAAAATTTGATAAAATTTGGAACATGGGACCAGAGTGGTGGCGTGGAGCTGTAGGGTGTCTGTTTGATCTCCCGGTATCCCATGTGGTCCCCCAACCCAGGAGCGATTTCTGAGCATATAGCCAGGAGTGGCCCCTGAGCATCACTGGGTGTGGCCCCAAGAAAAACAAAACAAAACAAAAAAGTGGAATATAATTCAGTCTTTTTTTATCTGAAAGGAGGAGGAAATCCTGTCATATTCCTCAACATGGATAAAACTTGAAGAAATTAGGCTTTTTGGGTCACACCTGGCAGTACTTAGGACTTACTCTTATATGCATTTTAGGATCACTCCTGATTGTGCTTAGGGAACCATATGGGGTCCTGAGATTGAACCAGGTCAACTGAATGCACAGCAAGCATTTCTATCTACTGTAGATAGAAACTTGAAGAAATGAGGCTGAGTAAAATCAGTCACACAAGGACATTGATTTCATTTACTTGAGCTGTTTATAGAGGTCAAAATCATAGGAATAGAAAATAGAATGGTGGGTTCTAGGGGCTTGAAAAGGAAGAAAATGAGGAATTGTTCAGTGACTAGATTTTCTATTTTACAAAATAAAAAATGTCTAGATGGGCCGGAGATATAGCGTGGAGGTAGGGCATTTGCCTTGCATGCTGAAGGATGGTGGTTCAAATCCTGGCTACCCATATGGTCCCCCAAGCCTTCCAGGTGCGATTTCTGAGTGTAGAGCCAAGAATAATCCCTGAGTGCTGCCAGGTGTGACCCAAAAACAAACAAACAGACAAACAAAAAAAGTCTAGAGGGCTGCATCAAAACAACATGAATATATTTAAAACTACATTTTAAAAATGGCCAGGAGAGGACACAGAACATAGTACAGAGAGAGGAGGAGGCACTTTGCTTGCAGAAAGCATATACTGGTTTCATCTCTGCCACTGCCCTTGGTTCCCTGAACACCATCAAGAGTCACTCATGAATACAATCCTGGGTATATTCCCTGAGCATCGTGAGATATGATTCCCAAACTCCTAAATGAATAAGTAATATTTTATAAAAATTAAATAAAAATGGCCAGAATAAAAGCTAAATGGATGAAAAACATGCATTGTATGCTGGAGGTATGGGTTTGGTCCCCAGCGCTGCCCAGTACCCTGAGCAGGAATTGGAAGTAACTCCTGAATAAAATTGGGTGTAGCCCAAAACCAAAAAAATAGAGACCAACCCCAAAACAAAACCACCCCAAAAATGAAGAAAGAAATGTTTGTATTATGTGGGAAGTTTGGGCAAGAATTGATAATTAACTATAGGAAAAGTAATTAAAACAGTAAATATGACCAAGTGAGTGGCAAATTTGGGATTAATTAGAAGATTGGATTATAGACTGGCTACCTCTAATTCTTAAAACATTTTTTTTAATTCTTAAAACATTTAATTACACATTTTAATGGTATACTTTAAATTGATACCATAACAGCTACATAATGCTTATGTCCTGAATGCAATTGTTTCTTCCTTCTCATTATGCTTCATATTTAGTATGCCCTTCATACCCAGAGCTGTGTCATAAATAAGTAATAATTTAATCAGAAGGTAGATTTAGGGACCAGAGTGATAACACAACACAGTAAGGCGTTTTGCCTTGCACGCAGCCAACTCAGAACGGACCCTGATTTGAATCCTGGCATCCCATATAGTCCCCTGAGCCTTCAAGCCTGCCAGGGCGATTTCTGAGCAAAGAGCCAGGGGTAACACCTGAGCACTAGCCGGGTGTGACCCAAAAACGAAAAGAAAAAAAAATAGTCACTAAGTCTGAGTATATTCACTGGTAAAATGGAAAGCACTTCACCTATTCAGAGCGATTCAAGGATTAAACAAGATGTTGTGTGCAAGTGGGCAGACCCTAAAACTCTTGTCAGATGTGAGGTATTTGGGGGGCTAGAGAGATAGAACATCAGGGAGGGCACTTGCCTTGCATGTGGCCATTTTGGATTCAATTTCCTGGCATTCTATGAAGTCCCCTGAGCCCAGCCAGGAGTGATACCTGAGCCTAGAGCAAGGAGTCAGCCCTGAACACGACTGGGTGTGGCCCCCCAAAAAGTAGATATGGGTATTTTGATGAGCAGAATGATGAAGTTGACTCAGCTGGCTTTCTACTGCATTTGGCCATATCTGTGGGATGTTGAAGTAACAGCCCCAGTGCCTTTCTTCCATTTGTCCTATTTTCCCTACTTCAAGGTTACAGATGTTAAGTGTAATACCTATCTAGGCTGCTGATTTTCTTACCAAAAATGGTTCTTACTAACTGCTCTCTCCTTTATTTTCCTTAATTTGTTTTATTTTACTTCAGGTTATTTTGGGCGGGGGGGTCACACCCAGCAGCACTCAGGGGTTCCTCCTGGCTCCACGCTCAGAAATCGCTCCTGGCAGGCTCAGGGGACCATATGGGATGCCGGGATTCGAACCATCGTCCCTCTGCATGCAAGGCAAACGCTTTACCTCCATGCTATCTCTCCGGCCCCTTTCTAGGGGTTCCTAAGGGTCCATAATAAATGCCAGGGATTGAATCCTAATCAGTCATGTCCAAGGCAGATGCCTTAATTTATGCACTTTCTCTCCAACTGTACTCTTTTTTTTTTAAATAAAATCAATGACAATTGGAGGTATTAGTAGACATAATTGAATGATAAAATTGAATGATGAAAAATGGGATAATTATTGACTAGGAATTTTAGAGTAGCTTATATCAACTGGGCTTGAAGGAAAGAGCAAGTTTGAATAGACAAAAGAAGAATCTAAGGAATCTCTGGAGCAAAGTTCGTAGGGAAACATAATTCAAAAAAACGGGGACAAGGACATCATATATCAGCATAAATAAAGACATCATGGAGGGGCCGGGAAGGTGGCGCTAGAGGTAAGCTGTCTGCCTTGCAAGCGCTAGCATAGGACGGACCGCAGTTCGATCCCCCGGTGTCCCATATGGTCCCCCCAAGCCAGGGGCGATTTCTGAGCGCATAGCCAGGAGAAACCCCTGAGCATCAAACGGATGTGGCTCAAAAAAAAAAAAAAAAAGACATCAAGGAGCTATTAGCAAGTGATGAGTCAAACAACAGGGTGGGCTTGAGTCATAGTACAGTGGGTTCGGTCCTTGCTATGCCTGTGGCCCACCTGGGCTTTATCTCCAGCACTACATGTAGTCCCCTGAGCCTGTCAGGAGAAATCCATATAGGATGCTGGGAATAGAACCTGGGTTAGCAGCATGCAAGTCAAGCACCCTACCCAATGTACTATTGCTCCAGTACAGAATATATATATATATATATATATATATATATATATATATATATATATATATATATATATATATATATATATATTTGGTTTTTGGGCCACACCCGGTGGTGCTCAGGGGTTACTCCTGGCTGTCTGCTCAGAAATAGCTCCTGGCAGGCACGAGGGACCATATGGGACACCAGGATTCGAACCAACCACCTTTGGTCCTGGATCGGCTGCTTGCAAGGCAAACACCGCTGTGCTATCTCTCCGGGCCCCAGAATATATATTTTTAATAGATGTAAAAGTACAATAAGAGGACCAGAATGTAGCTCAGTAGAAATGCACTTGCCTTGCATGTTTGAGCAACATACCAGCCCCAACATAGGCACACACACATTCACACACACAAGGCTAATTAAGAAAAATTCATGTCTACACATTTAGAAAGATTAACATAAAGTGGATTTGAAGATAAAATTATGCTTTCATTTGACATAATACAAAGTTACTCCAATGTAAGATTAAAAAGGCACAAAAATTTGGGGCTGGAAAGGTTGAGGCACTTGCCTTGGTTATGATGATCTGGGTTTGTCCCTTGGCACTTTATAGCCCCCTAAGCACTACTGAGAATGTTCTCAGGACACAAAGCCAGGAGTAGCCTCTGACCAAACAAAAATGAAAATATTATGCAAATAAGCATTTCTGGATTAATACATTAGAATGATGAAAAGGATTATACTCTCGTACAATAATTTAGAAAAAATTGTCCCTATCTTGTGAAGTTGAAGAAGAATATATCCATACTGATGTGTTTCAACATATAAATGCACACACACACGCACACACCACACACACACGCGCACACACACACACACACACACACACACACACACACACACACACACACACTGGAGAAGTTACAATTCACAAGGAAAAGTGCCCAGAAATGTTCACAGCACTGCTATTTAAAATAGAAAAATGCTGGAAATATCCCAAATATCCCAAAACAAGAAGATAAATAAACTGCAGAGTACTTGTAAGTGAAGTGTTATATAGCAGTGAAAAGAAATCATCTAAAATATTTGTGTCAACATGGTTAAATTAAAAAAAAAAACAAAAAACAAAAAAAAAACAAGGGCCCGGAGAGATAGCACAGCGGCGTTTGCCTTGCAAGCACCCGATCCAGGACCAAAGGTGGTCGGTTCGAATCCCGGTGTCCCATAGGGTCCCCTGTGCCTGCCAGGAGCTATTTCTGAGCAGACAGCCAGGAGTAACCCCTGAGCACCGCCGGGTGTGGCCCAAAAACCAAAACAAACAAACAAACAAACAAACATGGGGCCAGAGAGATGACATGGAGGTAAGGCGTTTGCCTTTCATGCAGAAGGTCATTGGTTCGAATCCCAGCATCCCATATGGTCCCCTGAGCCTGCCAGGAGTAATTTCTGAGCATGGAGCCAGGAGTGACCCCTGAGCACTGCCGGATGTGACCCAAAAATCAAAAATAAATAAATAAAAAAATAAATAACACATTTAATGAAAAGTTACATTATAGGGGCCAGAGAGATAGCACAGTGGGCGTTTGCCTTGCAAGCAGCCGATCCAGAACCTAAGGTGGTTGGTTTGAATTCCGGCGTTCCATATGGTCCCCCATGCCTGTCAGGGGCTATTTTTGAGCAGATAGCCAGGAGTAACCTCTGAGCACTGCTGGGTATGGCCCAAAAACAAAAAAAAAAAAAAAAAAAAAAAAAAAAGAAAAGTTACTTATAGAAAGTACCATAGAGTATAACACTAATGAGATATATCCTAAAATGTGGATAAGGAAGTACATTTTATTTAGGAATATGTACATTAATAGTAAAAATATGACACCATGAGAACAAGAGTTCCAAGTTAGTCGTGCTAATCCCAAGAATGAAGAGATATGATAGGAGGCCTCAAAGGTAGCTCAGTGGTAGAGTTTATCTTGCATCTGTGAAGCATGATTTGGATTCCCAGCATCAACGCATAGCGCAAAAAATGAAAACTATGAATGTTATAAAAGATATTTATCACACCTTTACTATATTTTTTTTTACTCTTATCCTTTAAGGAAAAAAAAATACAACTTACTGAACTTAAAAACAAATTACTGTAGTAGAATGCCTGTCTTGAATACAGGTAGGGGATGGGAAGGCATCTTCTGGCATGCCGCCCAGCATCCCATAAGGTCCCCTGAGCCTACTAGGAGCAATTTCTGAGCACAGAGCTAGGAGTAAGCTGCCAGGTCTGCCCTCCCCTTCAAAAAAGAACGTTTTTAAAGTTTAACCTAATCTCAGAATACTTGCTTTACCTATAATAATTGTTTTTATCACTTAAAATAATACATAGCTTTGCATATCAAAACAAATACAGCCCTTCTTATATTAAAGTCCCGGTTATGAATGACATCTTTATTTTCCTTCCTTTCTTTTTTGTTTTGTTTTGTTTTTGTTTTTTGGGTCACACCCGGCAGCGCTCAGGGGTCACTCCTGGCTCTACGCTCAGAAATTGCTCCTGGCAGGCTCGGGGGACCATATGTGATGCTGGGATTCAAACCACCGTCCTTCTGCATTGCAAGGCAGACGCCTTACCTCCATGCTATCTCTCCGACCCCTATTCCTTTCTCTTTTTTTCTCTTTTCTTTCTTCTCACACTTTAAGGTGCTCAGGACTTTCTCCTTGCTCTGTGCTCAGGATTTTCTTCTGGTGGTGCTTGGAATTTAGTGCTAGGAATTAAACCTGGCTTGGCTTGTGCAAGGCAAGTGCCTTATCCACTACACTACCTCTCCAGCCTTTATAGCATAATTTATTAACTCTACCTTAATATGTCTAGATTTTGTTTTTGTTTTTTGGGTCAAAACCGGCAGTGCTCAGGAGTTACTCCTGGCTCTGCACCCAGAAATGGCCCCTGGCAGCCTCAGGGGGCCAAAAGGGAAACTGGAATTCAAACCACCATCCATCCTGAATCAGCTGCGTGCAAGGCAAACACCCTACTGTTGGGCTATCTCTCCGGCCCTGTTTCTATTTATTTATTTTGGTTTTTGGTTTTTGGGTCACACCAGGCAGTGCTCAGGGGTTACTCTTGGCTTTATGCTCAGAAATCATTCCTGGGAAAAAAAAAAGAAAAGAAATCGTTCCTGGCAGGCTCGGAGGACCATAGGACCATATGCTGGGATCCGAACCACCGTCCTTCTGCATGCAAAGCAAATGCCTTACCTCCATGCTATCTCTCTGGCCCTCTATTTTTTTATTATTAAAATTCTGCCATATATATTATTTGTGAACCTTCAGAATAATTTTTTTTCCAGTCAGTGATTCTCAGGTGTCATTCCAGGTTTTGTACTCAAGAATCACTCCTGGTGATGCTCAGGGGACCATATTGAATGCCAGATATTGAAGTAAGGTCAGTCACGTATAAGACAAGCATCCTTCTCTCTGTACTGTCTCCAACCCTCTTAGGAATATTTTTTTTGTGTGTCGTTTTTGGGTCACACCCGACAGTGCTCAGGGGTTATTCCTGGCTCCAGGCTCAGAAATTGCTTTTGGCAGGCACAGAGAATCATATGGGACGCCGGGATTCGAACCGATGATCTCCTGCATGAAAGGCAAATGCCTTACTTCCATGCTATCTCTCTGGCCCCTGTTAGGAATATTTTTGTTTGAAAGATTTCAAGGGAAGAATTTTTAAGAAAAGACTTCATAAGGATTTATGTTCAGCAAGGCTGGAGTGATATAGTACAATGGATAGGGGTAGTGGTAAGAAGCCTTGCACATGGTCAACCTGGTTTTGCTCTCCAGCACCACATATTATACCCTGAATCTGCCAGGTGTCATCCCTGAGCACAGAGCCAGGAGTAAGACCTTAGTACCTCTGGGGGTGGTTAAAAAAAAAAAAAAGAATTTATGTTTGCGTTTAACAATGAAAGAAATTCCAAAGGAAAAAAATTGTTTGCTCCTGTATTCAATGTCAATAGGTAGAAGAGTTATATAAGTAAGTCAACTACAAAAGTACTAAAGCTATAATCAAAAATAGGCAAAGAGGGGCTGGAGAGATAGCATGGAGGTAAGGCATTCTGCCTTGCGTGCAGAAAGACGGTGGTTCGAATCCCGGCATCCCATATGGTCCCCCGAGCCTGCCGGGGCGATTTCTGAGCATAGAGCCAGGAGTGGCCCCTGAGCGCTGTCGGGTGTGACCCAAAAACCAAAAAATAAAAAACATATATATAGGCAAAGAACATCAATAGGTAATTTTCATAAATAGAAATACCAGTGACTACTAATATATAAAAATATTTAACTTATTTTAGCCCTGTGCTTAAAGTAAAGAAATGAATGTTATAATTCTGTTATTTGTTTTGGTTTTTAGGTCTATACCTGCCATGCCCAGGGGTTACACCTGGCTCTCAGTTCAGGAATCACTTCTGGTAGTGATCAGGAGACCATTTGGGATGCCATAGAATCAAAGCCAGGTTGGCCATGTGCAAGGCAAGCACCCTACCTGCTGTACTCTCTCTCCAGCCAAGGTTATTTATTTATTTATTTATTTATTTTTGAGTTTGGGGGCCACATGTGGTGCTTCTAAGGGTTTAATCGGGGTCTTTGTGTGGGAATCATTCCTGTAAGTGTTTAGAAAACCATATGCCATGCCAGAGATTGAACCAAGGTGGGCTGAGTGCAGGGAAAGATCCCTACCCACTGTACTATCTCTCCTCCCTGCATATCTATATCTACATCTAAAATACCTACATCCATATCATTGATATATCTATATCTACACCTATATTTATATCTGTGTCTATATCTACTATATATAAATCTATATGTATAAGCCAGATGAAAATGGGAGTGATAGTTTTGGCAACGTAGAAGAACTTAATCAAGAACTTTCAAGTGTTCAGATCCTAAGATCATTCCACTGTTAGAAATGGAGGAAATGAAGATAGCTTTAGACAATCCTGTGATTTGGAAGGGTCAACCATACTCCTTTCCATTCCCATCCCCAGCACACATGGTGCAACAGAGAGCCATCAGCATCTAACCTGTACCACCAGTGTGTCATACTCTGACCCCACTTGGTTGAGGTAGGCCTGGCTACCGGGGGTGAGAGCTTCAGTAGGGAACTGGGCGAGAGCTCCCTTTTCAGGGATTCTGTCTTCTCCCTCCTATCCAAACAAGAGATCTTGCTAGGCCATTTTGCATCACATAACCCTTCTTTTTGTAAGGGGCAAAAAAAAAAAAAAATAGAACACTACTATAGCCAGGGACAGAGACAAAAATAAAAGAAATAAAACACCAAACAAACAGAAAGACTTTTCCATCCTGCTGCTAGTCCAGCTCGCTGAGGCTAAGTGCACCCCTGCCCAGAATTCTAATGACCATCCCCTCACTTTACTTACACCAGCTTCAATAAGGCTCTTTCTTGCTGCTCAGATGCAAGAGAGTGAGAATTCCAGATTGCACCCTGTTTTCTCTCTATCCCTCAATACCCAGTGAGGGGTGGAAGTGGATGTCTTAATTTCCAGCTTCGAAGGAATTACAGTAAGGAGGATGAGTAGGAATGGAAGGAAGAACTGAATACTGATTGTAGACATGAATAAAATGAAAACAAACAATCTATGTGATTCTCTTAGGATGATTCCTGGTGTATAGTAAAGAATACTTAAGAAAGGAACACATGACCAGGGAGAATAAAACAATAACAATCTGGCTATGTAATTTCTCCCATGGTTAGTGTTTGAAAAGATTATTGAAATGTACTGACCATTATCGCCATGCTGTTTTCTCTAGATGTTGACACTTGCCCCACTTTGCCTAAGAAGCCTTTGAGTTTAATGAATTATAACCTCTTTTCTTTTTTTAATCTCCCACCCCATTCCAGGTCTCCTAGAACTAACGCCAGCAGTAGTCCCCAACCTGATCAAAGGCCTCACCTGCTCTACTCTGGGCTGGGAATTGAGCTAGAAATTGGTCTTAGACTTTTTTTTCTTTGATTCAGGAAAGGGAGGGCCACAAAGAGCAGCCCAGTGAGGCTAGAGACCAAGGGAGCTCCTCAGAACCTGTACTGGCTGTGAGCTGAGATATCTCTCTTTTAGGATAAGCCTAATGTTTCCAAAAACATAAGGAACAGCTGGTGATGATTCTACCATTTAAAATATCTATTGATATAATTTTGGTTGTGCCAGGTAAAAGGTCAAGACAATTGGAATTTCATACTTTTGCATTTGGTGTGAGTTCTAATAATTGTTTTATAAAAATTTTTCCTTCCCCTATAAAAATTCTTCTTGTTTTTTTTTTGTTTTGTTTTGTTTTTGTTTTTGTTTTTGGGCCACACCCGGCAGTGCTCGGGGGTTACTCCTGGCTGTCTGCTTAGAAATAGCTCCTGGCAGGCACGGGGGACCATATGGGACACTGGGATTCGAACCAACCACTTTTGGTCCTGGATTGGCTGCTTGCAAGGCAAACACCGCTGTGCTATCTCTCTGGGCCCTCCCTATAAAAATTCTTTTCTGTAAATATTTTGTTCCAGTTGCCAACTGGTTTGTTAATTTGGTCACTTAGTAGTTTGAAAATGTATACTTTTTTTGACTCAGGAAAACCATCTAACAGAACACTTGCACTTGCAAATACTGGAAATGACTATTACTATACTACTGCCATCTCATTTTTAAGCCCTTGAAACTTAAATTCTCTTCTGTCTCTATTTCTCACTGTGTCTCTGTTTCTGTGTCTGTCTCTGCCTAACACACTCTCTCTCTCTCTCTCTCTCTCTCTCTCTCTCTCTCTCTCTCTCTCTCTCTCTCTCTCTCTCTCTCTCTTAGAGTGGTGGTGCTGGAGAGATAGTCCAGCAGGGAAGGCATTTATTTGCCTTGCACTAGCTGGCCCAGATTCTATCCCTGGAACCCATATTGCCCTGAATATCTCCAGGAGTGAGACCTGAACGCAGAGTGAGGAGTAAGCTCTAAATACTGCCAAGTGTGGTTCACTCTTCCTAGTAATAAGAATAAATTATGTTTAAAAGTAAAATAAGGGCCGGGCGGTGGCGCTGGAGGTAAGGTGCCTGCCTTACCTGCGCTAGCCTAGGACGGACCGCGGTTCGATCCCCCAGTGTCCCATATGGTCCCCCAAGCTAGGAGCGACTTCTGAGCGCATAGCCAGGAGTAACCCCTGAGCGTCACCGGGTGTGGCCCAAAAACCAAAAAAAAAAAAAAAAAAAAAAAAAAAAAAAAAAAAAAAAAAGGGGCCGGGTAGGTGGCGCTGGAGGTAAGGTGTCTGCCTTGCAAGCGCTAGCCAAGGAAGGACCGCGGTTCGATCCCCCGGCGTCCCATATGGTCCCCCCAAGCCAGGGGCGATTTCTGAGCACATAGCCAGGAGTAACCCCTGAGCGTCAAACGGGTGTGGCCCAAAAACCAAAAAAAAAAAAAAAAAAAAAAAAAAAAAAAAAAAAAAAAAAAAAAAAAAGTAAAATAAAAGAAAGTAAGTCAGAGGGAGCACAAGTAACAGATGATCTCACTTATTTGTAGTACACAATGAAAGCAATAGAATGGATTATAATAATAACTCTATGGATATTGAAGACAAAATTGAGGTTACCAAAGGGAAAAGGATAGAAGGGAAGGGGAGGAAGAGGCAGATGAGAAGCGATACCTGCCAGATGTTGAGGGCACTTTATAATGAAGAGGCAGTGAGTATGTCTAGCGAAACAGACATGTAAATACTATTGTTATCATGTTATCTTAATTTTTAATTTTTTATTTTTTATTTTTTTTTTTGGTTTTTGGGCCACACCCGGCTGTGCTCAGGGGTTACTCCTGGCTGTCTGCTCAGAAACAGCTCCCGGCAGGCACGGGGGACCATATGGGACACTGGGATTCGAACCAACCACCTTTGGTCCTGGATCAGCTGCTTGCAAGGCAAACGCCGCTGTGCTATCTCTCCGGGCCCATTACCTTAATTTTAATTCCAAAAAGAATCACTGGGCACAAGATATAGTTCAGGGCTTTAAGATTCTTGCTTTGCATATTGATGTTCTTATTTTATTATATTTTATTTTTTGGGCCATACCCGGCAACTCAGGGATTACTCCTGGCTCTGTGCTCAGCAATCACTCCTGGCAGGCTTTGAAGAACATATCAGATGCTGGGGATCGAACCTGGGTCTGTCCTGGGTCAGCATTGTGCAAGACAAACACCCTACTGCTATGCTATCACTTTGGTCCTGACATCTTGTTTTAGTCACTAGCCCTTCATGGTCTCCTAAGCATGGTCACCCCCACGTGAAGAAAAAAAAAATCACCTCAACAAACAAACACAAATATAAATAAAATACTAAATACTAAGAAGTAAATAATCTGCTTTGAGGGCCCCACAGGATAGTTCAGTGGCTCCAAGTGCCTGACTTGCAAGCATGAGGCCACGCTGAGCGTTGTCCCAGAACCCCTGGCTGGGAGCTCAAGTGCTGCAGCAGAGTGTGGTTTCTGGAGCACAGCCATCTCTCTGTGTGGGAGCACCAACATGTATGATGTCTGAGTCTTAGGGCCAAGAGGGCTGCCCTTGTTAAGCACATGTGTGCGAGTGGAAAGCACAACCAGAAGGTGCATGAACACCACAACTATCTAAGGACCACAATGCAGAGTTGAAACAATACAAGTAAACGTGTCTGACTCTCAATCATCACAACAATAACATCATAGGGAAGGGCCAAAAATCTGCCCTGAGTCTTAAAGAAAATCAATAAATAGAATTGATGAATTTTATTAGGAAATAATTCCTCGACAAGGTCACCATGTAGAGATTTATTTTTATTAAGATCACATTATCTGGGCCTGGAGAGATAGCACAGCGGTGTTTGCCTTGCAAGCAGCCGATCCAGGACCAAAGGTGGTTGGTTCGAATCCCGGTGTCCCATAGGGTCCCCCGTGCCTGCCAGGAGCTATTTCTGAGCAGACAGCCAGGAGTAACCCCTGAGCACTGCCGGGTGTGGCCCAAAAACCAAAACCAAAAAAAAAAAAAAAAAAGATCACATTATCTTTTTGTTTTGTTTTGTTTTGTTTTGGGTCACACCCGTTTGATGCTCAGGGGTTACTCCTGGCTAAGTGCTCATAAATCACCCCTGGCTTGGGGGGATCATATGGGACGCTGGGGGATCGAACCGTGGTCCTTCCTTGACTGGCGCTTGAAAGGCAGGCACCTTAACTCTAGCGCCACCTCACCAGCCCCAAGATCACATTATCTTAAAGAGTGTGAAGGTACCGTATTAGCATGACACAACTAACAATCAAGTCCCAACACTGGTCCACCAAAGTCTAACTGACCCTTTAACCCACTCCATCTCCCTCAACTCCCATTTGGTAACCTCAGTTCTTTTATTTTGGGGAGAGGAATCACATCTGGCGGTGCTCAGGGGTTACTCCTGGCTCTGCACTCAGAAATCGCTCCTGGCAGGTTCGGGGAACCATATGGGATGCTAGGAATCAAACCTTGGTCGGTTGTATGCATGGCAAATGCCCTACCACTGTGCTATCTCTCCAGTTCTGCAGTCAGACATTTAGTTTCCTTTCATTGGATGTTGTCCATCCCCTTGTTTTGTTCCACACATTGGTGAAATCACTCAGCTTTGTCCTTCTCCTTCTGATTTACTCTGCTTAGCACATCCACTAAATCCATTCTTGTTGCAAAGGGGAAGAGTCTAGCTTACGAACTGAGAAGTACTACATTATGCATATATAATATAGCTTTATTCACTCTTTTCTGTAGGACACTCAAGAATTCACTCATCTATTGTAGAGAAAGAGGAGGATAGTTGTCTGGGATAGGGCTAACGTAGCAGAGAGCTTCAGGTTTGGTCCTTGATACAATCTGCTTCCCTCCAACACCTTACATCCTGCAGAGTACTGCATAACCCCTAAGCACTGCTGGCAACATTGGGTGTGATCTCAAGTATACTTTTCTTGGGGCCGGAGCAATGGTGCAAGTGGTAGGGCATTTGCCTTGCATGTGCTAACCTAGGACTAACTGCAGTTCAATCCCCTGGCATCCCATATGGTCCTCCAAGCCAGGAGCGATTTCTGAGTGCATAGCCAGAAGTAACCCTTGAGCGTCACTAGATGTGGCCCATCCACATCTACCACAACTACCCCAAGTGGTAGTTCTAGGGGACAGAGTGGTGGCACAAGCAGTAGGGTGTTTGCCTTGCATGAGCTAACCTAGGACAGACCACGGTTCGATTCCCCAGCGTCCCATATGGTCCCCCAAGCCAGGAGCGATTTCTGAGTGCATAGCCAGGAGTAATCCCTGAGCATCACCGAGTGTGGCCCCAAAACAAACAGAAGTGGTAGTTCTACCATTTGGGGGGGGGCACACCTGGCAGTGCTCAGGGGTTACTCCTGGCTCTGAACTCAGAAATCACTCCTGGTAGGCTTGGGGAGCCATATGGGATGTCGGGGAAACTGGATCTGCTGTGTGCAAGGCAAATGCCTTACCACTGTGCTATTGTTCTGGTCCCAAGTTCTTCCCCCTTTTTTTTTAAGTTTGGGTCATACCCAGTGATGCTCATGGAATTAGGAATTAGGAAACAATTAGGAAACACACCTGGCCATGCTTGAAGAACTATATGGGATATCAGGGATTGAACCTAGGTTGGGTGTGTGCCTTACCTGCTATACTATCTTTCCAGTTCATATTCTTATTTTTTTAAGCAATCTCTATATTGTTTTTATACAGCATTCCCACCAACAGTGAATGAGTTTTCCTGTTTTTTGGGGGGGGGCAAGGCACACTAGATGATGCTCAGGGGTACTCCTGGCTATGCACTCAGAAATTGCTTCTGGCTTGGGGGACCATATGGGATGCCAAGGTATCGAACCGCAGTTTGTCTTAGGCTAGTGCTGGCAAGGCAGATGCCTTACGCCTTACGCTTGTGCCACCACTCTGGCCCTGAGATTTCCTTTCTTATCACAACTTGTCAATATTGGCTCTTCCAAACTTTATGATATGTACTGTTTTCATAGGCGTGAGATGACATTTTTTGTTTGTTTGTTTGTTTGTTTTTTGGGCCACACCTGGCGATGCTCAGGGGTTACTCCTGGCTGTCTGCTCAGAAATAGCTCCTGGCAGCCACGGGGGACCCTATGGGACACCGGGATTCGAACCAACCACCTATGGTTCTGGATCGGCTGCTTGCAAGGCAAACACCGCTATGCTATCTCTCCGGGCCCGTGAGATGACATTTTATTGCTGTTTTTATTTGCATTTACTTAATCATGCACACTTTTTCATTTGCTCACTGATCAGCCATATGCCTTCTTTAGAAAAGTGTCTGTTTATATCCTTGCTCCATTTGTGGATAGAGTCACTAGGTTTTTTTCTGTTGCTGAGTGCCTTTATAGGTCTTGTATATCAACCTTTTACTTGATGTATTGTGTGCAAATATTTCCTCCTATCTAATAATGTCTTTTTCTAATAACTTGAGTTAGTTTAACTATGCAGAAGCTTTCTTTTGGCCTCACACGGTGGTGCTAGGGCTTACTTCTGGTTCTGTGTTCAGGTATCAATCCTGGCAGATTGCAGGGGACCATCAGGGATGCCAGAAATCAAACGTGGGTCAGGTGCATGCAAGGCAACTAACTGCCTCCCACCATTGTTCTGTCTCCATCCCTTGTTAATTTTGTTTTTGTTGTCTTTGTCACCATGATCATCTTCTTGGAGATTCTATAGGCCGAGTCGAGTCTTTATTTTATTTATGGCTACCCAGTTCTCCCAATACCACTTGTTGAAGAGATTTTCTTTGCTCCACTTCATGTATTTAGCTTCTTAGTACTGCTCAAAAATCTGAAGTTTAATTCCAGACTCTCCCCTGTTCCACTGATTTGCAGGTCTATATTTATTGCAGTACCATGCAGTTTGTTTTTATTATTATAGCTTTTTTTTAATATAGTTCAAATCTGGGAAATGTTATGCCTCCTCTATTTCTCTCCCTTTGCATTGCTTTGACTATTCAGGGAGTTGTTTTTGTTTGTGAGCCATACCCAGCAGTCCTCAGAGGTTACTCCTGGCTCTGAGCTCAGAAATTACTCTTGGCAGGTTCTGGGGACCATATAGGATGCTGGGATCAAACTCAGGTTGGCCTTGTGCAAGGCAACTTTTCTTTTTTTTTTTTTTTTTTTTTTTTTTTTTTGGTTTTTTTTTTGGGCCACACTCGTTTTGACGCTCAGGGGTTACTCCTGGCTAAGCGCTCAGAAATCGCCCCTGGCTTGGGGGGACCATATGGGACGCCGGGGGATCGAACCGCGGTCCTTCCTTGGCTAGCGCTTGCAAGGCAGACACCTTACCTCCAGCGCCACCTACCCGGCCCCGCAAGGCAACTTTTCTACCTGCTGTACTCTCACTCTGACTCCTTTACAGGAAGTTTTCTGGTTCCATATACATCTTAGTAGAGTTTGTTTCAAAGACACGAATCTTAATCCCTGTGCTATTTATCTGGCGCCGAATAAAACATCAAAAATAGGAATAAAATGATAGATATGGTCCTGTTGGTCTTCAAGGAAAAAACCCCACTCCCTCCTTCTGGGTTTTACTTGGGCTGGATTGGGAGTCAAAAGAGCACTGGTTAAGCTAATAAAAGAAAATTCAGAGAAAAATAAAACATATTTAACTTTTCTTTGGAGTTTTACATGGCAGTAGCTTCTGAAGAAAATGTGGGTTAACCTTTATCTTCTCTCCTGCTTAAGGGCCTTGAATCATGGAGCTGCGAGGTATTGCCTAAGGAGGAGGTAAATTCATCTTTTCTCTGAGAGGAAGAAAAGGAGAGCATTTGATTATATCTTTAATTAGGAAATGGAATGAGTGAAGAATTGAGTCAGGACAAGAGCTTTTTCTCAGCCTCTTGGGCCTTCATTGCTCTTAGAAGAATATGCGTTCCTAAATCTTGGTAACATCTTTTTGAGACTTTTAGGGATCCTTACATAAAATATCGCACCAAAATAGCACTTACTAGTATATATTGTTCGAGGTTACTGAAAAAATACTCTCTGACTCTGGGGAAGACTGATCTCACGTATAATATTCATTTAAACAATTACCATGAGCCTGGCATTAGAGTAAATGCATATCCTTTAAATTTAATAAGTACTACCTATGTGCAGGGAAAGTTTACAGGTCAAAAAACCCTAAGTTGAAGGATTGACTAATTTATTTCAGCTCATGAATATCCGAGCTTGGATTTCAACTTGGGTATATCTGAGTTCAAAGTTTTTGTCTTTGTCTTTAGGTTTATGATAAGATCTAGTTTTAGTTTTGGTTTTGGTTTTATTTTGTTTTGGGTGACACCCAGTAGTGACAGAGCTAACTCCTAGCTCAGCATTCAGGAATCACTGCTCAGGGGACCATATTGTGTGGAATTGTGGTTAATCCTTATACCACAATCCTGAGGGAAAAGGGAAAGTGGGTCTAGAACAGGGCAACCGCAGGAAATAATCCAAACCAGGTCGGAAGGAGATGAAATGGGCACAGGGACCTTTCCACTATGTGGAGAGAGCAAAGGAAGCCAGCTGGACCGCAGTCAGTAAAGACAGACAGCGAAGACAGAACCATCCCCATGGATGGAGAATAGGTTGGGGAAAAGGGTTGTTTTTTTATTTGTAAAAAGGAGAGCCATAGTAGTTGAAGGTGAAGTTTGATGCACCATATCTGATTAGGGTAAAGGCTGAATATTCCAACAATATGGGTTGCCAGATATCCAACCTGCTGTACTATATATAGCTCTGCCACGAGTTTTTAGTTTATTTGTGTAATATGACTATTTTATAGGCAAAATATTGTTATTGTACATTCTTTTTTTTTTTTTTTTTTTTTTTTGTTCTTGGGCCACACCCGGCGGTGCTCAGGGGTTACTCCTGGCTGTCTGCTCAGAAATCGCTCCTGGCAGGCACGGGGGATCATATGGGACACCGGGATTCGAACCAACCACCTTTGGTCCTGGATCGGCTGCTTGCAAGGCAAACGCCACTGTGCTATCTCTCCGGGCCCAGTTATTGTACATTCTTCTGTGTGAAATGAATGATACTTCCAGCATTCTATCCTGTTCCATTTAAAAAAAAAAGTGTGCTCTTCAATGACACAGACTTTCTTGCTTTAATTCAATAATGATTCAGTACATTGATTCACTGCTGGGTAGAGAACAGAAGCACTGAAACCTTTTTTCAGGGGTTGTAAGTCTTTCGAGCTGTGCTCACATGGTCAAGGGCACTCTCAGTGATATTCAGGCAACCCTGCTGATTGGTTCAATTCCCAGGTTAGCAAGATGCACTGCTTAGGGACCACTAGGGTTGTACCAAGCAGCGCTGGGGGAGGGAAGGATGTGATATGGGAGATCATTGGAATACAGACCTAATGTTTTGAATCTTGAGCAAAAATTATACACAGTCATGACATGGTAATTCATGAATAATCCACAACCCTTGAGGCCCATCCAAAAATGTAATTTTATTATTTAAATTACTACCCTCCAAAATGTCCCTGTTGAATGTTTCCTGGGTAGATAAAAGGGGCTCAGAGAAGCAGAACCACAATCTCCAGTCTCTACTGACTCAGTCTATTCCTTTGGCTGTTTTCCCCTCAGAACTCAGCTATTGCCTCTGGCTCTTTGATTATTCTTTCTTTTCAACCCACAATCAGTATCATGTATCCTTTATGACCACACACCAGTTGAGCTAGTCTCCTCGTTAACGTGTTTGATTGGCACGGGTCCCCTTCTCTTCTACTGGGTAATAATTTTGGTTTGATGATGTTTTGGTTCATTATCTTATCTTTCTTTTTTCAGTTGTTTGCTTTTGGGGCCATGCCCAGTGGTGCTCAGGGGTTACTACTGGCTCTGCTCTCAGGGGTCATTCCTGGAGGAGCAACCAAGGTCAGCTGCATGTAAGACAAACTCTCTTCCCGCTGTACTTTTGCTCCATTTTCTATATTTTTGTTTGTTTTTGGGTCTCACCAGATGGTGCTCAGGAGTTACTCCTGGCTCTGTGCTCAGAAATCGCCTCTGGCAGGCATAGGGAACCATATGGGATGCCTGGATACAAACCACCATCTGTCCTGGATTGGCTCCATGCAAGGCAAATGCCCTACCGCTGTGCTATCTCTCTGGCTCCCTCCAACCCCTCTCTTATCTATTTTTTAGTTTACCAGTCACCCACCATTTGATCGTCTATGTCTTCTACACTCACAACGTGGTCAGCCTGCCAGCAGATTTCTGATAAGCTCAGCTATGTTATCTGAGATATGATTGTAATGGGATAGCAAGTGTTTTATCACTATCCAGTCATGGCCTCTTACATAGCTAGAATTTATTACTCTTTGCATTATCTAACTTTTTAGAACACTGGCACTTTCCAATTCTTTCAGGTATATTTATGAAGTATATTCATATAATGGCATCATTATCCTCTAACCACCACAACACATGCTTAGAGTGAAGTGCATTATAAAGACAGTGAAGGTTCAATAAACTGGGTGCTCAAAGGAGGTAAAGTGATGTGCATATACCCTTTCAGTAACAATATTGCAAGCTACAGTTGCTAAAAGGAAAGAAGAAAGGGCAAGAGAGAGAGAAGAAAGAGAATGAAAATGTCTGAAATAAAGCCAGGGGCTGAATGGAGAACTGGAGACATTGATGGGAGAAATGTGCACTGGTGAAGGGATGGGTGTTGGATAGTATGATTAAGACTCAATCATGGGGCCGGGCGGTGGCGCTGGAGGTAAGGTGCCTGCCTTGCCTGCGCTAGCCTAGGACGGACTGCGGTTCGATCCCCCGGCGTCCCATATGGTCCCCTAAGAAGCCAGGAGCAACTTCTGAGCGCATAGCCAGGAGTAAACCCTGAGCATCACAGGGTGTGGCCCAAAAACCAAAAAAAAAAAAAAAAAAAAAAAAGACTCAATCATAATAACCTTGTAATGATGATTCAAAGTGATTCAATTAAAACTTAGAAAAAAACGGGGCCGGTGAGGTGGCGCTAGAGGTAAGGTGTAAGGTGTAAGGTGTAAGGTGTAAGCGCTAGCTAAAGAAGGACCCCGGTTTGATCCCCCTGCGTCCCATATGGTCCCCCCAAGCCAGGGGCAATTTCTGAGCGCTTAGCCAGGAGTAACCCCAGAACATCAAATGGGTGTGGCCCCTCAAAAAAACAAAAATAACAACAACAACAACAAAAAAAGATAGTGGATGTTTAAAAGCAGGAGTAAATTCTGAAAATTGCCAAATATGGTGCCAAAGCAAAGACAGTCGATGTAAATCTATATTTTAAACAATCTATGTTTTTTTTTTAACAATCTCTTTAATAAGAGATTATATATATTATATATTGCTTTTTGGGCCACACCTGGTGACTCTCAAGGGTCACTCCATGCTCTGCACTCAGAAATCACACCTGGCAGGCTTGAGGAACCATATGAGATGCCAGAAATTGAACCACTGTTGGTCCCTGGTTTGGCCTCATGCAAGGCACACACCCTACCACTGTGCTATCTCTTTGGCCCCTAGTGTTCTGTAGTTTTATTTGTATAGATCTTTCACCTCTTTGATTAAGCTGATTCCCAATATTTGATTTTCTGAGGCAAAATTGTGAATTTTTTGTTAATTTCTCTCTCTTCTACTTCAGAATTTGCATTTAGTAAAACCATGGACTTTTGCAAGCTAATTTTGTAGGCTGCCAATCTTTTTTTTTTTTTTTTTTTGTTTGGCCACACCCGGTGATGCTCAGGGGTTACTCCTGGCTATGCGCTCAGAAGTCGCTCCTGGCTTGGGGGACCATATGGGACGCCAGGGGATCAAACCATGGTCTGTCCTAGGTCCATCCTAGGCTAGCGCTGGCAAGGCAGACACCTTACCTCTAGCACCATCGTGCCGGCCCCATAGGCTGCCACTCTACTATACAGATCTATTATTTCTAGGAATCTTTCTTTGGTAATCATTAGGGTTTTCTAAATATAGTATCATGTCATCTACATAATAGTGAGAACCTGACTTCTTTTGCTATCTGGATGTCCTTAATATCTTTTCTTATCTAATTGCTATGGCAAGTACTTCCAGTACCATATTGAATAGAAGTGGTGAGCATAGGCAACCTGGTCTTACGCCTAATCTTAGAAAGCTTGTGGTTTATACCCATTGATTATGTTTGCTATGGACTTGTGGTAAGTGACATTGAATAAGTTGAGGATAGTCCCTTCATTCCCATTCTACTGAGTTTTTTTTTTCTTTTTTTTCTTTTTGGGTTACACCTAGTGACATTCAGGGGTTACTCCTGGCTATGCGCTCAGAAATCACCCCTGGCTTTGGGGACCATATGGGACATTGGGGAATCAAACCACGGTCTGTTCTAGATTAGCGCATGCAAGACAAATGCCCTACCTACTGTGCCACCACTCCAGCCCCTGAGATTTTCTAAAATCATGACTGGATGTTAGATTTTGACATATGCTTTCTCTGATTCTACTGATAAAATCATGTTTTTTTTTTGTTTTGTTTTGGATTTTGGTTTTTGGGTCACACCTGGCAGCGCTGAGGGGTTACTCCTGGCTCTATGCTCAGAAATCGCTCCTGGCAGGCTCAGGGAACCTTATGGGATGCTGGGATTCAAACCACCATCCTTCTGCATGCAAGGCAAATGCCCTACCTCCATGCTATCTCTCCAGCACCTGGCAGCGCTCAGGAGTTACTACTGTCTCTTTGCTCAGAAATCACTCCTGGGGGCCGGAGAGATAGCATGGAGGTAGGGCGTTTGCCTTGCATGCAGAAGGATGGTGATTCGAATCCTGGAGTCCTATATGGTTCCTCAAGCCTGCCAGAAGCAAAAACCGAAAACCAAAAAAAAAAAGAAAAGAAAAAAAGAAATCGCTCCTGGCAGGCTTGGGGGACCATATGGAACCCCGGGATTCAAACCACCTTAACTCCATGCTATCTCTCCAGCCCCAAATTATGTTTTTATTTATTTTGGGTTTTTAGGCCACACCTCATGGTACCTAGGGGTTACTCCTGGCTCTGTTCTCAGAAATTTCTTCTGGCAGCCTTGGGGGCCATATGGAATTACATGTATCAACCCTGGGTCAGTCGCATACAAGACAAATGCCCTACCTGCTGTACTATAGCTCCAACCTCTATACCATGATTTTTTTTTTTTTTTTTTTTTTTGGTTTTTGGGCCACACCTGGCGGTGCTCAGGGGTTACTCCTGGCTGTCTGCTCAGAAATAGCTCCTGGCAGGCATAAGGGACCATATGGGACACCGGGATTCGAACCAACCACCTTTGGTCCTGGATCGGCTGTTTGCAAGGTAAACACCGCTGTGCTATCTCTCAGGGCCCTATTTTTTCTTTTATTGATATAATGCATTTTATTGTGTATGTTAAATCATCCTTGCGTAACTAGGATTCACCCCAGTTATGATCTATTTAATTAGTCGTTGGACTTTATTTGCTTTTATTTTTTGGATCTCACTCAGTGATGCTTATTAAGGGTTATTCCTAGTTCTGCACTCAGGAATTACTCAGTGCTCAGGGAATCATATGGGATGCTGGGAATTGAGCCCTGATCAGCTGTGTGGAAGGCAAGCATATAACCAACTGTACTATCTGTCTGGTACCTATTTTGCTGAGGACCTTTGCATCTATTTTCATCTGGGATATTGTCCTGTAATTTTTTTTCTTGGTGGTATTTCTGTCTGCTCTTGGAATAAGAGTAATGTTTACTTCATAGATACTGTTTGGGAGTATTTCTGTTTCTTTTCTTTTCTTTTCTTTTCTTTTCTTTTCTTTTCTTTTCTTTTCTTTTTTGTGGTTTTTGGGTCACACCCGGCAGTGCTCAGGAGTTATTCCTGGCTCCAGACTCAGAAATTGTTCCTGGCAGGCACGGGGGACCATATGGGGCGCCGGGATTCGAACCGATGACCTCCTGCATGAAAGGCAAACGCCTTACCTCCATGCTATCTCTCCGGTTCCAGTATTTCTGTTTCTTGAATTTCCAGAAAGAGTTTACAAAGCATTGGGAATGAGTTTTCTGTAAAGTTTTGAAAAAACTCACCTTTGAATTCGTCTGGCCTGGGTTTTTGTTTTTGGGAAGACTTGATTTGCATGTTAATACCTTCCTTCCTTCCTTCCTCCCTCCCTCCTCCCTCTCTCCCTCCCCCTCCCTCTCCCTCCCTTCCCCTCCCTCCCTTGCTTGCTCCCTTCCTTCCTTCCTTCCTTCCTTCCTTCCTTCCTTCCTTCCTTCCTTCCTTCCTTCCTTCCTTCCTTCCTCCCTTCCTCCCTTCCCCTCCCTCCCTCCCTCCCTCCCTCCCTCCCTCCCTCCCTCCCTCCCTTCCTTCCTTCCTTCCTTCCTTCCTTCCTTCCTTCCTTCCTTCCTTCCTTCCTTCCTTCCTTCCTTCCTTCCTTCCTCCCTCCCTCCCTCCTGGCTCTATGCTCAGAAATTGCTCCTGGAAGACTGGGGGACCATATGGGATGCCGGGATTCGAACCACCATCCTTCTGCTTGCAAGGCAAATGCCTTACCTCCATGCTATCTCTTCGGCCCCACATTTTAATTTCTTTGATAGTAACAAGTCTGTTAGATATTCTATAGCTTCTTTAAAAAAATTCTTTTTTGGCTATCACTGGTGGTATTCAGGGATGATTCCTGGCTCTGTGCCCAGGAATCACTCCTGGTGGACTTGGGGGAGTCAAGTGGGTGCTGGAGATTGAATCTGCCCTACTCACTAGCTAATGCTCTGGTTCCATTGCATATCTTCTTGATTCAGCCTTGAGAGGTAATAAGTATCCAAGAATTTATCCATTTCTTCTAGATTCTCTTGTTTCATGGCATATAAATTTTCTAGGAAATCTCTGATCTTCTAAATTTCTGTGGTATCTATTGTGACATATTCCCCTTTATTTTGGATTAGGTTTATTAGGACTCTTCCTTTGTTAGTCTTGATAGTGGTTTATAAATCTATTGTCAATGAACCAGCTTTTGGTTTCATTAATTTTATGGATTGAATTTTTGGATTTCAATTCATTGATTATTGCTCTAAGTTTTATTATATCCATCCTCCTGTCTGCTTTGTGCTACTTTTGTTGCTCATTTTCTTTCTTTTCTTTCTTTCTTTCTTTCTTTCTTTCTTTCTTTCTTTCTTTCTTTCTTTCTTTCTTTCTTTCTTTCTTTCTTTCTTTCTTTCTTTCTTTCTTTCTTTCTTTCTTTCTTTCTTTCTTTCTTCTTTCTTTCTGTCACACCTGGCAGTGATCAAGGGTTATTCCTGGCTCTATGCTCAGAAATTGCTCTTGGCAGGCTCAGAGGACCATTTGGGTTGCTGGGATTCAAACAACCGTCCTTCTGCATGCGAGGCAAATGCCCTACCTTCATGCTAACTCTCTGGCCCCAGTCTAATTGCTTTCTTTCTTTCTTTTTTTTTTTTTTCTTCACAAGCCACAGGTCCCATTGTCACCACGGCAATGTGCCTGCTGTGATGGAATCATGACTTGTGGGTCAATGTGTCCACATTCACTTGTCTGGGCCCCAGGAGCAGCCAGGCCCACAGGCACCAAGAATGAGGTCATTTTCTAATTTCTTAAGCAGTTCCAGCCAATTTATTTATGTGAGCTCGTTTTTTCCTTCTTGATCAATACTTGCAAAACTATAAACTTTCTTCTTAACATCAGCTTTTATGCCCCATAAGTTCTGGTAGGTCATGTCTTCATTCTTGTTTATTTCCAGGAATCTGGTTTTGGTTCTGGTTCGAATTTCTGATTCTCTTGATGACCCACTGGTTACTCAGTAGTGAGCTGTTATAATTTCCAAGTTTTTACTTCTCCATTTCTGTTTGTGGTTGATTATTTTCAGTGTATCATGGTCTGAGAAGATATTTGATACAATTTTATTCTCTTGATTTTACTGACTAGTTTGTTGCCCAACATATGGTCTATTTTGGAGAATATCCCATGTGAATTGTAGAATAATGTGTATTCAGCTTGTTGGAGAAAAGCCATATACATACATATATATAATACACATAGGTATTTGTATGCATGTACTATCCTCTATTTCTTTTTTCATATACAGTATTTTCTTTTTTTGGTGGGGGCCATACCCGTTAGATGCTCAGGGGTACTCCTGGCTATGCGCTCAGAAATCGCTCCTCAAGGGCCTGGAGAGATAGCACAGCGGTGTTTGCCTTGCAAGCAGCCGATCCAGGACCAAAGGTGGTTGGTTTGAATCCCGGTGTCCCATATGGTCCCCCGTGCTTGCCAGGAGCTATTTCTGAGCAGACAGCCAGGAGTAACCCCTGAGCAACACTGGGATTGGTCCCCCCCCAAAAAAAAACAAACAAAAAAATCGCTTCTCACTTGGGGGGACCATATGGGATGCTGGGGATCAAACCGCGGTCCATCCTACTCTAGCGCTTGCAAGGCAGGCGCTTTACCTCTAGTGCCACCTTCCCGGCCCCCATATACAGTATTTTCATGCTCAGTTTTAGTTTGGTTGATCTATAAAGAGGTGAAAAAGTGGTTAGATCATTACTGTTTCATGGTCTTCCTTCATTCCTATACACCTTCTCACACCCAACATCCTTCTTCTAGCATTTATTTTTGCCATGGTAAATCAGTTCAGAGATTCCAATGCTTTTGTTCTTTTGTTATTTCCCTACTATGCTCTTAATATACTATATATAAGAGAAATAGTTCTGTATCACTCTCTCTTGGCTGACTTCACTTAGCATGATCTCCAGTTCCATCCACATAGCAACAAATTGCATGATTTTGTCTTTTCTTATGGCCAAGAAGTATTCCATTTTGTGTACCTACCAATTTCTTTATCAAGTCATCTGTTCTTAGACACTGGGATTTTCTCCAGATATTGCCTGCCATAAATAGTGCTGCAGTGAGCAGAGGAGCATATTTGAACAAATGACTAAAAGTTTTTAGGCCATTGGGATAGATGACCAGAAATGGAACTGCTAGGTCATATGGAAGATAACTTCTTAGTTTTTTTTTTTTAACTTTATTTATTTATTTATTTATTTATTTATTTATTTATTTATTTGTTAGTTTTTGGGCCACACCCAGCGGTGCTCAGAGGTTACTCCTGGCCCTGCACTCAGAAAACGCCCCTGGCAGGCTGGGGGACCATATGGGATTCCAGGAATTGAATTAAACTGGGTCCTTCCTAGGTCGGCTGCATGCAAGGCAAATGCGCTACCGCTGTGGTATCTCTCTGGCCCCCAACTTCTTAGTTTTTTTGAGGTGTATTCTTATTACTTTCTGATAGGTGGACAAGTTGACATTCCACTATTTGTGGATTAGGGTTCAAGGAACAATTTGTCCTTGTTTTTTTTTTTTTTTTTTTTTTTTGGTTTTTGGGCCACACCTGGCGTTGCTCAGGGGTTACTCCTGGCTGTCTGCTCAGAAATAGCTCCTGGCAGGCACGGGGGACCATATGGGACACCGGGATTCGAACCAACCACCTTTGGTCCTGAATCGGCTGCTTGTAAGGCAAACACCGCTGTGCTATCTCTCCGGGCCCATGTCTTTCTTGTTTTAACTGACTGAAAAATTGTGATTTACTATGTCATTAATGATGGTTTTCCATGTATATAATTCCAACACTACACCAAGGAACACTGTCCTTACATAGGCAAGGACACTCACATTTAAAAGACCTGCCCATTTCAGCTACTCAGCCATTAAGTAAAGATGAAAGCTTAGAAATGAATTGTCTTTACAGCAAGCCATAATTTGCAAGCAAAATCCCCATTCTTCAAAATGTGAAATGTTCTGAGCAACAGCTGTGAGCATTGCAAATGTGCACTACTTCTTAACAGTTCGGCTGTTGCCAAGGGAAATTGAGTTGGCTTTAAGGAAATTTTCCCTTATTTTTAATTCTGCATTTATCCCCAATCAGATTGAGCAAACAGATTTTGCATGATTGGGACTATGAGCTTTTCTTTCATTATTATTATTTAGTTTTTGGGCCGCACCCACCAGTGATCAGGACTAATTCCTGGTTCTGAAACCAAGGATCACTCCTGGCAGGCTCAGGGAAGGATATGTGATGTTGGGAACTGAACTTGGGTGGGCCTCGTACAAGGAAACGCTCAGCCAGCTGTACTCTAGCTCTGGCCTCTGGGCCAAGGAGACTGGAAATGTGATGTGCAAAGTTACTGGAAGACAGGAAGGAGACTTGATATTCTAATCAGTCTTAAAGATCTAGTGGAGGTGAACTTAATCAGAGCACCAATGGGCACAACATATATGCATTGACCAATCATTGAGTTAGTAAGGGAAGCTGAATCCATGTCAAAGAACTGACTTTTCCAGTTTCTCATTTCATTCAAAACAGGGCTTTTTTTTTTTTTTTTCCTTTTCCAATCATTCATAGCACAAATCCCACCCTTCGCCCTATTAGAGCTATTTCTGGGAGTCTTCAAAGAAGTGTGCAATTTCTCAGTATTAAAAAGAAATGAAATGCCTTTTGTGTGTATGGTCAGTTTTCTGTATATATACACTTGGTACATTTGCATATGATATATGTAGTTTTTATACAGATGGCTCTATTTTTTTTAACTCTAAAGAAAACATGATATAATGTTGAGGGAAAAAATAAACTATACAATGTCATATACAATATAAAAAAACCCCACTCACAAACCAAAACCAAACCTCTGGCGAGGATGCACCCCAAAATGCAAATTGTATTATCTCTGAGTTCATGAATCAGGAATGTTAACTTTTTTTGACCTTTTCCCCCCTTTCACTTTCCAAGTTGATTTTTTGTTATCATGAATAACCAATAGATCTATGTAGAATAAATTTACATAGAACAGTCCAAGAATATGTACCATTTGGCCTCGGGTTCCCTAAGTATGCAAACACACCCTTCGAATATAAGATCGCTTGTTTGGTAAGGTTTAGGCAAATTCTTCTCCAGAAACTCTTTCTGATTCCATTCACTCATTAAAAAAAAAAGTCACCTACACGACCCAGTAGGGTTTCCAAGAGCCATAAATAAATGTCTTCTTGCCCAGTGTAGACGCTTCTTCCCTCTTGCATTAGCTGCATGCACCCAGCTGCCCTGCAACCGAGATCCGCAGAGCTCCAGAGAGTCAAAACTGAGGTGTAGGGAAAAGGAGACGAGGGGGAGAGGATCGGAGCCCCCAAACTACACCTGCCTGGGGTTTAGATTTCCCTGCCTGGCTTCCCCCACCAGGTTCAGCAGCAGGAGCCACTGCAGGGGGAGTTTGACAGGAGGCTGCTAGGGCCCACAATTTGCACAGGTGGGGACACTTTCATCTCTGCAACCCGGTTCTCGTCCTGAGTGGGGTATCCCCGAGGCCCCCCAAAAGGGCCCTTCTGGCTGCCAAGAAGGGCGCGATCACTCAGGGCTCCCCAGGTTTGCCTCCATCCATAGGCGACCTTTGCCATTCTCTCCTGGAAGATGTCCGCTGCCTCTCGGGCGTCTTCCGCATTGCGCGCAAACCCATCCGGCCTCTGTGCCAACCGTACGCACACCTACAAGGTGGAAGGCGAACTCTCTCTTTTCTCTCTTTTTCCCTTTCTCACCCTCGCTCTCTTTCTTCCAGCAAAACGCCCGCCTCGCTCTTCCCCAAAGCAGCCAATCCAAAGTCCTGGCGGAAGCGGCTTCAAGGCGGCTGGAAGGGCTGCATCCGGGTCTTTCTCATTTCGGGCCAATCAGCGGCCGCCTTTCTCTTCCCACCCTCCGCCCCTCCCTTTTTCCCGCCGCCAATCCTTCTCCATCGCCTCTCAGCCGAACCGTGCTGGCGCGGGAGGGAGCGAGTGAGTGAAGGCGGCGGCTAGCCAATAAGACGCCGCTTCCAGTTTGAAGCCACCAATGAGCGGGCGGCGAGGGCGGGCGCTGCGTCAGCCACCAGGTTCGGTTGCGCGTATGCCATGGACTCAGCCGCCCGGTGATATTGACAATAGGCGAACGAGAGAAAGGGAAGGAAATTGACGAGGAAATTTACAAGGAATTTGACAGGGAATTTACAAGGAATTTGACAGGAAATTGACAAGGAAATTGACAAGGCGGAAATCGGCGACTCTGGCAGCGGCGGCTCCAGCTCCAGCGGCTCCTCCTTTTCCTCCTCCTCCTCTTCTTCCTCCTCCTCCTCCTCTTCCTCCTCCTTCCTCCTTCGGCTGCCGCTGCGGAACCCGTCTTCCTCCCTCCCTGCCCCCCCTCCCCACGTCGTCGCCGCTGCCGCTGCCGCTGCCGCCGCCGGGTCCAGAGCCAAAGGAGCAGAAGGAGGCGCCGCCCGCTGGGAATGTGAGCGCGGAGCCCGGAGCACCAGCGGAGCGGAGCGGAGCGGATCGGAGCCGCCACGGGGGTCGCTGGCGAGTCGATTGATGGGAAGGACCCGGCCCCGCGGGGGAGGATCGTGAGGCCGTCGCCCGAGCTGCAGGTCCGGCCGTGAGGCCTAAAAAGAGGCGCCGCCGCCGCCGAGGAGGAAACCGGACGGGTCCCCCCCCCTCCTTCCCACTCCCCAATCGCTGTCCGGATCTGCTCCCCCTAAATCCTGCATCACTCACTCACACCCCGGGCCCGTCACCCGCCCCCCTCTGCGGCCCCCTCCTGGCTCCCGCCCCTCGAGACCTCAGATCAGCTTCGGGTTCTTCTCCACAAGCTCCAAGGTAACTTGGCCTGGCTTGGCCTGGCCTGGCTTGGCCTCCTCCTCCTCCTCCTCCTCCTCCTCCTCCTCCTCCTCCTCCTCCTCCTCCTCCTCCTCCTCCTCCTCATTCTCTTCCTCCTCCTCCTTCATCTTCTCCTCCCTGGAGTCCTTTGCAGGGGAAGCCTGCAGGGCACCCGGCCTTGGAAGGCCTGGCCCCAGACCTTGGGGTAGGGTAGGGTGGGGTGGGATGCCTTTTTTGGGGTGCGGTGTTAAGGAGAGACAGGGAGCACCCACTAGTCCCACTTGTCTGATTTAGCTGCAAATGCTTCTCCTTTTCCCCTCTGACTCCCATCCCCCCCCCTTTTTTTTTGTTTGCACCTTAGCAGGTTTTGGAATCAGATTTTTTGGCCCTCTCCCCCCCCCCCCCCTTTTCCCAAAGAGAGGAAAGAGTGGTGCAGGGGAGATTTACCTGCAAATGATTCTCTGCTTCCCTCCTCCTCTCTCTCTCTCTCTCTCTCCCCCCTTTTCAGATTTTGGAATCAGATTCTTAGTCCACCCCCCACCACTTTTCCCCTGCAGAGGAAAAGAGGGGCTGGGTGTAGTGGAGAGGATCCTACAGCTGAGCTGGGTTGAGGCGGGGAGTGGAAGCAAAGTGGAGCATCCTTGCAGCAGGGAAATCCCTGCCCTGGGTGTTGCCTCCATCCTGATCCCCCCCCCCCTTTTCCCCTTTGGAATTAATCCTGAGCTTTGATTAGAGGAGGGTCAAGCTTCTCTGGGTGCCTGGCTCCGGGCAGAACCTGTTTCTGCAGCTGCACGTTCAGTCTGCAGCGCTTTTAGGTCGGAGAATCCTCCTCCCTGATGCTTTTTATTTATTTATTTTTTGATTCGGGGCCTTCCCGCACAAGGAGCAAATGATTTTTAAAGAGAAGCAATCGCTACCAGTTGATCACATACCAACAGATCGTGAGACCCTCCCTCCATCTTCCTCCCAAGTCCAAATGATGGGAAAGAAAATCAGGATTGACGAAAGCCCTGTGTTGTCGGGGTAAAAGACAAAGCTGCATATTTAACAAATCGGATTGGAAAAGCAGCCCTTGCATTTCCCACAGATGCATATGATGTGGAAGATCACTGTTGAAATTTTGGATCATCTCCTGTAGTCTTATAGTTTGCCTTTTGTTTAAAGGTACATGGAGTTGGTAGGTTAAAGACTTTTTTTTAAAAAAGAGAAACAGGACTTAACAAAAATGCAGACCTTGCACATGTTTGTTTATATGACTATTTTGTGACTTTGCCAGAACCTGGGTTAACTTTACTCTTCAATGATCGAGAAGAAATTTATGTTTAATTTAGAAGTTCAGCCATCTATATTGGACTAACAAGAGATTACTCGCCTTTCTGAGTGTAATCTATATACGTTATTTCTAGTTCAGTCCTCTCTTACTCTCGCTTTGGCTCTCAATGCCATGAACAGGATGGTTTCTGTTTAAATTGGTCAATGAAATTGAACTTAAAGTTTATTTTTAGAGGATAACCTTTCATAGTTTGAGAGGCTTAAAAAAAAATCCAGGAGCACTTAACTGCAGTTCTATCCGTTTGATGGGCTAAAAATTAATATTTGATGATGAACTTGAAGGGAGCTCAACTTGGTTGTTTAAGTACTGCATTTCTGCTTTCAATTCACCGTGTTCTTGACTTCATCATAGTTTGGTTTATTAAGTCCTTAATACTCTCAGATGGCTTCATTCGAATAGATGACTTCTTTGAAATGATTTTAATGATGTCTTTTATGTGTTCTGTTTAAAGTCATGTGGCTTGTCCTCCTTTGTGGTGTGGTATAGCTTATCACAGAGCTAACACAGGACCTTGCTTTAAAAGTTAACGCCTCGATAGCCTTACATTGTAAAATTTGCGTAGTTGTGAGATATATGTCAATCATATATATACATTTACATATATATATTTATATAGAGAGAGGATTTATATAGAGAGAGGATTTGAACTCAGGGTCTCATTGGTAGTATTAATATCTTGGATAAATGTTCTGATGAAAATTATCCAGCTGTAGAATGGCTCTAAAACTTCTCCGGGAATCTCAAGATGACAAGAGTCCTGCAGTTAAGAAAACGAGTTGATGGCTTTGAAGAGTTCTTCAAGTCACTCACTTCAATGCTTATGGCAACCGAGCAACACCTTTATCAGAGGCACAATATTGCTCATCCGTTAGCTCTAGTTTGCTTTTCGTTGCATTTAATTTGCTCGACTTTTCTCAATTGACTTTGCTTCGCCTATAGGGAATGTGTTTCCCTTTTGTGCACAATTGCATGTGGGAACTTTCGAATGTTGGCCACCCAGGCTGCTACACGGGAGTGCATTTGATGTCCTTTTCTCTTCAGTAGGGATATGTCCTCAGCACCAACTACTCCTCCATCAGTGGATAAAGTAGACGGATTTTCTCGGAAGTCCGTCAGAAAAGCCAGACAGAAGAGGTCGCAGAGTTCATCACAGTTTAGGTCTCAAGGCAAGCCTATTGAGTTGACGCCTCTGCCGCTGCTAAAAGGTAAGGCTTGTGACCAAGAGGGATGACTTACTTTTTTTAAGTAACCCTTCTTATCCGTGTACTATCCATTTTTGTCTTTTTGTTTTGTACCTGTTAAAATTCTATGATGCATTAAAAAAAAGGGGAGGGGCGGAACTGTGGCGCTAGCGGCAGGGCATTTGCCTTGCAAACACTGACCTAGGATGGACCAAGGTCCCGGTGTCCCATATGGTTCCCCGAGCCAGGAGCGATTTCTGACCTCATACCCAGGAGTAACCCCTGAGTGTCACCAGGTGTGGCCCCAACCCCTCCCCCAAAATACTGTGATGCAGAAAGTGGTGGAAGGTTTGAGACACACTTGAAGGTATGTGATTATGTAGACTCACTTTCCCTTATATTAATCTAAATCTCTGTGACCAGATTAAAAACAGAAATCAGAGAGACCCTCACACCTTGATAAACAGAAACAGTGTACACCAGTGAAACTTTTGAGTTTCTGGGTTGTTATTTCTCTTTTACTTTTGTTGACATTGAATGGATACATCATATGCACCCCAAATTGAAGAAGGATATGAGGCTGAGCCAGAAGCAAGTAAACTGAGATAGAAGAGAATGTTTAAAAAGAATTCACTTTTAAAAATCAAGAAAAAAGAATTAGCTCTTGATTATTGCTAGTCTTGTTTCCAGATAGTACAATATAAAAAAACGGCCGAGTAGTTGTACAGTGGGTTGGGCTTTCTTCATGTGGCTGAGCCAGGTTCCATCTCCAGCACCCCCTATGGTCCGTTGAGCTTCAGCAAAAGCCATCCCTGAGCACAGAGCCAGGAGTAAGCCCTGAACAAAACTAAACAAAAAGGGCTTTGGATGATCATTCTTGAGTTTTGTTTTTTTTAAATCACACTTGTTTAAAATTTCCTTTATACTTTTCTTGGGAATAATTAATGGTTATTAATGGTTAGTTTTGATGTGAGAACTTATTATTATTTGTTTTCTGGGCTACTCCGGCCATGCTTAGGGTGTTACACCTAGCTCTGCATTCAGGGATTACTCCTGGTGGTGCTCAGGGGACCATCTGGGATGCCGAACCCAATCCTGGTCAGCCCCATGCAAGGCAAATATGCCCTACCCCTATTATTATCTCTTCAGTCCTGAGAACTTACATTTCTAAATTAGACTTTTCAATTTTGTTTGAAATATGTGGATTCTTTTGGTTCCTTTTGATTTCCACGATTTACTTTGTGTTCTAAGCAGACTTCATTTGAAATGTGGTAAAAGAGCTAACTTGTAGCGTGGAAACTATCAGCATTGATCTTTGAAGGTGGTTTTTTTTGTCTGTTGAGTACTTTAGAGTGAGGTGGGCTGGGGAAATAGCTCAGAGCTAGAGTACAGATTTCCTATGTGGGAACTCTTGAGTTTTAGCTTCATGGTCTCCTAAATACCTCCAGGTGGGGCCCCCAAACAGAAACAGGTGAGAAGAGCATGGACAGCAGAATAGCACATTCGTGGCTTAGAGGAAGCCAGTTGTTAATGTTTATTTAGAATAGTGTTTGAAATTCGATGGTTGCTATAAGAAAAATTAGAGTCCATCTAGAAAAAATAGCCTCAAAATTTAACCTAGGCTATTTCAATCTTCACTTTTTCTTATGTGCATATATATGTATATATATCACATATCATATATATATATTATACTTCTTTCAAAGGAAGGAGTATAATAAGTGAGATGCCAGTGCTTACACTTGAAATTGTCAGGAGTGAAATAAATAACAATTACTGAAAGATGATATCTCAGCGAATAAAGATAAATATTTTTTTGGACTACAGAGGTTTTTTTTTTTTTTTCTTCAGAGGTTAATCTCTGTTCTGTGCAGAGATTATGGTGTGGTTTCATTCAGTGCTTGGGGATTGAATCTTTGCCTTCCATATGCAAAGCACGTGTTCTGTCCACTGCAATACCTCTCTATAGCAGTAAAGAAACACTCTTAAGGGTGATTTTTGTTTTTTTGTGACGCCAAGGATTGAATCTAGTGCCTACTTCATACATGCAAAGCAAGTATTCTATCACTGTACTATTAAGACTTAATATTTAGACTTAACGGACTGGGAAGTTAGCCCAGAGGGTGACTGGGCATGAAGGAGGCCTCTTTGTGATCCCTTACCTACATGGTCCCCTGACAATGCGCACTGAGTAGTCCTGGGCACTTCCTCAAGGCACATTTTTAGCTAAGGATTTATTTGACTGGCAAAAACAGAAAATATTTTTGAGTGGGGGAGGGTATAGCTCAGTGATTAAAAGCATACTGAAAAACAGAAAAAAAATTTTTTTGAGATTGGGAAAAAAAACAAAGAAAAAAGTTGAGAGGGATAAAACTAATCTTGCTTGAAATGCAAAACTGGGAGGCATATTGGAGACCTTATTCATTTATCTAGTCTGAGCTAGACACATATGAGTTATTAGCAGCTGGATCAGGCAGAGGGATTTATTCTGAGAAAACGGATTAAATTTAGGATTAGAAAAAATTGTAAGAGGCTGAAGTGAGAATCCAGCAGGTTGGGTGCTGGCTTTGTGCGCAGCTGACCTGGGTTCCATTTCTGGCACCCGTGAGCAATGCTAAGTATAGCCCAAATGTCAAAAGCCAACAACAACGAAAAGGGAAGTTTAATTTTATGGTTATACATTATGAGACTTCTGATAAATATTTAAATTAGACTTTAATTGATCATTCATGGTAAAGGTAGAGCTTTCTGTGGGTAGTGAAAGAAGCATTCATAGCACCTATTTTTATTTCTCTTTGTACTTGAGTTGGCAGCATACAAACAAATGCCCGACCCACTGTACTCTCTGACTCTTCTTTTTTCATTAAAAAAAAAAAACCCTGCTTATTTTTTTATTAAATAAAACTATACACAGTATCTGTGCTTTGTGATAGCCCTGTTGCACTGAGCATATTATCTTCAAAATTTATGTAGTAGCATATGCCAGAATTTTCTTGCCCTCTTTCCCGTTTTTAGTTTTTTTTTTTTTTTTTTTTTTTTTTTGGTGCCACATCCAGGGAATACTCCTGGCTTTGTGCTCAGTCATAATTGGTAGTGGTTGGGGGACCATATGCAATCCCCAGGGATTAAACATAGGTTGTCTGCATACCCTCTGGATTATCTCTCTGGTTCAAGAAATTTCTTTCTTTCTTTTTTTTTTTTGGTTTTTGGACCACACCCAGTGATGCTCCTCAGGGGTTACTCCTGGCTCTGTGCTAAGAAATTGCTCCTGGCTTGGGGACCATGTGGGACACCAGGGGTTCATCCTAGGCTAGTGTGAGCAAGGCAAACATCCTACCACTTGTGCCACTGCTTCAGGCCCCTGGTTCAAGAGATTTCTTATTTTTTTTTCTGTTTTTTTTTTTTTTTTGGTCACACCTGTTGGTGCTCATTGATTACTCCTGGCTCTGCATTCAGGGATCATTCCTGGCAGGCTCAGGAGTGCTAGAGATCAAACACTACCTAAGTTGGGCATGTACAAGGCAAGCAACCTACCCACTGTACTACCTCTAGCTCCAAAATTTCTTTTGAAGACTGTATAATACTCCACTGTAGCATTATACCACATTCATTGTTGATTCATTGGTCAGTGAAAACTTTTTTCTTTTTTTGCTGTGGCCTTCAGTCTCCTCTGCTAGTGCTTTTAGGCTACTCTCTCCTGGATGGGTAATCTTGCGTCTTTCCCCATGGTTCTTGGACCCTGCCATTCCAGGGATTGAACTCTGACCTTCTGTTGGAAAGCATGTACTCTGGCTCCAGTTGCTTCCTTTTTTTGGCTATTGTTAGTAATTTGCTATGAACATGGTTATGTCATTATCTGTTTCAGTCCTTCCTTTTATTCGTTTTGTTGGGCTATTAGTTAATGTTTGGTTTTGGGGCCACATCTGACTGTTCAAGGTTTGCTCCTGTCGGTCAGCTCTGAAGGGTTCTTAAGCAGGACTGGGGATCAAATGGTGTAGGCCCAATGCAAGTGAATTGCTTTAATTCCTGTACTAGCTCTATGACCCCAACTTTTTCTTTCTTTTTTTGGGGGGGCTATACTCTCAGGCACTCATGGGTTACTACTTTCTCTATGCTCAGAAATCACTCCTGGCAGACTTGGGAACTATGTAGGACGCCATGGATTGAACCCGGGTCAGCCATGTGCAAGCAAACATCCTTCCTGCTGTGCTGTATTGCTCTGCTCCCTCCACCAATTTATTTTTAACTGAAAACTTAAAAAAATTATCTAGCGCATACCAGATGTGTTTGGGACCCTCCAAAGCAGCATCTTAAATATTAAGTCTTTCTGCTGGTGGCCAGGATTAAATTGAACTCTGGACCTTGTATTTACTGTATTCACTTGATTTCATACCCTAGCTCTATGCTATTTTTTTTTATTATGTTTTGTTTCTTTGGGCCACATCTGGCGGTGCTCAAGGGTTACTCCTGGCTCTGCTCTCAGAAATCACTCCTGGCTCGGGGGACCGTATGGAATGTTGGGGGATCAAACCTGCCTTCATCCTGGGTCAGACGTGTGCGAAGCAAATGCTTTACCGCTGTGCTACCACTCCGGCCCGTATCCATTTTTTTTTTTTTAAAGGAATCACTTTACTGATTTTCATAGAAGCTGCACCATTTTTGTTTTATTCCTACCAGCAGTACACAAATATTTCACCTTTGAAGCACGTGGCTACGTATGCAGTGTGTGACACTTTCAAATTTCTCAAGACTAACACTCCAGTAGGAACACACCAAATTAGAAGTGAAATGATCATAGAAGACACCGACTCAACAAACAAAACCATTAACACAGAATGCTTAACTATCAACAAGCAGCTTAGTAAACTTTCAAATTGATGACTTAATTAACCCATCGTTGAGGTGTAATCATTTTCGTGAATTTAACTTTACTCAATTTTTCTTGGTAATTCAATGACCATTTAGTTGTAACAAGCAGTCTAAAGTAAATTATTTTGCATAAAAATATAAAGTAAATTATCTTGTGTAAATGTTTTGGGCAGGCTTGGGGGTGGGTAGGGAAATAGGGATAGTGGTTAGAAGAATCGGTAATAGGTTTGGTATTTGGTACCTATTACATTGGTAATAGGTTTTGGTATTGGAACACTGAATGCCAGAAACAACTATTATGAATGAATTACTTTGTAAACCACAGTTTTTAAAGTAGTAAAATTAAAAAAAATATTCAATTTTTCTAGTTTTTCATATAGCTATATATCTGCACAAATTTTCTAGTTTTTCTTTTTCTTTTTTTTTTGGATTTTGGGCCACACTCAGCGGTGCTCAGGGGTCATTCCTGGCTGTCTGCTCAGAAATAGCTCCTGGCAGGCACGGGGGACCATATGGGACACCGGGATTTGAACCAACCACCTTTGGTCCTGGATCGGCTGCTTGCAAGGCAAATGCCGCTGTGCTATCTCTCCGGGCCCATTTTCTAGTTTTTCATATAGCTACATATCTGCACTTGGATAGATGGATCTATAGATAAGACAAATACAGTCGTATGAATAGCTGATATTTTCTTTGCATTTCTTTAGTAGTTAGGATGGTTAGCAGTTTTTAGTATGCTTTTCATTATTTGTATATCCATTTTCTTGAGTCCCCCTGCGTCTAGATTTTTTACTTATTTATTTGTACACTTATTGATAATTTTTATTTATTTACAAATTTATAAACTTATAATTTATAATTTTTACTTATTTTTTGGTGCAGGAGAGGTTTAGTGGCTTGGGGAAGACACTAGTTTAGGGCTTCAACATGAGGTAGAGCCACTTGTGTTGTTACTAGGCCACATCTTGGCTTCTGTCTTTATTTTCCTTTTTGTTTTTGAACCACACGTCTTAAAGCTTAGGGGCTACTTCATGATGGTTCATTGCTTGGAGGTTGCTCTTGGCTGAAAGGGAGAAGAAGTTGGAAGAGCCTGCATCAGATCTTTGACCCCCCCCTCCCCCTTTTTTTTGTTAACCATACCTGGTAGTATTCAGAACTTACTCCTGGCTCTTCCCTCAGGGATCACTCCTGGTGTGGCTTTGGGGACCATAAGTGGTGCCAGGGATCAAACCTGGATATAAAACATGGAAGGCAAATGCTCTCCTCGCAGTTCCAGTTCCTCCTTTTCTAAGTGGTGTCTGATAGTATCGAAAAATTTCCAAGAACTTTGAACTCGTATATTTTGCCAAAATGAGAGATATTGAGAATAACATGATCAGATGATGCTGTATATATCTTCAGCTTAGTCCAGAAAGATGATAAATATATGACTCTTGAATAGTAAATATGCTCTCAGAATATATTCTGGAAAACATCTCATAAATTAGATTTTGTAATGAAGTGGAATCAGATATAGATTCTAGTAGTGGTGGCTTTGTCCTCAAGGGTCACATGTGCTGCTGGGGATTAAACCCAGGTTGGACACAGGTAGGCAAGTACCCTACCTTCTACTATCACTCTGGCCTTTACAATGGAATAGACTTTTGGGTTTTGTTCTTACAACCTTAAGGCAAGACTGTTATGGGATGTAAAGGAGATATAGAAGGACTTTTCTTTTCTATTTCATTAGGAGAAACCAGAATAAATAGACTATGCTAAAGGATTGTTAATTGATTTAGTTTTCTATAATATTGCTTTGGTTAAATTGAAAGGTTTCAGTTTGTTTTACTTGGGGCACAATATTAATTGAAGTTGAATTTTGTGGGCTGTTTTATAGAATAAAGGTTGTTCATTCTTGGAGTTTTAAATAATAAGGCACTTTGAGAATGAAAATTGTGTAGGCATCATAATTCTGAAACAACAGCTTTTGGCTTGGTAAGGGAGATCAAACTGCGTGTACTCTATGCTGAGCCACATCCCTGATCTTGCGTGCGTGCGTGCGTGCGCGCGTGTGTGTGTGTGTGTGTGTGTGTGTGACACGTGTGTGTGACACGTGTGTGTGTGTGACACTCAGAGGTGCTCAGGAGTTACTCCTGGCTCTGCATTCAGAAATCTCTCCTGCAGGCTCTGGGGACCATTTGGATGCCAGGGATTGAACCATGGTTGGTTCTGGGTCAGCTGTGTGCAAGGCAAATGCCCTACCACTGACCTATCGGTCTGGCCCCTCTGTTGTTTTGGGATTTACACTTTGTGGTCCTGCATATTACTTTTTTTTGTTTTGTTTTTGTTTTTATTTTTGGGTCACACCGGTGTCACTCAGGATTCACTCCTGGCTCTGTGCTCAGGAATTGCTCCTGGCAGGCACGGGGGACCATATGGAATGCCAGGATTTGAGCCCTCTTTAGTACTGAATCGGCTTCATGCAAGGCAAATGCCCTACCACTGTGCTGTCTCTCTGGCCCCTGGAAGCTACTTTTGACTCTGGGCTTGGGCATCATTCCTGGCAGCACTGGGGGTCAGGGGTAGATGGGACCATGCAAAGTCAGGGATCAAAGCTGAGCCTCTATCTTGGAAAGCATGTGTTAGGTTGTTTTGTTTTGTTTTGTTTTGTTTGTTTTTGGTTTTTGGGCCACACCCGGTGACACTCAGGGGTTACTCCTGGCTATGTGCTCAGAAATCGCTCCTGGCTTGGGGACCATATGGGATGAAGGGGGATCGAACCACCGTCCGTCCTAGGTCAGCACGTGCAAGACAAATGCCCTACCGTTTGCACCACCGCTCCGGCCCCTATGTGTTAAGTTGTTGATCTAAAAGTCCCTTCTGCCAGCTTGCCAGCTTCTAAATTTCACTTTGTTTTGATTTATTTTTTTTATTTTCCAGGGATTGAACTCAGTTCCTCACACATGCTGTTTCCCCCATTACCATTATTAATATCATTTGTGTTCATGCACATGCTAAAGCATTTGTCCACAACTTACCTAAGTAATGATTAATTTTTTTTTTAATGCCCTTTGTGGGCACAAGAAAGCATTCAAGGTTTTACTTTCATGTCAAGCACACATAGTATTAAATCTCTACCTCACTTTCCTGAAAAATTATTGAGTCCTTCATACTCTTACAGGGCTGAGAAGATAGTTCAAAGGCTGAGTTCAGTTTTCAGCATCACATCCCTTAACCCTGCAGGAAGGGCCTTCCCCATCTCACCCATAGCTGTGAACAGTCACCTGTGTGATATCTGTGAGACTGCTTGGCCCCTGGTCCCCATCCTTTCATATTTGTGTTTCTCCTCTACTCATTTTCTTTCCTTCTCCTCACCTATGCTCTGGGGCCAAGGGTGTTTGAGTCAACTCTCATTTAGACCATTGCTTTTATCCATGCAGTTATTCTATTTTATTTTAGTTTGGTTTTTGGGTCACACCCAGCAGCACTCAGGGGTTACTCCTGGCTCTGTGCTCAGAAATCGCTCCTGGCAGATTCAGGGGACCTGTTGGGATGCTGGGGATCGAACCCAGGTTCATCCTGGGTCAGCCACATGCAAGGCAAATACCCTACTGCTGTGCTATCTTCCTGGCCCCCATGCAGTTATTCTAACTACCACATAAAAGTGATATCATTCTGTATTTATCTTTCTTCTGGCTTCATTTCACATAATATCTTGCAGCTCTATCCATGTTGCAGCAAGTTGTATCATGCATGTAAGGACAGCTATGTAGTATTTCATTGTATATTTGTACCACATCTTCATGGTCCGCTCACCTGTTGTTGGACATAGCTTTAAGCAATTACCTGGTTGACACAAAAACAAGAACAAAACACTTTATTTTTTTTGGCCACATTCTTCTGTGCTTTGGGTTTACTCATGGCTCTGAACTGTACTATTATTCTGCCTCCCACTTTTTGAAAATTTTGTTTTTAAGGACATTCCCAGTAGTACTCAGGGGCTACTCCTGGGTTTGCTCAGAATTACCTGGGTCAACAGCTTGTTAAGAAAACACTCTATCCCCTTATACTACTATACTGGCCCCACTTTTTTTTTTTAAGGGAGAAGTGCTCAAAAACTAGGACTTTCTAAAAAATATCTCTTCAGAAAGATATCAAAATGGAGAAAATTAAATGGTTGCATTTGCAAACCTCATTGGTAATTTTGTTCTACACAGCTGAGGAGAGACTTAGTGGCTAACCAAATATTTACCAAATAAATAAAAATATTTACCAAAAAAAAGTAAAGCTTCCTATAGAAAATAACATCATTATATAAACTTTCGCAACTTTGCCTCTTAACAAAGGCGCAAAATAAACGAAACTTTCTTTTTCGCTTCCTGGTGCACTTCAGCAAGTGAAGAGACTCTTGAAAACGTTAGGGAACTGATGCAATGCTACTCCCAAATCTCTCAAATACTGCACTGGAGTGAGCTGGAGCCTGTGCTTTGAAGACTGAGTAGGCGTATCAGGTTAGGTGCTTTTTGTTCTCTGCCAACCCCATCCTCCTGTGCCTTATTTGTTTTACTATTTGTTCACTTGAATTGAACAGATTATAGAAGTTTAGATTTGAGGGGCTGGATGATAGTACAGTGAAGTGGGCCTTTTTGTAAAGAGCCATATGGTCAGTCCCCAAGTTTTCCAGGATTTCCCTGAGTGCAGAACCAGGAGTAGCCCCTGAGCACAGCTGAGTGTGGCCCCAAAACAAAACAAAATAAAAGCAAAACAATCAAAAAGAAGTTTAGATTCGAATGCAGTGGGTTTTAAAAACCCAAGAATAAAGACAAAAATGTGTATGCTTACTTTTGATTTATCTTTATTATTTTTTTCGTGTGAGAGATTGTAAGGATTTATTTTGGGTGGGGGGTTGGGTCACACCCGGCAGTGCTCAGGGATTACTCCTGGCTCCACACTTCTGGCAGGCATAGGGGACCAAATGACCTTCTGCATGAAAGGCAAACGCCTTACCTCCATGCTATCTGGCCCCAGGTTGTAAGGATTTAACAATTTAATTCTCTCTATTTTTTTCTTGGGGAGAGGGCCCCATTCATCAATTCTCCATGCTTACTTCTGGCTCTGCACTTAGAGGTCTTTCCTGATGGGCTTTGGAACCATATGGACTGCCATGAACTGAATGTGTGTCTTCCGCAGGGCTGTACTATCTCTCTTGTTGCTCAAAACACTTTTGCTGTTGTTGCTCTTTCTTTTTGTGCTTTTTTTTTTTTTTTTTTTTTGCAGGGCTCAGGGGTTACTCCTGGCTCTGCACTCAAGAATCACTCTTGGGTGAGGATTGATTGGGGCCAGCTATGTGCAAGGAGAGTGTGCCTTATTCACTGTATTACTTCTCAGGCCCCAGAACTTAACATTTGTATTTGAAATTTCCTTTTCTGTGCTTGGAGCCGTAGTGCAGGATCTTTATTTATTCATACTTAATCATTTTATTAAATTAAAAAATTATTGATTAGTATTATAGGGTCTAGTCTACTTTGCCAGTGTCTGGTAAGAAGTCCAAATCCCTGATGGTCTGCATTTTTTGCTGAATGTGATCGGGGCCCACCTGCCTTTTGCAGTCCTGTTGCTGCCTGCAGTTTCTAGCTGCATCACATCCAGGTGTGTCTCTGCATGATAAACAAGGGGGATGACCTAAAAAGATGTGCATATGCCATGCCTAGAAAGAGCCTAACTTCTTGCAGAGTGTGGGCACAGCAGTGATCCCTGGTGACCACCATAATTGTAACACTATTAGCCTTCACGAATAGTGGGAACCCCAGCCAGCAGGAAGCTTCTGTGTGCAAATTGCTTTAAGCACCGGGGCTATCTGTGCAAGCACCACAGCTGATATATGTATGACATGTGGCCAGCACTCCAGTCAGGCATGTATGCAAGCTCTGGTCATCGCATATCACAACACCTGCAGCAACAACAGAGGAGTAGAGGAAGGTTAGAGGAAATAACTTTCTCCTGTTTTTTCTTACAAAACAGAGAGAGAGAAGAATGATTCTCTTTTTCAGGAATCACTTGTGACAGGCTCAGGGGACCATGTAAGATGCCAGGGAGTGAACCTGGGTCTGTCCTGGGTCAACCTTGTGCAAGGCAAACACACTACCACTGTGTTATCGGTCTGGCCCCCTTCCAGTGTTTTTATAATGAGATTAATCTCAAGGTCCCTGAGCATGCCCCCTATGCTAGTCTTTGCCATTCTCCTTGTATGTTGTGATTTAGGATTGCATGGGGGAAGCAAATGAGGCTTCATAGGTTGCCAGAAGACTTCTCATGAACCTTGTTGCTTGGGTTTGATAATTGAATGTTTTTGATGGCTTGTCTGTCAAATGGGGAGAATGACCTTAGCTGTGGCAGTGAGTGCCTTGTTTGATAAATACTGGCTATTATTTAACTGGGACTCAGAGTATGAAGAGTGTTAATGTTTTGCTAGATTTTCCTAGCTAAAAGTTGAAGTTGGAAATTTCTGAAAATTATTGCAGACATGCAAACTTTGTAATCACATGATTCAAATGCTACAAAAGAATGGGAGTGAAAATCTTCCTCTCAAACATGTACTCTTTTCCAGAAACAGACATACTGTAATACTCTTGTATAGTAGGCATCAACATGAAATTTGAAAAATCAACAAGCAGCCTAAAAGTATATGCACATTATATATGTGTATGTCCAATTCTCTCTCTCTCTCTCTCTCTCTCTCTCTCTCTCTCTCTCTCTCTCTCTCTCTCTCTCTCTCACACACACACACACACACACACACACCATATGGGATGCTGGGGATTGAACCACCTTACTTCTGTATGCAAGGCAAATGCCCTACCTCCATGCTATCTCTCCAGCCCGGTTATGTGCTTTTAGTTTAATTAAACTATTGACTTTTATTTCATTGTTGTTATTTTCAGAGTATCTTGTTAGTAGTGTGTGTATATATGAATTGGATGATAGAAAATACTGTAAGCTGTAAAAAATTCATTATAATACAGTTTTCTATAGGATGTGCTTCAGCACAAAAATATTGAACTGCCAAGTGGGCCTTATATAATGTGGGGTTTCCTTTCTACTTAGAATTTTCTTTTCAGGACTTAACATCCTTCATGTTTCAGCTTACATGAGGCCATCTTAGGATATATTTTTGTTGTTGTTGTTGTTTTGTTTTTGTTTTTGGGCCACACCCAGCGATGCTCAGGGGTTACTTCTGGCTGTCTGCTCAGAAATAGCTCCTGGCAGGCACGGGGGGGGGGGGGGGCACCATATGGGACACCGGGATTCGAAACAACCACCTTTGGTCCTGGATCGGTTGCTTGCAAGGCAAACGCCTGTGCTATCTCTCCGGGCCCTTAGGATATTTTCTTATTACTTAAAATAGTCATCTTTGAAGTTTCTGCCTCTCTGTTTCTTTCTGTTTCCATTATAATCTAAAATTAGTTTATCTTTGTTCACTTGATTGCTAACTGTTTTTTCTCCTGTTACAACTTAATCTTCTTTTGTATAGAAAACTTGTTTCTTTTGGTCCAGAACCTCAATGAATGCCTTGAACTAAGTTGGCATTAAACAACTATTTGTTAGCCAGTGAATGAACGTTGGTATTTGAGTGTTGCTGGTAATAATAAGATGTTTATTTTACTTCGTATTAATTTCTCCCACCTCTCTAGGTAAGCAGTCATCTTTGAACCTGCATAAAGCTATAAGCTTATTTTATGAACCTCTATTATACATATTTATGAATTGTTGAATTATTTTGAGTTATAATCAGCAGTGTTTAGGATTTACTCCTACACTGTGTTCTGGGGTCATTCCTAACATTTCTTGGGGGCCCATAGTGCAGTATAGGGGATCAAACTGGGATTGGCCTTCTTATCCCTGTACTGTCTGTCTGTCTGTCTGTCTGTCTGTCTGTCTGTCTGTCTGTCTGTCTGTCTGTCTGTCAGTCTGTCTATCTACCTACCTATCTATCTGGCTCTATGATTTTTTTTGTTTTTGTTTGTTTAAAAATATTTATTATTTTCCCCTTCCTTGGTTATTGCTATTATAATAACTAGTTTTTGTCACTTCCACACATTTAGTTGTGGTGTGCCAGAAACTGCATACCGGTGGTGCTGGGCATCATGAATGGTAGGGCTGGAGAAATTATATTTAGTATACGGGGATAATGCAGGGGATCCAATTTGTGACCTCAAAACCGACAAGACAGGCACTCAAAATCTGAACTATCTTGAGGCAAAGAGGTTTTTTTTTTTTTTTTTTTTTGGTTTGTTTAGTTCTGGGCCACACCTGGCAATATTTAGGGGTTACTTATGGCTTTGAGCTCAGAAATTACTCCTGGCTGGCTCAAGGGTCCATATGGGATGCTGAGGATCAAACCTGGGTGGGCCAATGTGCAGGGCAAATGCCCTACCTGCTGTGCTATTGCTCTGGCTCTGGCCAAAAGGTTTATATTTTTGTTATTATTTTTGTTTGTTTGTTTTTGGGCCACACCTGGCCATGTTCTGGGTTGGCTTGGGGAACCACATGTTGTATTGGGGAATGAATCTGTGTTTGTTATGTGCAACACAAGTATTCTATCCTTTGCATCCTACTGTTGTTTGTGGCTCTGAGCTTTTATTTCCAAATGGACATTTGATGTGCTGTGGTTCAGTTAAAATGGGGCCGGGAGGTGGCGCTGGAGGTAAGGTGCCTGCCTTGCCTGCGCTAGCCTAGGACGGACCGTGGTTCGATCCCCCGGCGCCCCATATGGTCCCCCAAGAAGCCAGGAGCAACTTCTGAGCGCATAGCCAGGAGTAACCCCTGAGCGTCACAGGGTGTGGCCCAAAAACCAAAAAAAAAAAAAAAAAAAGCTAAGAATTTGTATTCTGGTAGTTCTGCATAGTTGAGGTTAAAAACAGAATTTGGGTATGGAGTACATTGCGTAGGATGTAGGCTTGCATGCAGCTGACCTAAGTTTGATCCCTGGCACCTCATATGGTTCTCTGTAATGCCAGGAGTGATCCCTGAATATAGAGATAGGAGTAAGCTCTGAGCACCATAGGGTGGGGCCCAACCCCCCAAAACAAACCAACCCTGAAAATGTTATCTGGTAGAGAATGGATGGATCGGATTTTATGTATGTTTTACTAAGAGTGATTTTTTTTTTTGTTTTGGCTTTTGGGTCACACCTGGTGATGTTCAGGGGTTACTCCAGGCTCTGCACTCAGGATTCATTCCTGGCTGTGTTTGGGTGAGAATACTGGGGATTAGACCCAGGATTAGCCACATGTAAGGCAAGTGACCTTCCTGCCTTACTATCTCTCTGGTCTGAAGTGATTCCTTTTACTTACGGATAAATCACTTTCCTTTTGTAGAAGTTAAGACCTTAAATATAGTGAAATCTTTTTCTGCTAGTGTTTGGATGCTGAATTAATTTTAGGCTAATCAGATCACCATACATTTCATCTCTCTCTCTCTCTCTCTCTCTCTTTCTCTCTCTCTTTCTCTCTCTGTGTATATATGTATATATATATTTAGAGGACAAAATGGCATAGTTTACTATTATAATGGACTTTCAGAACAAGATTTTACGGTTCAGTTTTCTCTTATTTGTAAAAACTTGTATAATGATGTTAGCATTTAATATTAACTTGATTTTATGGGGCTGGAGCGATAGTACAGTAGGTAAGGTGCTTGCCTTGTACATGGCTGACCTGAGTTCCATTTCTGAATCCCCAGAGCCAGCCAAGAGTACTTCCTGATTGCAGAGCCAGGAGTAACTCCTTAAAACACTGGGTGTGGCACCCAAACCAAACCAAAACAAAAGAAAACAATTAGGTTTTGTAGTCCTTAAAACTAAAAGCAAAATTTGTAGCACTTTCAAAGAGATTGGCTAAGGTAGGAGTTTGGTTTGTTTACATATGATGACATCTCTTTTACTCTTTAAATGTCTTTATATATATATATATATATATATATATATATTTATTTATTTATTTGGTTTTTGGGTCACACCCAGCGATGCTCAGGGATTACTCCTGGCTGTCTGCTCAGAAATAGCTCCTGGCAGGCACGGGGAACCATGTGGGACATCGGGATTCGAACCAATCACCTTTGGTCCTGGATCGGCTGCTTGCAAGGCAAATGCCGCTGTGCTATCTCTCCGGGCCCTTATTTATTTATTTTTTAGTTTTTTGGCTATACCCCAAAGCACTCGGGTTACTCCTGGCTCTGCCCTGAGAAATCACTCCTGGCAGGCTTCAAACCTAGGTCTGTCCTTGAGCAAGGCAAATGCCCTACTGCTGAGCTATTGCTCCGGCCTGGTTTCAATATTTTTCTAACCTTTGTAATTGCGTATATTTTATATTACTCTATAAAAACCAAATGAAAGATCTTATTTTTCTACATTATAGTAGAATTAAGCGTATAATGGAAACAAATTAAAAATGTTCCCACCTTTAAATAAGTGTCTACCTTGTATATATATAATGCATCATACCTGAGGCAGCCAGATGACCTTTCTCAGGTAACAAGGACATCCTGAAGTCACTTGCACATAGCCTAGGTTTGAATTTTGGGTTCACTTTTCTGAATATAACTAGGGAGATTATTAGGTTAATAGGAGTCAGTTAAGTGCCATAAAGCAGTTTAAATACTTAGTTCTGTGTGGGTACGTTGTAACAACCGAATAATATTGCAATTATTGCCAGTTATATATTGAGACAGGTTTACCAGTTTTTTCTAGCTGGTTTTATACTTTTAAATATGTCATGGATTTTTTTCTATTGAAGGAACTGTGAGTCCTACGAGTTATTTGTTTACTTATTTCCTTATTTATATATTTTTGGTTTTGGGTCACACCCAGCGGTGCTTAGGGCTTACTCCTGGCTCTGAACTCAGAAATCACTCCTGGTAGGCTGGGGGACCATATGGGATGCCAGGATTCGAACCACTGTTAATCCTCGGTTGGCTGCGTGCAAGGCAAACGCTCTATCGATGTCCTATTTGTCTGGCCCTATTTATTTATTTACTTATTTATTTATTTATTTATTTATTCATTCATTCATTTATTTATTTTTGCCATATTGGGAAGTGAGGGGAGTCACTTTCATTGGTACTAGGAGGTCACTCGGATACATTCTGGAGGTCAAATATGACCTTGCAGAGAGCAAGTTGACTTTCATCTTATTTATTTACTTATTTACTTATTTATTTATTTATTTATTTTTGACCACGCTTAGACGTATTTAGGTCTTACTATTCCTGGTTCTGTGCTCCAGATCCACTCCTGATGGTGCTCAGGACCTTATGCAGTGCTGGGATTGAACTTGGCAGGCTTTACAAGTGCCTAAAGCTCTCCAGCTTTAACTCCCTGACTTAAACACTAACAAGAGAACTGGTGCTTATGGGACAATGCCAGCATTGCTACTGAGTAAAGCACCAGTTTCAAATCAACTTTCTGGTTGTCTGCTCAGAAATAGCTCCTGACAGGCACGGGGGACCATGTGGGACACCGGGGATTCGAACCAACCACTTTTGGTTCTGGATCGGCTGCTTGCAAGGCAAACGCCGCTGTGCTATCTCTCCGGGCCCTTCTCTTGCTTTTTAATTCTTTTTGATATAAAACGGAATTTTATATGTCTAGTTTTTGGGGATGGGAAAAGCCTCCTGACCAGTACTCAGGTGGTTTGGGGGCAACTCTAGCTCCACTAGGCCCAGAAATTTCAGTGCCCTACGCAGGGATATATAGCACTGTTTGGGCCCAGCACTGTACCCAGTGGTGGGTGGATGGAGCTGGGCGCCTGGTTTTTGGGGATTGAATCCAGGGCTTCTACCTGGGAGTCATGTGGTTCAGTCCTTTGGGCCATCTTTTCTGATCCTCAAACAGAATATTGAAAGAAGTTTGGAAGTAGAAATTCCAGCAGGACTTCTTAAACTTTTTTCAACTTGTTATTTTTTTCACCTGAGCTATGCAACACAACACAGGTGGAAGTTGCCAGAAACACCTCAGATTCATACCTGGTCGATTTTGAGTTGCTTTCTGGTTGTTCTATGTTCGAGATCCTCTTAACAGTTGCCAGATTTTTGTCATTCCCTTCCATCTCTCATTCAGTTTGTTAGCTATGACCGACAATTTATGCTAGACTATAGGACGACATTGATTGTTTGGCATGTTTTAATCACTATCATTTGAAAAATTAAGCTGAATGACTAGATCTGCCAATGGCAGTATTGATTATGCGTTAAAAAAATCTTAATTTGTTGGCAGAGAGATAGTACAGTCAGTAGATTACTTGCCTTGCATGTGTCCAACCTGGGTTCTACCCTGGCTTTCCCTGTTGAATCTCAAGCCCTTCCAGGATGATCCTGGAGTAAGCCCTGAGCACCACCTGGTGTGGCCCAACAACCCAAATAAAATTGTTTTGTACGCATGAGCACACATGTGGCACATATTAGACCTGGGTTCTACCTTTACTTTATGGTCCCCTTTCCCCCCCCAGTACCACCAGGAATGACACACTAGCACCAAACTGAGAGTAGCTCCTGAACACCACTGGTTATAGTTTCCGAACAAACAAATACTTTTTCTGGCAACAACTGTAGACTTAGAAGAAGTCAGGAGGAGAGAAACTCAGATTAGCTTTGCTGGTGAAAAAAAAAAATTCAGTGAAGACAAAGAGAAACTATTCTTGGAGCTCTCATTCAATCCTCGTGGTCTGAGCACAAGAATGCTGGTTCTTAACCAGGGCCAAGTGATGTGCCCCCCCCCCTTTTAAATAAAAATGGGTATTTATTAACTTAGTTACTTCGCATGTGTTCTAACTACTAGCATATTTCTGCTCGCCTGTAGAAATGACAAACTGCTGTCTAAATCACAAATTTGGGGCCAGAGAGATAGCATGGAGGTATGGCATTTGCCTTGCATGCAGAAGGACGGTGGTTCGAATCCTGGCATTTCATATCGTCCCCTGTGCCTACCAGGAGTGATTTCTGAGCATAGAGTCAGGAGGAACCCCTGAGCGCTGCCGGGTGTACCCAAACCCCCCCCCCCCAATCACAAATTTATTGCTTATACATTTTGATCCTCAAGTTCTCTGAATAAATTCTACCATTGTCTCCTTTGTTGCTATCATATACAGAATCTATAATCTTCAAAAGTCTTCACTTTCAAAATATTCTAGATATAGTTATTTTTTTTTGAAAATTATCCATGTTCCTTTATTTATTTATTTATTTATTTTTATTTTTGTTGGGTTTTTGGGTCACATCCGGCATCGCTCAGGGGTTCCTCCTGGCTTTATGCTCAGAAGTCGCTCCTGGCAGGCTTGGGGGACCATATGGGATGCCGGGATTCGAGCCACTGTCCTTCTGCATGCAAGGCAAACGCCTTACTTCCAAGCTATCTCTCCAGCCCCTATCCATGTTCATTTAAAAATATATTAGCCTTTCACCTTCAGTGTATTTGAAGTGTCATCTAGGAGGAGTTTTGGAATTGGAATATATATACACTTTATTACAAGCGTGATTGTAGTAGGGCTTCAGTCATAAACAGAATATCCCCCTTCACCAGTGCAACATTCCCACCACCAATGCCCCATCCCCCTTTCCTCCTTCACCCCACCTTTTTTTTTTTTTTTTTTAAAGTAAAAACAGTATTTAATTTGGAGGTTCTGAAAAGGAAATGGGGAGGGAGAGAGGGGAGAGAGAGAAAAGAAAGAGGAGAGAGACTGAGTGGACTTTTCCAAAGGTGGAGAGTGCCCCAATATATCTGAGAGTGAAAATAATGAGTTAAAATATCAAAGAACACATCTCCAGAGGGGAGATGCAAGTGACACATGCTGACCATGAGCCCAGCAACACATGTGTATATGCAAAGGTGGCAACACATGTGTTGCACATGCAAAGATGGAGAGTCCCCAGTACAAATCCCAGAGTGAAAGTATGAAAGCCTGAAAGTGCACATCTCAGTAGGGGAGATTGAGGTAAAATGCAAGCAGACACCATATGCATGGGCTGGTAGCAACCATGCACTGATGCACTTTGATTTCTCTTAAGATCAGATTCCATCTTCACCTTTTACTACAGATGCACCCACTTTGTCGTGAGAACCAGTGGCAGGCTCCTTGACTCCTGGCTCCACATAAGAGAGGGCTAAGACTTTGATTTGTTTGTTTGTTTTGTTTTGGGCCTTCCTGGGCAGTGCTCAAAGTTTACTCCTGGCTCTGAGCTCAGGAATCACTTTTGTCTGGCGGGGACCATATGGGATAGTAGGGATCGAACTCTGGTCATGCAAGGCAAATGCCCTTCCCACTTACTATTGCTCTGGCCCCCGAGGGATAAGACTTGGAGAGAAGAGAAGTGGGGAGAACCAGCTTTCCAGACATTTTTGATGGGAAGAGCCCTGGAAGAGAAGCAGGCATAAGTCTTGACTCCTGAGAGGCAGATATATAGGTTGGGAAGATGCTACGCTGTTATCCTGTGATCTTCAGCCATCTCTCTTCATCTTGGAAGTTATATGTCTTGGAGGAAAGGACTTGGGTTCAAGTGGATGGGCTAAGCTTTGTAGGTGTCAGCTATTTATCCTCTTTGGAATTTCAGTTTTTGCCTCTGTAAAATGGGACTCAAACTTGCCAGGGTAATTGTGAGGAGCAAATGAAGATACGGGGGTAAATTTCTAATGAGTGGTTTGGTTGTTTAATAAATATTTATTTTCCTCTTTTCTTTGTTATTGATCTTGTTGAGTTTCTCCTAAAAGTCTGGATCTGATTTAGGAAGCACAGTATTCCTGTGAGTGAAGAGATCTGGCAAAAGTTCATTGGCTTATGTGGCACTGGGGGAGATTTCATCTTAGAGCAATATTACATTTTTATTTAATTAATTCGTGGTTGCTCATGCCTGGAGCCCTCTTCAAAGTAAAATGTTAAAACATTAAAAAGAACATGGAGAAAATTGGCACTTAGTACCATTTCAGGAAAAATACCGTCTTCTAATAAGGAAGATATAGGCTCTAAGTTAGCTTTTTTTGGGGGGGAATGGGTGACCCCAGAAGACACTATTTGGACATGGAAGGGAATGGACAATTGTGTGACACCTTGTATGGAAGTAGAGTGGATTTTAGGGTGGATCATGGGGTAGGCTTCTTACAATAAAAAATTACAGCTAGTGGGCACCTTGTATGTTCTAGGCATATGTTACTCTTCCCTTTGAATGACTTGAAGATTTTGAACTCAAGGATATTTAGATCAAAAGCAAAATTTGTCTTGAGGGTCAAAAGGGCTGCTTTCGCCTTTGTCATATTCATTTTTTGGGGAAGATAGTGAGGCATTAAAGACTGGCATTCTCCCCTTAATTTGTGAGCAAAATCAAAATGATCTGAAGAGCCAATTGGTGTGGAGTCTTTCTTTCATTACTGAATTGCTCCCCACATCACTATCTGGTGAGACACTGGTGATCCCAGCACTGCTGTGCCAGGCTCCAGCACTGAACAGTGTGATCCAGTTGGCCTTGTTCCCTGGGCACTGTTGGGAGAGAAACCTTCCCTCCCCAACAAAAAAGAATTTCAGCTCTTTGACTGCAGTCACTTGAGTCTCTCTTCATTTTTGCCAATAACCAGGAATATGTCACCTATTTCTTTCTGAGAAAGCTTAAAAGTATGTTGGTTAAAAACAGGACTGGAGAGATAGGACAGTGAGTCAGGCACTTCTCTTTCATGCGGCTGACTTGGCTGATGTGAGTTTGAGCCCCTGCACTACGATGGAGTCACCTGAAGTGATCCCAGAGTGGAGAGCCAGGAGTAAGCTCTGAGCTCAGTCAGCTGTGGTCCCAACCCCAAAACAGAGGACCCAGGACAAACTTTGCATCTGGGTTTGATCCCAGCACTGGGCCACTCAGCACCTGGAAGTGACCCCTGGGAGTAGAGCCTGGAGTTGGACCCCACCACTATCCGCATTACCATCGCCCAAAAACCAATCAGTTAACCAAACAAAAAGCCAGTTTCAGTGACGTTCTAAAACTCAGCCTCCATCATAGTGGAGCTCTGTGCCTTACATTTTCATATTAGCCTCTGGCTGCTGAGAAAACGGTACTTACTACTTAGAGTTGGTTTTTTCTGTGCCACACCTGGAGGTGCTCAGGACTTACTCCTAACTTTGTGCTCAGGAATCAACCCTAGCTTGGGTTTAAGGACTCATAAGGGATACTGGAATTCGACTCTGGTCATCCACTTTCAAGGAAGCATCCTGCCTGCTCTATTGCTCTGACCCACTTATTTATTAATTGCTTTCTTGTTTTTGATCCACATCTGGTGGAGCTCAGGGCTTACTCCTGGCTCTGCACTCAGGAATTACTCTCCTGATGGTGATTGGGGGACCAGACCAGGAGCCGGTATTGAATTCGGTTGCTTCATGCAAGGCAAATGCCCTACCTTCCGTACTATTGCTTTGGCCTGAGGGCAATATTTTAAAACTATTTAGATTTCTATCTTAAGATTGATCCTGAAAGACATTCCAATAATGATGGAATGTCTTTAGAATCTACTGATTTAATGGCATGTTCTAGAAATGGCATATACTTTAGGCGTTTTGTGCATAGGTATGGAGGGACCCTGTATTCATAATCTTGAATAATGGTGGACTCGAGTGAAGTTGGCGTGGAAATACTTTTTAAAGTATATATGGAGACGCTTATGAAACTTAGGATATAATCTGAATATTCAGTCTCTTCCCAAAACCTTAAAACAGAAACAAAAAACTCATTAAACCATCACTTAATAGACTGCAAGCATTTTAGCATCCTCTAAAACTACATAAGATCTGTCTGTATAGTTCATTACGTGTTCCATGGATGACATTGTGTTATTTTTTGTTTGTTTCGGAGTCACACCCAATAGTGTCAGGACCACTCCTGGCAGTGCTTTGGGGGACAATGCCTTATTAGGGTTCACCTAGATGCAGAGTCTGTCTCTGTGGCCCCATGTCGCTGTTTTATTAAAGATTTCATGTGTTTTAATTTTCTGTGTAAAATTGTGAGGGGCATATTAAAATAGACAAATTCATTAATAGAATGAAGGTTTAGGATCTGAGAGCTAGATTTACTCTGAGCACCAATTGAGGTTCATTCAACAAGCAACAGTCAAACTAGTCTAGCAAAGTCGTTAACACGCTGATGTGATGATGGTTACACGGAAGATTGGAAAAGTAAATAGTTGAAAACATTTTTAACTGTGACAAATGGAATGGGGTTAAAAACTGAATCCACCTCCTCGTCACTTGCTAATTTTAAAGTTCCCAAGCTATTAGGACTTAACTTATTGAGCCGCATCTTTGCTGCATTCCGTGGGTGGCGAGGACTGAGTAGATAGACTTCTTTTCAGGAGCAGCTCTGAAAGTGGCGTTTGTGTGGGGTTGGTGAACATGGCCAGGAAAGCCAACTCTGACTGGTGGGAGTGCCCTGCAGTTAAAACCGGAGCGCAACTTAGAGCCACTCTTGCATCTCAGTTGTTCATTTTAAAGTCCTTTAAAATCATTTCATGGTTAATCAAACAACGTGTACTCCCAAGAGAATGATTTATGCTGTCATTATGGTGAATGGGATTGGTACTTTTCTTTTCTGCTCTAAATGCAAAGATCATCGAACAGTTATTTGTCTTTCTTTCTGGGGAGAGAGTAGTGACATTTCGCTTGACACAGTTGGCGACGAGAGACCAATTATAGGTGCCAGACACGTGGTTTAAGGGATTGAGCACATGACTTGCATTGTGAGGTTGTGGGTTCAATCTCTGGCACTGGAGAGCCCCTGAGTGGTGTTGGCTCTGACTCCCCACCACTGCTGGGTAGGGCTTTCTCCAAATAAACACCCACCACCAAAATTACTAGAAAGAATTTTTGAGCGAAGTTACAGCTGGAAATTGTCCGGAACTTTTAAGGGCTCCTCTAGCCAACTATGAGCTGAGTAGCTTTCTTTTTCTTTTTTGTTTTTTTTTTTGTTTTTTGGGGCCACACCTGTTTGATGCTCAGGGGTTACTCCTGGCTAAGCGCTCAGAAATTGCCCCTGGCTTGGGGGGACCATATAGGACGCCAGGGGTTCGAACTGCGGTCCTTCCTTGGCTAGCGCTTGCAAGGCAGACACCTTACCTCTAGAGCCACCTCACCGGCCCCAAGCTGAGTAGCTTTCTGACAGATGTTAAGCATGTATTCTTTTGTCTGGCCCAGACTATGTGGGGAGGTTTGACAGGGCCTGGGGAGGTGGACACTGTGATGACACTGGCCATTGTTGCAGTGAAACAGCAGGAGGTGCCATTGTTAAATGTAGTTATGGTGGATGAGTATTATGTGGACAGAGAGGAAATTGGATCTTACTGTAAGGTCTTTCATAAAGGGGCCAAAAATAGTACAGTTAGTGGGTAAGGCACTTGCTTGGCATGTTACTGACCTGGGTTTTATCTCTGGCATCCTATATGTGCCCAAAGTACCTCCAAGAGTCATTCTTTTTTTTTAATTTTTTTTTTTTTTGGCCACACCCGGTGATGCTTGGTTTACTCCTGGCTATGCGCTCAGAAATTGCACCTGGCTTGAGAGACCATATGGGACACCGGGGAATTGAACTGCTGTCCATCTTAGGCTAGTGCGGGCAAGGCAGACGCCCTACTGCTTGCGCCAAGAGTCATTCTTGAGTGCAGAACCATGAGTAAGCCCTGGGGATCATTGGATGTGCCCCCCCGTAACCCCCAAAACTTTCATGAAGTGGGAGTATTAAGATAATCTCTAAAAATAAAATCTAAAGAGGGCCTAAACACTAGTACAGCAAGTAGAGCAATTTTCTTGCATGTGGCTGACCTAGGTTCCATCCTCAACATGATATAGTTTCTTGAGCCCCGCCAGGAATGATCCCCGGACACACCCAAGAACTACTGAGTGTGATTCCCCCCAAAAAATATTTAAAGAGATAGGAGTTAGGAGTTGTTCAAAAGTACCTAGAACAGGTTGCTTAAAAAAATAATGAATTTCAGGTGTGTTAAGTTTTTTCTTCAAGTTTTGAAACTTTTTAGGAACTGACATCATGGATTTGCTTTGCATGCATAACTTTGATTAACAGTGAAATCTGTGTTCAGTATTTCTTCAGACTTAACCTAGGTAGGTGTTTTTTCCATTTTATCTTATAGAAAGTTAGGATTAAAGAAGTTATAGCTAGGGGCCGGAGAGGTGGCGCTAGAGGTAAGGTGTCTCTGCCTTGCAAGTGCTAGCCAAGGAAGGACCTCGGTTCGATCCCCTCGCATCCCATATAGTCCCCCCAAGCCAGGGGCAATTTCTGAGCACTTAGCCAGGAGTAACCCCTGAGCATCAAACGGTGTGGCCCCCCCCAAAAAAAGAAGTTATAGCTAGTACAGTGTCCAAACCTCTTTCCTCCTACTTGTATCACGATAATGTGAACCATCCTTGACATGCCCTCAGTTTCTCTTGATATTGAAAATATATTCATTTGTTGAGTTCCCCTTTCATAATGAATTCAGACAAAATGACTATGAACGAAATGTTCACAAAGCAACTTGTCTATGAAGTAGGTATAAACTGAGATAAATCAGGCCTCCAAGTTTTCACTGGCAGGTTGAGAGTTCATTGTAATTGAATTGGAATGTTAGGAAGAATTCTGGAAGTTGGGCTGGAGAGATAGCACAGTGGTAGGGCATTTGCCTTGAATGCAGCCGGTCCAGGATGGACGGTGGTTCGAATCCCATCATCCCACATGGTCCCCTGAGCCTACCAGGAGCGATTTCTGAGCGCAGAGCTAGGAGTAACCCTTGAGTGCCGCCAACTGTGACTCAAAAATAAAAAAACAAAAAAAATGAAAAAGAATTCTGCAAGTTATCTTCTTGAGCTGGTACATTTATATGCTTCTTTTTACTATGAGCTTTTTTTTTTTTTTTTTTTGTCTTAAAGTTTAAAAAATACTTTAAATTTTATTTCTTTCCTCCTCTTCATTGTTGTTGCTACTATTACTACTACTGTTGTTGGTGTTGTGATGACACACACACACGTCTTCTATAGTGTTGTACTCCTTTGAGCTGGAGTTATAGTACAGCAGTTTAGGTCCATTAAGAAAGTTTGCATGCGGGCCCGGAGAGATAGCACAGCGGCGTTTGCCTTGCAAGCAGCCGATCCAGGACCAAAGGTGGTTGGTTCGAATCCCGGTGTCCCATAGGGTCCCCCGTGCCTGCCAGGAGCTATTTCTGAGCAGACAACCAGGAGGAACCCCTGAGCACCGCTGGGTGTGACCCAAAAACCAAAAACCAAAAAAAAAAAAAGTTTGCATGGGTAGGTCTGGACTGATAGTATAGAGGGCAGGGTGATTGTCTTGTATGTAATCAAACCAGATTTAATTCTTGCCATTCCATATAGTCTTCTGAGCACCAGCATGAGTAATTTCTGAGTACAGAAGCAGGAGCTTATGGGGTGCTGGGGATCGAACCTGATTGTCTGTGTGCCAGGCAAGCGCCTTACCTACTCTACAACTGCTCTTTCCTATCCCTCACTTATTTGAAAAAAGAGAAAAAAAGGCATCAAATCTAATGATTTTGAGGTGACACATGGTGATAATGCATTAATACAGAAATTAAGCGTCGTTTAGTGTAGCTTTGACAATAAAGATGACTCAGCTTTTCGTCATCACATTTGAACTTGAACTAGTTTTAGTGGCTGGTTCCTAAGAATTGCTGTGGGATCTACCTGGCTCTTCATTGCTGTATTTAAGCTATCCCTTCCTTGGCAAACTTCACTAGACTGGAGGTACATAATTTCCCCAGGGCCTGAGAAACATAATGATTGTGTGGTCTTCTCTGGGTTAATGTGTTGGGATATATGAATGGAATAGATAGAGTGTGATATTCTTCCTCTGGATTAGCTTGTCTTTATGTCAGTTAAGACACACCCTTTCTGGCTCATCCTGATGAATGAAAAATAAGTGCTGTAAAAGTTGTTCTGGTTCTTTGTGTGATTTCTTTTTCTTCTTAGACTTTTCCCTTTACTCAACTGTCTACTTTGGTGTATATTCAGAAAATTTATATGGCCCATTTAACTTTTTTAAAATTTTATTAATTATTTAATTCATTATTTTGGGTTCTGGACCACACTCGGTGGTGCTCAGGGGTTCCTCCTGGCTCTGCACTCAGAAATTGCTCCTGGCAAGCTCAGGACCATATGGAATGCCTGGGTTGGCCGTGTGCAAGGCAAACGCCCTACTTCTGTGCTATCACTCCAGTCCCCATATGGCCCATTTTAATTCTATCTTTAAGTAAATATAAGAGTTAGTAGACCAGTGTGCGAATGTTGGAGGCTGTCTGTTGCTTAACTTATCGTCAGAGAGACCTAATGATCTATCCAGGAATATTTTTTTTTTTCTTTCCGAACATCCACTTCCACACGGCACATAATACTGGACCCCTAAACCGTGACTCATCCTTTCATTTAGTCATCCAACAGCTCAACCATTTCTATTTTAGTTATTTCAGAAAAGGTACTTTCTCCCTCCCTTTCCTTTTATCTGAGGGAGTGGGGGCTTGTTCATTGCCACTGACTTTGATGAGCCCTTTCAGAAATCAAGCATATAATAAATGTTGCTATTATCTTTTTTAAGAGCTGGGAAGGCTCTGATGGCAGGGCACATCCAGAGGGAAGAGTCTGTTTAATTCATGGCATAGCTTGAAGAAAATATAAGTGTTAAGAGTTTTAAAAGTCACCGCATCATTGGCCTGCAGGCCTCTGCCATCTGGCCCCAACCCTAGCTGGGAAGTGGTACCAACCTGTTGCAGAGACTCCATATTTGAAAGACTCCATCTCTTCTTTTGAGTGAGTGGTCTGGGTTGCTTCTTTCTGTTAGACTGATTCATGGTTCCTGGGCTTAAAGAAATGAAAAACGATGTTTAATGTTCTCCAACAAAGGGGAAAAAAAATCACCATGTGTGTCTGAAGATGGAACTGGTGATACACATGCATGATGAGTGCTGTGTGCCCAGCTCCAGACACTCAACTTTAAGAGAAATGATCTTGCTTAAAGAGATAGAAAGATATGGGTTCTTAGTGGTTTTCTTTGAGGAATAAGAATGGAAGGGCCCGGAGAGATAGCACAGCAGCGTTTGCCTTGCAAGCAGCTGATCCAGGACCAAAGGTGGTTGTTTCGAGATCCCAGTGTCCCATAGGGTCCCCCGTGCCTGCCAGGAACTATTTCTGAGCAGACAGCCAGGAGTGACCCCCGAGCACCTCCGGGTGTGGCCCAAAAACAAAAACAAACAAACAAAAAAAAGAATGGAAGGTAGCATCTTATACCTTAATATTAAAAAAGTTTAGGGCCAGAGGGATATATCATGCAGGAGTAAGGCACTTGCCTTGAATGTGGCTTATCTGAGTTCAGTCCCTGAGTCCAGGAGTGACCCCTGAGTCCAGAGTCAGGAATAAACCCTGATCATGGGGGTAGGACCCCTCTCCCCCCAAAATAAGAAAGTTTAAATGCAAAGAAGATGGATCCACCACATTGTCATTGCTTGGGTTAGATTTTGGTGCCCTTGGACAGTCCCTTTTGTGTCAGTTTCTAATCAAATCGGATATAATCAAGCTAACCAGAATAAAATCCATTGAAGATGGGTGATTATAAAACTAAGCCTTTGTATAATCAGTTGTAATGTGGGGAAATATGTACAAGAGTCTATGCACATAAAATATAAACGCTCATATTCAAAATAGAATCAGCACAAACTATTTGATTTGTGTTGTCCTTCTATCCTTCCACCATTTATCACGTTCAGTATCAACCACAGCAGAGAAGTCTAATTTATAACCTTTTTAGTAGCATTTTTGATTTTTTTTTTTTTTTTTTTTGGTTTTTTTTGGGTCTCACCCGGCAGTGCTCAGGGGTTACTCCTGGCTCCATGCTCAGAAATTGCTCCTGGCAAGCACGGGGGACCATATGGGACGCCTGGATTCGAACCGATGACCTTTTGCATGAAAGGCAAATGCCTTACCTCCATGCTATCTCTCCGGCCCGCATTTTTGATTTTTATAAAGAAAGGGCTTGTCTAGCTCATCTAGATAACCTTGAAAATGCATATTTGGTGTTCAGCTGAATGGTAAAGCACTTAGGAGCGTTCAGAAAAGGGGTGTGGAACATTGAAAGGCTGAATTTTACTGGTGTGAAATCTTTTATTCTGTTTTCCTGGCATTCCTAGTTTGGTGAATGTACTGTTTCAAGAACGGAGCTCCCTGGCTGAGTGAGCTATACAGTCACTTGTGAACTGTGCTCTTCTCCTTCCAAATGTTTATCAACGTATCAGCATCATGCCCTCTCTGTGCCAGTTGACAATCGGGAATTCTTTATTATTTTTGGTATAATGCCAGAAGAGAATGTATTGATTTGCATTTGATTTGGGGGCTGAAATGATATGGAAGCAGGTTTTTTTTTTTTTTTTTTTTGTCTCTTTCAAAACCACTCCCAAACTTGGTGGCTTAACACTGCAGCCATTTATTTAGCTCAGCATTTTGCAGGTTGGCAGTTTGAGTTGCGTTCATTCATAAAACCTGCAGTGTGTTGGTGATTTCTTTTTTTTTTTTTTTTCTTTTTTTTTTTTTGGTTTTTGTTTTTTTGGACCACACCCGGCGGTGCTCAGGGTTTACTCCTGGCTGTCTGCTCAGAAATAGCTCCTGGCAGGCACGGGGGACCATATGGGACACCGGGATTCGAACCAACCACCTTTGGTCCTGGATCGGCTGCTTGCAAGGCAAACACTGCTGTGCTATCTCTCTGGGCCCTCTTTTTTTTTTTTTTTTTTTTTTACTTTATTTATTTGTTTTCTTTTTTTTGGGTCACACCCAGAAGTGTTCAGGGGTTACTCCTGGCTCTATGCTCAGAAATTGCTCCTGGGAGGCTCGGGGGACCATATGGGGTGCTGGCATTCGAACCAGTGACCTTCTGCATGAAAGGCAAACGCCTTCCCTCCATGCTATCTCTCCGGCCCCCTTTTAACTTTATTTATTGATTGATTTATTGGGTTTTGGCCACACCCAGCAGTGCTCAGGGGTTACTCCTGCTCTGCACTCACTCAGCCTGGCAGGCTGGGGGACCATATGGGAAACTGGGACTCAACTGGGTCCCTCCTGGGTCGACCACATGCAAGGCAAATGTCCTACCGCCATGCTATCTCTCTGGCCCCCTCAATGCTTTTTTAAAACAGTACTATTATAGTTGCATGTACTCTTTAAGCCCGAGTGGAATAACTAGTAAATGCAATTCCTAACTTGAGCTTAGACCTAACTCTACCCTAGAGCTGGCATCTCCCATCTTCTCTGGACAAGTGACAGACTATTTCCTCCCCTGTAGATGTTCTACTCTACTGATACATTAATATTTAATGGACTCATCCTCTCCTTTAAAATTTTTAAGTAGTTCAATAATACTTCTAATTTATTTTGGACATTTATAAATCCCCTACCTCAAGGTTCTAGAAATAGCATTCATTTTATGGGCTGGTAGTTTGCATAAAATTATGATATGTCTGCTTTTTGGTTTTGATTTTGGTCTGGGAACTACAAACTCTGTGCTTGAGGGCTGCTCACAACAGAGTTCAGAGAATCTTGAAATGCTGGGGATTAATTCTGAGCCTCCCCAATGCAAAACCTGGGCTCAGTCCAGCCCTTTGCAGAGGGTGATGCATAGAGCAGGTTCTGCAGACCAGGCATGAAGCTTCAGGAAGTTGTGGTATTAAAATCAGGTATTAAAATTCCTCCTGCTCTGAGCCAGACTTCCTCCCGGCTTGAGCGAACTCAGGCATAAAGTTGTCTGTCAAGTATAAATTATGTCTCAGATGACTCTTCTAATAAACGCAATTCTTTGATTTAATAGTACTTATATAATAGTGTCATTTGCAAGGTAATTTGCACCATGAATTATTTATAGAAGGAGCAGTAATGGAAATATTTACAACCCATAGTAGGCTACTACAGGATAACCTAAGGATTTTCAGTCCTAAGTCCCCATGTAGTAGTTATTTGATTCAGGATTTGAAGGCTTACACAGAGAATTTGTTGCGTTCTTAATTTCTTGAAACATTTCATACAAAAAAGAAGTCGTTTTTTTGTATTATTTTTCTAGTTTGTAAGCACAGAAATGTTCACTTGCAGATTGACTTCATTATGTTTGTGTAGAATTGCCTTCTGCAGTTTTATTTTTGGATTTGGGGGTCAAACCCCAACACTGCCTGGAGGTCATTCCTAGTGGTACCTGTAGGACTATGTGCTGTTGGGGATTGAACCTAGATTGAACCTAAGCCTCCCGTATGAAAAGCATATGCTCAGCTGGCCCTTTCAAGTTTAAAATAGAAATGTCGGGCCCGGAGAGATAGCATGGAGGTAAGGTGTTTGCCTTTCATGCAGGAGGTCATCAGTTCGAATCCCGGTGTCCCATATGGTCCCCCGTGCCTGCCAGGAGCAATTTCTGAGCATGGAGCCAGGAATAACCCCTGAGCGCTGCCGGGTGTGACCCAAAAACCACAAAAAAAAAAAAAAAAAATAGAAATGTCAAAGAACTGAGACTTTACTTCTCCTGCTCCAATTTCATTCTTTTTTTTTTTTTTTTTTTTTTTTTAAATTAGGGTCATACCCGGTGATGCTCAAGGGTTGCTCTTGGCTTTGGACTCAGGAATTACTTCTGGAGGGCTCTGGGAACCATATGATATGTCAGGGATTAAACCAGAGTTGGTTGTGTGCAAGAAAGCGCTCTTCAGTCCTCAACAAGTACTTTTTTTGAGGGAATAAATCCTCTTTCACTATTTCAGAAAGTAAAATGAATGATTATTCCCCCCCCCCTTTTTTTTTTTTTTTTTGGTTTTTGGGTTACACCGGCATCGCTCAGGGGTTATCCTGGCTCTAAGCTCAGAAGTCGCTCCTGACAGACTCGGGGGACCATATGGGATGCTGGGAGTTGAACCACCGATATTCTGCATGCAAGGCAAATGCCTTACCTCCATGCTATCTCCCTGGCCCCATATTTATTCATTTTTGTTGTCCCAAAGCTGTTTGAATTAAAAAGCTGGGAGGTAAAGTAGGGGAACTGGACTGGTTTAAATTCTTTAGTATAAAGAATGCTGATAAATGACAACAAGGATTAAGGAACTGTCTTGGACTCTGACCTTTAAGATAGAAAGGGACAGACTTAGGGACATATCTGTACCATGGAGGCTAACAGCTTGAGGTTTTAGGCTATATTTTGCTATTAATTAGTGGTATAATCTACATACCTGCTCAGGAGATGATAGTATAGATGACAGGTTTTCTATGAATCTAGAATAACAATGGTACTAAAAGGACTTTAGGACTCAGGGCACAGGCTTATGTGCCATTTGACACCAGTGAAAATACTGAATGTGGGCAGTTAGTTTCTGAATTGGGTACAATGAAGTGGCCAACCCCCAGGAGGAAGGGATTCCCATAGCATTCACAGCATCTGCCACGGGTGGTAATGAGTCAATGGCTTGGCAAGGAATAGACTGGGCCTTCCACATATGCACAGAGCTGAATGTGAGGAGTATGGGCAGAGAGTATGAAGGGGGGGGACATTTGTGTGTGTGTGTGTGTGTGTGTGTGTGTTTGTGACACACAAAGGAATAGTAAAAACATAGGAGCTGGAGTGAGGGCTTGCAAGTATCTAGCAGGCATCACTTTCTTCTCCTTCTTTGATATTACTCATGGTTGCCATGTTTGGGACCCATGATGTTGAGCATCTTTCAAGTTCTTTCCCCCTATTTATTGCTCACTTATCTTTGGAGAAATGGAAATGACTATTCGGATCATTTGTTTATTTTTAGTTTGTCTTTTTAAACTAAGCGTGATTGTATTGAGATCTTTTTCTAGTATGAGTTCAGTACCCTTACTAGATATATAATTCATAAATATTTTCTTCTGTCTAGGGAGTTGTCTTATCTTTCTCAGCAGTCTCTTATAAGCCACAAAGTTTTTGATCTTGATGCTGTTGCATTTATCTTTTTTATTATTTTTTTCTTTTATTGCTTGTGCTTTTCCTGATGCTTTTTAATCTCTAGTCAATGCATAAAATGTCGGTTTTGGACTCAGGAAGCCTGTATTTTAGCTTAACACTAATGAATTAGTTGACAGGAGGCACATTGCTGTCCTTTTATATTTGTTGTTTTGTTCTGTTTTTGTTTAGGGCCACACCCACTGGTGCTCAGGGGTTACTCCTGGCTCTGCTCTCAGAAATAGCTCCTGGCAGGCTTGGGGGACCATATGGAATGCTGGGAATGGAACCCAGGTGCATCTTGGGTCTTCTGTGTGCAATGCAAACGCTCCACCGTTGTGCTATCTCTCTGGCTCCATCACTGTCCTTTTTCACCACTTGTATATACTATTCAGTTCTCTACAAAATAGACCATTCCTTAAAAAGAATCCATTATGATTATATGACTCCCTTATCACAAATATTCTCTTGGATTACTTTTACTCATCAAGAATAAAATCTAAACACTTAAGTTTTTATTCAGCGTGCTCCCACAAGTTAACATCTCTTGCTTGGTTTAGTCTATTTTCCCTAGACATTTTGCAAGTCTTTTATCTACATCTGAATTTCTCATTCCTTGTCTGACTGTACATGTCCACCCTTACTCCTATCTCCTTAGTCTTTTTGAAAGTGTCTGACATATAGCATATACTCATAAATACTTGTTATATGATCAAAGAAAACACACACTACCTTTTTTCTTTGAAGTCCTGCTTGGTCTGTATGTGTGTATGTATGTATGTATGTATGTATGTATGTATGTATGTATGTATGTATGTATGTGTGTGTGTGTGTTCACATACTTGGCAGTGCTCTAAAGGTAATTGTGTGTGTGTGTGTGTGTGTGTGTGTTTGTGTCCACATACATGGCAGTGCTCTAAGGTAATTTCCAGCTCTGTACTTAGGAATTATCCCTAGCAGGCTCAGGGGATCTTATGGGATGCCAGGGATTGAACCCAGGTCAGCTGCATACAAGGCAAATGCCCTACCTATCTATTATTGTACTATTGTTCTGGTGTTTGCCACATATAAGGCAGTACCTGACCTCCTATACTATCTGACTGGTCTGAATATAATATATATATATATATAATATATATATTTTAATCTGCTATAGTGTTCCCATATTGTTTGTTCTCTATTTGTTATATTTCTCCTCATCCAGTGATTTTTGTGAGGCCGGCCCTAAGTTTCTCCCTTTCCCACAAAGTTATTGGCATGTGTAGAAGGCAAGGAAACAGGAAGATAGTATTCAGCACTTTTGCCTATGAACGGTGGTTTTTCACAGGGAAACTATGGATAGAGAAAGAGCAGTTGATGGGAGAATTGGTTCTCAGCTTTTATGAACTGTTAAAGATTAAGACAATAGAACATAAGCAGATAGATTTGAGCAGTTCCATACGCAGAAAACGTCCTTCTGCAGCATTCCAGCGTACTCAGACCAAAATTGGGACTTTCATGAATAGCCTCTCTGCCTGGTCTTTGAGTGTGGTTCAGAGAGAAAGGGAGAACAGAATGGAAGGTTCTGGACTCAGCATGTGAATAAGTTGTTAATGCTAACTCATTAACTGTTTATGAGGATCGCTGCAGTTTTAAAATGGTCAAATTTAACTCTTGACTTTAGATATGTAAAGCTACTTTTGATGTCTTGGGTAACTTCTGAGCCAGAATACATGATCACACTAATGGTGTAAGAGATCTTCCTGCTCTAAGATTACATGATTTAAGACTTTGTTTTCCCTATTATGGATTTTTTTGATGATTTTAGTACTCAGTGATTTATTTTTTCTTAAGTAATGCAAGATCAGTTTATGTGTACCTCGCCATTTACTCATCTGGAGACATTGTTTAAGAACTTGCTGGAGTGACAGAGATCACTAAAACAATATTTACTTGGCAGTATTCATTGAATACATACTTTCCACCGTGTTCTGGTGAGTGAATACTATAGGTAAGACTCATATTCTTCAGAGTGATGATTGATTTTCATGGGTGTTGGTGTTCTCCCAGTTAGACAACTATGCTTTTGTTGTTTTGTTTCATATCATCTTCATAGAACGAAAAAACAGTTCTCAAGAATTTCTTGATTGACTTCTCAGGTTGGTTCTTTATGTTGTCAACAAACACTGCTTGCTAAGAAAACTGGAACACTCTTGGGAGAAATCAAGACTTTGATGCTTAGAATCTATAGAAGAGGTAAATGTCTTAAGTGGTTACTCGGGAATTGTGGTCAGAATAATCTGTACATTTTACTTTCAAGAAAAATTAGGATATGGCTTGGAGTGTTTTCCGGCTCTTTATATTTTATTTCTGAATGATTTTTATCTGTATTGAAATTTGAACTCAGGACACTGGCCACCTGTTTTTGATACTGTAGGCTTAGCCAGAAATTTCAAGGAGGTTTTATTTTTATTTTTAAACAGTTACTGTTCTAGGGCTGGAGTGATAACACAGTGGGTAGGGTGTTCGTCTTACATGTGGCTGGCATGGATTTGATCCTTGTCATCCCATATGGTTCCCTGAGCCTGCCAGGAGTCATTTCTGAGTGCAAATCCAGGAGTAACCCCCGAGTGTTGCCAGGTGTGGCTCCAAATCACACCCCTCCCCCCAAATTAAAAATTTAATGTTCTGTTTTGCTTTAAAAAATAGGTAATATGGCCTTCTTAGTAAATTTTGTTCATATGATAATTCCTTTTTCTTTCTTTTTTTTAAGTTTTTTTGGGCCACACCCATTTGATGCTCAGGGGTTACTCCTGGCTAAGCGCTCAGAAATTGCCTCTGGCTTGGGGGGACCATATGGGATGCCGGGGGATCGAACCGTGGTCCTTCCTTGGCTAGAGCTTGCAAGGCAGACACCTTGCCTCTAGCGCCACCTCACCAGCCCCTGATGATTCCTTTTTTTTAATCCTTACCTTCTACTGTTTTATCCTATTAAATATGGACATGTCCTTATGCAGTTCTCATACTTTATTTTACCTAATTAAAAATGAAAAGCATTAAGCACATTTAAATACCGTATCATATACGGTATATAATATAGTATGATGGAGTGAGAAACATCAGAAGGGAGTATTAAAGCAGAACATTTTTTCCCCCACCCCATCATGCCAAAGCAGAACATATTTTAAAACAACTTGATACTTTGGTACTTTGCAATAGTTTGTCCAAACTATTGAGGCTATATTACTCTTGGCAATGGAATAGTTGTCTATAAAATTTTTTCTTTGTGTATGGGGCACATTTACCAGTACTCAGGGCTTTAACTCCTGGCTCTGCATTCAGGAATTTCTTTCATTGGTGCTTGGAGTGGGGTACCAGGGACCAAACCCAGGTTGGCCATGTACAAGGCAAGTGCTCTTGAGGAGGACACATCTGGTAGTGCTCAGGGGTTACTCTTGACTCTGCACTCAGGAATCACTCCTGATGGACTTGGGGGATTATATGGTATGCCAGGGATTGAATTTGTGTCAGCAGTGTGTGAGGCAAACACCTTACATGCTGTGCTATTGGTTAGGATCCTGGACTTTTAAAGTTCACTGTCGACAGTTGCCTTGTTTTCACTGGGTGAGCTCCATGGACTCACTCTTTTACTCACTCTTTTCTTGAAAGAAATGTAAATCAAGCCATGAAAAATCATGGGTACACTAGCCACACAGTAGAAAGCTGGCAATCTTGGAGGAGAGGGCGGGCCAAGCCTCCACCCTAATGAAGCCACTCCTGCTTCATTTATCACCCAGAACCACCATTTTGACCATGGCTCTGCTTCTCTGCCTCTCTACGATTCTCTTCAGGGACACCAATCTGACCAAAGTTCTGGTATGCTGGTATTTGGGCTGATTTCACCAGGGCTTTGAAAAGTGAGTGTGGGCACCCTTCCACCATATTGTTTTCTGGGAGACCTGGCAGCTGAGTACAAAACCTCTGACAAGTTGCAGTGTCAGTAATAGTGCTGTGAATTTCTAGACAGCTTCGTTTGTTTAATGCTGTCATCCCTATAGGAACACACCAGTTTATCATAATGGATAGCTAACAAGAGCTTACTAAACCTTTTTCCATTGTATTAATGACTTTATTGGAGATACAAGTATTTTCACAAGTGTGTTTGCTACTGTACTTTGTTTTTCTTTTCTTTTTGAACTTCTCTTTTTTTCTTATTTTTTAATTAGTTTTTTGAGTTATTATTCTTTCACAGCTATACTTAAGGTACATAGTGATAGTGTCTTTTCTTTTCTTTTCTTTTTTTTTAAATACCTTTGCTGTCACCTATCTGGAAACAAATGTATTATGTTTAGCTATGTCATAAGAATCACCCAAGGAGTCAATGTGATTTGTTGATTCTCTTCTGTTCTCCCCAGTGGTTCTCCTCTGTAGATCTTTGCTGAGGATGTGCAGGCCAGATAATTAGTTCCTTTATTGTGAGCCGAACAGACTGGACATTGATTTGTAAGCTTCATGCTATTCTTTCTAATCTCTTTTCATAGCAAAAGGCCAATCTATCTGTTCCAGTTTGCTCTCTATGACCTCTTGTTTCTTTACGTTTGCCCTATACTCTGCCCTTTATTCCCCACTCCAGTGAAGTTGGATTTTCTGGCCAATCCTGATGTTGCCTTCTTTTAAATTCCTGTGTGTGTGTGTGTGTGTGTGTGTGTGTGTGTGTGTGTGTGTGTGTGTGTATGTTAAAAAAGCCAGAAAAAAAAAAAAGCCAGGAGCTGCTCATAAAAACACGAATATTTGAAAACCGGACCAGTTTTCTTTCCTGCTAATTATTGTTTGGAGTTGTATATAATAGCTTTTATGACTTTATAGTTTGCAAATCTGAGTTTCTGTTATCTGAATGGTGGATAAAGGTCATTTGTTGTTTATCTTCATTTTTGTGTTGTTTTTCATTGAGCTGAAACTTATTAACTTGCCCTATTTGACTTTGTGAGTATTAGTGAATGTGATTTTTTTCTTCTTCTTGGTTTTGGAGTGTTCATGGGAATCAAATATAGGCTTCCAGAATCAAAAGATGGTCTCAGCCCATTCAACAATCTCCCTGGCCCTAAATATGTAATTCTGTTTTTTGTTTGTTTTGTTTTTGGGTCTCACCTGGCTGCACTCAGGGCTTACTCCTGGCTCTATGCTCAGAAATCGCTCCTGGCAGGTTTGGGGGACCATATGGGATGCCAGAATTTGAACCACAGTCCTTCTGCTTGCAAGGCAAACACCTTACCTCCATGTTATCTCTCCAGCCCCTAAATATGTAATTCTTGACTCATTGTCAGTTTTGGCACAGAGGTAGGACATTTGCCTTGCATGCGGCCGGGCATTCCATATGATCCCCCAGCCTGCCAGGCTCGATTTCTGAGGGCAGGGCCAGGAATGATCCCCGAACACAGCTGGGTGTGGCCCAGGGATCAATCAATCAACCAACCAAGTTAAAAAAATAGAGGCTGTAAAGCAGGGTTTTTAAATCTTATATACTAAAAACTCTTACTTCAGAAAACTGTATATTCATTTTGAAAACTACTGGCTTGAAAATAAAAATAGATATATTTAAAACTGAGCCAGGACTTAAAAGAATTTTTAATTGAAATCATTGGGATTTACAAAGTTCTTAGTTGGGTTTCAGGCATACAATGTTTCAGGGTCAAAACCACTACCAGTGTCGACCTCTCTCAACTATATTCCCAGAGTGTATCCCGACCACCACCCTTTGCCCCCCAGCCTGACAGTCTCACAGGCCCATTTAAAGTTTAGTTTGTTAGAGTTTGGGTCTCTTGATTCCACTGTTGTTGACTTCCGCTTGGATATTTAGTTCTGTCCTTTCTTAACACCATCAATATACCTGCAACCTCTTGGCCTCTTTTCCCCATCCTTTCATGTTTGTTTTTCTCCTCTTCCACTCAATTTCTTTCCTTCTCCTCGCTATACTCTTGCTTACAGTGCAACTGCCATTTAAATCAATGCATTTCTTCACGCAGATATTCTAAATACCACATATAAGTGATACCATTCTATATTTTATTCTTCTGAGCCAGAACATTGTTGCTTGTAGTTGGAGGAAGGCCAGTATTCACGTTTAATTTCTCACATTTTGAAGGATGGTTCCTGGTGTGTATGTGTGTTTCACTAGTTCACTTTTTGATGTTTTTATCATCAGGCAGAAAAAAATCCAGGTATTTGCTGAGTGCCAACACACTCAGCACAAATAAACACAAAGTCTCTTGTATTTATTGTATGAATGTTGTTGTGGAAGCTATCGGGTGTTGGGGATCTGCTGCTTCCTACCTGTGTGTGACCCCTTGGCAAGACTTAAAGGTCTTGCCTTTAAGCTTTAAACTATAGAGAGGCCATATGTAAAATAGAAATATGTCAACACTTTCTTGCCACGTGTGATGGACTCTGGCACCAACTCTGTTCTCCAAAGCTCCCGTCCTCCTACTCCTTGTTTCATTTCCCACTTCTCTCAGCGCTCCACCTCAAACCCAACTTTTGAGTCATGGCCATATAGCAGTATCTCCATCCCCCTAACCCCCCCCCCCAGATATAATTAAGGGTTTGCCTTTGGCTGTGCTTGGGAGACCATCTAGTACCCAGGATCTATTAAACTTGGGCTCCCAAATGTAGATAAGTATGATCTCAGCCATTTGAGCTCCACAGAGCCTCCTAGAGTTTACCTATTTAAAGTGTATTATTGGGGCCTGAGTGATAACACAGTGTAGGGCATTTGCCTGGCACATGACTGATCCGGGACAAACCTGGGTTCGATCCTCAGCATCCATATGGTTCCCCAAGCCTGCCAGGAGTGACTTCTGAGTGCAGAGCCAGGAGTAACTCCTGAGCACCACTGGGTACGGCCCCCAAAACCCTCCAAAATAAAATAAAGTTTATTATTTATTAGGTTTTCAAGGTTTTGTAATCATGGTCTAAATCTAAATTTAATTTAATTTTTTTTTTTTTGTTTTTTGTTTTGGGGCCACACCTGATGATGCTCAGAGGTTACTCCTGGCTCTGCGCTCAGAAATTACTCCTGGTAGGCTGAGGGGACCATATGGGATGCTGGGAATCAAACCTGGTCTGTCCCGGTTTGGCTGTGCGTAAGGCAAATACCCTAACACTGTGCTATCACTCTGGCCCCTGAGTCTAAATTTTGGAACAGTTTTTTTTCCTCAAAAGAAAACTAGACCCATTACAATAAACCACTATTCCTCTTTCTACTTCTTCCCTCCTGCCCCCCGGCAACCACTGATTTACTATGTCTCTGGATTTGCCTGTTTTGGAAATCATTGTGTACAGACTCTAATATCTTTCATCTTAACATTTCCTACGCAGACTCAGGAGTTCCACTTGGAATTAAATGCTAGCTCTCCCCTTTATGAGTCTTGAGTATTTGCTTGTCATTTTGTTGGTCATTGCTTTGACTTTCTAGTTTGTCCAGTGAGGGAAATAATGGTACCCACATATGTAAAATAAAGTGAGTTGTAAAAATAAAATGAGTCATATATGGGAAGCACTTAAAGCTGTATCTGCCCCTAATAAATCATCTGTAAATTTTAGCTGCTAGTATGTGAGGATAAGTCATCTTTTTAAGTTCATCTTAATAGTTTTCCATATGGATATTTATAGCTTTGCGCTGGGAACAGCTAACCTTACATTCAAGTCAGTTTTAGTATTGAGTCCTACAGCCCAATTTTGGAATTCTTCACTGTAAGCTATTTTAATCTGTATATTTAATGTGTCTTCATTTGGTATCCTGTTTTATTTGAATGAGATGATATACCGATTCAATTTAAATAAAAATAAATCCAGGGCATTGGTTTCTGGAAACAAGTTTTAAATTTGTCATTGTTTATTTCATCAAAAGTTGCATTTTGAAACTATTATTTTATTTTTGGCTTTGGGCCACACTAGGCAGCGCACAGGGGGTTTCTCTTGGCTTTATGCTCAGAAGTCATGCCTGGCAGGTTTAAGGAGACCATATGGGCTTGAATCCTGGTCAGCCGTGTGCAAGGCAAATGCCCTACCCACCGTGCTATTGCTCCAGCCCCTGAAACTAATTTTTAAATACATTAATTTCTCTTAGATTCCCAAGGTCAAGGAAGAGATTTAATTTCATAAGAAAAAATTCACAATGCTTTAAATAGAGCATCCTCCACTGTCTGCATATAGATGAGAAAGCTCTGAAACTCAGTTTCAGTGATCTGTGAAGTATGCGAAATATTTGTATAAAATCTTGGTCAAAATAATTTTCACAAAGCTGGACTAAATCTTGATTAGGACCTAAGAGATGTTTTGTAGAACTCAGCATAAGATACTAGGGATGCTGGGAGAGGGATCTCTGACTTGACTCTCTACCAGACCCGGATTATCATTTACACTCTTTTTTTTTTTTTCTCTTCAAAAGGACACATTCGGGCTAGAATAGATCTTCTCTTGGGAATTTATTCAGAGCAGAAATGTTGATTATTTCTCATAACCATAAGCAAGATATGGATAAATACTGCTCAGTTTTCTTGTTCTTTAGCAGGTGAAGGATATGAAAATAGTATCTCTCGATTTGTGTTCTTTACTGCTCTTATCCCTATTCTTTTTTTTTTTTTTTTTTTTGGTTTTTGGGCCACACCCGTCGATGCTCAGGGGTTACTCCTGGCTGTCGGCTCAGAAATAGCTCCTGGCAGGCACGGGGGGACCCTATGGGACACCGGGATTCAAACCAACCACCCTTGGTCTTGGATGGGCTGCTTGCAAGGCAGACACCGCTGTGCTATCTCTCCGGGCCCTCTTATCCCTATTCTTTTTTTTTTTTTTTTTTTTTTTTTTTTTTTTTTTGGTTTTTGGGTCACACCTGGCAGTGCTCAGGGGTTATTCCTGGCTCCAGGCTCAGAAATTGCTCCTGGCAGGCACAGGGGACCATATGGGGCGCCGGGATTCGAACCGATGACCTCCTGCATGAAAGGCAAACGCCTTACCTCCATGCTATCTCTCCGGCCCCTTATCCCTATTCTTAACAATTTTGTGCTGTCCCTTTAGTTTCATGGAGAAGTGGCTAGTGTTGGCTTGTTTTCATATTTCTGCCGTGAAGATTGCATCTCCTCCACAGTCCACCCACCCTTTTGGTCTTTGGGTCACACCAAGAGCTACTGTACAGACTTTTCTTTATAGTGGGGAGATGGAAGCTGATATGTCCTATCTTCCAGTGTATCCTGAGGCCTTTTCTTTATGAGTAATTGCATTTCTTCAACTTGACTCTGAAGTCAATGCTTAGGAATAAATGATATTTTTGATGACTGATTTGATTTTGAATTGCTGTTTTATAGAGGAAAATTGTGTTGGTACCTGATATACAAGAAACTGTCACTTGATTCCAAATATTCACTTTGAGGAGCTGTTGTGCTTAAAACCTGGCAGTTTTATATACTTCATGTTCCATGCTCGTGGTTCCCAATTGTGGTCTGCAAAAGTTGGAGCTTTTGTGAGGACATCCATAGAATTACTAAGCTGCAGACTGAATAAGTTGTAGACTTTGGTATAAAGGTACTGTTTTTCAGTAGGCACTTGTGATATATAAAGTACAGATTCATTTGAAAGCATTTTCTGAATTTACTAAAGTCTTTTTTATCATATTTCCCTTAGTGTTATAAATGATACAAGTGTAGCATATAAAAATCCAAGAACTCTTAAAATTCAAGTTTAGAAAATGGTCTATCTAAAATCATTTGGAGGGGAGGGGCATTCCCAGGGACGCTCAGGGCTTACTCCTGGCTCTGTGCTCAGAAATGGCTCCTGGCAGGCTCAGGGGACCATGTGGTGTGCTGCATGCAAGGCAAATGTCCTATCCGTTGTGCTATTGCTCTGGCCCTTCTAAAACCATGTTAAAAGAAAAAAACCCAAACAATCGGGGCCAGAGTGGTGGTGCAAGCAGTAGGGTGTTTGCTTTGCATGGGGCTAACCTAGGACAGACCGTGGTTTCATCCCCAGGCATCCCATGTCGGTCCCCCAAGCCAGAACTAATTTCTTGAGCGCATAACCAAGAGTAACTCCTGAGGGTCACTGGTTGTGGCCCAAAAAGCAACCCCCCTCCCAAACAAAAAAAAAATCGAAAAACCAAAAACAAAATTTCAACCAATCATCTAAAGAATTTAACAAAATTGTCATAGGAGATACTTAGTATGCATTTTGTTAGAAGTATGTATATGTACATGTTCGATGTGTACATATTAATTAGGTTTATGTTTTAAATAAAGTTTAAGGAATTTAAGAATTTTTTCTTTTTCATTTAATAAAAACCACTTTATTATTCTCTTCAATGGCCTTTGAGCATTGGGACGCAGCAGATCAAATAACAAGTATTCAGCAGGATTCCTCAAGAGATGATTGATCCCCTAGTTAGAAAAATGCTCTAACTTGTAAGAAAAGAAGATAGTCATTTCATTTCTGATGGTTAGTTGTATTGTCTGAATCGTCAGCATGCTTAAGACTTAACCTGAATTAACTTATTGGAAAGCACAGCAAATGCATTATCCTTCGTTAAGAAAATCAGATTTGGGGAATGACGTTTCAAAGGGAATCGGGAACAGTGAAGGAGCATGAAAACTCAGTGATGCCACTGTCAGGAGTTTATTTCTGGCCTCGAAAGGAGTGTTTTGTGACAACTTAGAGCAATCATTGATTTGCCTTTCCAGGCTGGCTATACTTTGAGCAGTATAAACACATTGACTTAGCAGGTGTCGGCAACCTGCGGCTCCGGAGCCGCATGCGGCTCTTTTGAAGGCTTGCCGCGGCTCCGGAGCCGATGTCAGAAAAAAAAAATACTGCATTAATCTCAGCTCCGCTTCTCTCCGCTATATCTATAGCAGTGAGGCGGAGCTGAGGAGCGGAGCCAATGGAGGCAGCCGTACCTGGTGACGTATATAGCATTAAGGTAAGAAACAATATATGCAGTGTTATATTTGTTTTAAATGTTGCAATGGTTTTGCGGCTCCCAGTTTCCTTCGGAAACGGGTCCAAGTGGCTCTTTATGTCTGAAAGGTTGCAGACCCCTGACTTAGAGTAAGTATTTTTGTTCACTTATTTACCTAGTGTATTGTTATTTCCATTGGAGAGGAAAAAGGGACCCCAGTTCCTGAGATGGTTTGACTCAAAAAAGAAAAGGATTATGACCTTCTGATGTGGAGCCAAGTTTTATGAAATCCCAGGGGGCCAGTTTTCTGATTCAACGTTCTAAAGAAATAAATACCCTTCTAGTTTCTTCTTTTTTTTAAAAAACAAAAAAACCCAAAAAACCATCATACTGTTCTTTCAAAGATATATGGTCACACTCAACACAATCTGCACAATGTTTAAAGACAGTATCACATAGACATGGCTTTAATAAAAGGTGAAATGTCATGGAAAAACAGGGAAATTGAAGCAGGAGGAAATCGAGTTATTTTTAGCAGTTTAGAATGTTCCATTTGAAAGCAGTTAAACTGGCCGGGGGAGGGGAAGGGGTGCTAAAGTTGTTTAAAGGCCATAGCTATTATGGTGAGTGCCTGACATTTTGTTTTTAAGTGTTCTCTTCTCGTTTATTTTACAGCTCAAATTTTTTTCCTTCGGAAACAGCTTTCTTTCCTGTGCACTCAGATAAAAAAATTATTTCTCCAGATCTAGAACTGAGATTTTTAACTTTTTATTAATTATCAGGACTTGCAGTATTTCTGGGTGTTGACTTCTTTGGTTTTGCATTGGAGATTTAAGTAGGAGAGGAAAAGCCATATCCTGGAGTTTTAATTTTAAATTTGATCTTAACTTTTAGGCCTTTAATTGAAAAGGAAAGTAGAATTTGCATGTATTAACATTCTCTTCAACAGTAAGTGATAGTTAAAAGCAAATATTCAGACTAAAAGTATTCTCTCAATGATTTTAGTTGCTGGTTGGTTTTGGTTCAGGAGGGTAGGCTGGTAGGTAAGGTTCCTTCTTTACCTCTTTTCTCTTTGAAGTTGGTTTGTCAAATCGAATTAGGCTGGCTGTGACTTGCCTGAAACCTCAGCAATATAACCTCAGGATAATGTTGATGGGCAAGTGTTGGCCATCAGTACATCCCAGTGTCTGGTCCAGAATTATCCGCAAGCTCGCTGTAATCAGGGCCCACTCCTGGCCAAGCTCTGTGGATCAATGTGGTGCCACGGATCAAACCTGGGGTTGATCACACACAAGGCGAACACCTTCCTGCTGCTCAGTGGTTACTTCTGGCTCTGTACTCAAGAATCACTCACTCCTGGTGGGCTGCGGATCCCATAAGGGATGCCAGCTATCTAATCCAGGGTGGCTGCATGCAAGGCAAATGCTACCTGCTTCAGAGATTATTTTTAAGCCTAAATATTGAAAAGTGGGAAACTCAAGCTTAGTCTTGTTTTGAAAAATCACTGTTAATGACTTAAAAAGCACATTTTTGTGTAACAATGAAAATACATTTAAGTATTTTTCTTAGACTTTTTTTTATACCTATCTCTGTACATACTTTTTTTTGTTTATCTATTTATTTTTGTTTTTTGGTCACACCCAGCAGTGCTCAGGGGTTACTCCTGGCTCTACGCTCAGAAATTGCTCCTAGCAGGCTCAGGGTACCATGCTTGGATTCGAACCACCATCCTTCTGCATGCAAGGCAAACACTCTACCTCCATGCTATATCTCCAGCCCTCTCTGTACATACATTTTATTTTTACAGAACTGGCACTATGCTTTCTCTACTGTTTTAACAGTTATGTGCTACTTAAAAGTTTGTCATATTTTTGCTTTTATTTTTACAGTGGCTGTGTGTTCTGCCAGAGTGTTAATATACAGTAATTTATGTCAATCCATTTCCTTACTGATAATGCTTGAGTCATTTCCAAATTGTTGCTGTTGCAAATAGTGCTGTGGGAGCTTTTATATTTATCTTCTTGTGTATAGAATAAGTTCCTAAAAGTATGATTCTGTGTGAAAGAGGGCGAGAATGGTAAACAAACAGTACTCCATAGGATGATGGCTCTGAGGCCTCCTGTGAAGTCCTGTAAAAGGGTCACACAACAGGTTTGAATTAACCCCATGGAAGGCATCTGGCATTTTAAGAGGATCCGATGACTCAAAACATTCTTTTGGACTCTCCCAGCTCTTCACTGTAAATGTGCTCAGGACAGTCATACCAGTTCGTTTTCTTTTCTGCGAATGCAGGTCAAGTACAAACTTGAAAAGTAGAATAATGATAATTACTTTAAGGCTCTCCAGGTTCACCCGGTGTTTGGTTTAAGTCTGTTGGAATTTTTTTGTTTGTTTAACTGAATGCTTACTTGGTTGCTTGTGGGGCAAAGGTACACTTGTTTTACTCCTGCATTCTAGTGGAAAGATACTTAGCAAAATAATGACAGTCCATTCATCTGGTCTGTGCTTTCACAGGCTTTACTTAGGGAAGCTCTGACAAGTAGCTTCTTATCTATCTCTGAGCAAAGCATAAGAAATTAGAAAAGCTAGTAACAGGGATAGTAGGGTACTCCAGCCAGCCAGGGGCGATATCTGAGTGCCGAGCCAGGAGTAACCCTTGAGCGCTGCCTGGGTGTGGCCCCCAAACCAACCAACCAACCAACCAATCAATAAAGTTTAAAAAAAAAAAAAAAGAAAAGAAAAGTTAGTAACAAAGTCCCCAAAGACATTCAATGGTAGCCGTAATCAACTATCATTTCACTTTATCCACGAGTCACCCTGGGATAAATGGGACAGAATCAATTCAAAAAATGGAATCCAAGGACCATAACACAGAAACCCAAACTTCTTTGTCTAACACTGAAATCTTCTTCTTGAATTATTGGGTCACATTCAGCTACAACTCAGGGGCCACATCTGGCTCTGTGCCTGTGTATTAATTAGGGTTGCAACTGGTAGTGCTCAGGGAAGTGATTGCAGAGTGCTCTGGACTGAGCCTGGAACTCGTACATGCAAAACACAATCTACATCCCACTCAACTTTCTCAGTAGAAAAACACTTGGATGGATTTCAGCCTTAATATTATTGACATCTTTGAGGTAACTTTCACTGGAGGGTAGATAACTTTAGCAGCATCTTGGCTTCTCTGCTCACTAGATACCACTAGTTATCATCTCCATCCCACATTACTTCATTCTCACCCTTGAATTATAGCAACTAAAATGGTCTCCATAGTAAAGGCCCCCCTGAAAGTCTATGAAAATGCCCATGGTTTTGAATCACTGGTCTTCTAAGCAGAAGCACCTGACAGAACGTCAAGGGACAGCTCAATTAAGGTGACTTTCACCAAATTGAAGGTAGTTTGAAGGGCAGCAAAAATACTCAAAGGTTGGCTTTGTGGACATACTAAGAAATATTTCTGAAGTTTCTGATATTGCTAAACAAATAAGATTAAGTACTCTAGGCTTTTAATCAACTCAACCTCATATGACACAATATTCTTCATAACTTTAAGTTGGGAGTGCATCTTAAGAACTTTTTCCCTACTTCAGAACCCAATTGAATTTGTAAACATTTAAATCGTGTTAACCAATAAACATCCATATTGTTTTCCATAAAAGCTGGACTAAATGGCATTCCCACCAGCAGTGAGATTCCCTTTCTCTCTGCATTCCCACCAACACTGGTAGTTCTTGGTCTTTGTGCTGTGTGCCAGTCTCTGTGGCGTGAGATGGTAACGCATCGTTGTTTTGATTTGCATCTCCCTGATGACCAGTGATGTGGAGCATTTTTCATGTGTCTTTTAGCCATTTGTATTTCTAGAAATGAACTTGGATACAATATTTTGCTTCAGGAGAAAACACCCTCCTCCCATTAAAATGAACTTTTACTTAAGCACCATGCCCTACAAAACTGTTAAAAGTCAGGTATGCAATGTTCCAATTCTGAACCCACCACTAGCCTCAGCATATCTCCTCCAGAGTTACAAGTTTTCACCCCCACCCTACAGACTTTTTTTGGGGGGGGGGTCTAATTAGAAATGCTGTTTATTGGGTGGGTGCGTGAGCATACCCTCTCTGCTCAAGGTTTACTCTTAGCTCTGGTTGGATTGAACCCTGTCAGCTGTTTGGAAGTCAATATGCTACTTGTTTTTCTGTCTCTGTGACTTAGAATTTATTTATTTATTTATTTATTTATTTATTTATTTATTTATTTATATTTTGGGGTCACACCGCCTGTGCTCAGGTGTTACTCCTGGATCTGTGCTCAGAAATCCCTCCTGGCAGGCTCAGGGGACCATATGGGATGCTGGGATTTGAACCACCATCCTTCCTGGATTGGCTGCATGCAAGGCAAATGCCCTACCGCTGTGCTATCTCTGTGGCTCCAAATATATATATTTTTTTTTTTTTTTGGTTTTTGGGCCACACCTGGTAACGCTCAGGGGTTACTCCTGGCTATGTGCTCAGAAGTTGCTCCTGGCTTGGGGGACCATATGGGACACCGGGGGATCGAACCGCGGTCCGTCCAAGGCAGCGCTGGCAAGGCAGGCACCTTACCTTTAGCGCCACCGCCCGGCCCCCTCCAAATATATTTTATTTTAAAAATAAATGCTCTTGCATTGTGTCTTCATACTGGCAACTTGTTAAAAATGCTACATTTTCTGAAGAAAGAGGAATAAAATCTCCCCAAATTGTGTGGGCAGTTCTGCATTGCTGTTTGGTGCCTCTGCAAATTTAAAAGATCTTATTGAACATATGTTTTCACTGAAATTTATTGAAATAATCGACTGTAATGAATGAACTTTGCGGAGCTTCTATAGTGTTTTGGAACATACCACGTGTCTTTTACTAGCCTGAGAAAATTATGAAGAACTTAGAAAGTATACTTGGCCTAGATTTTACAATCTTGTGGTATTAAGCGTTCCCCAGTTTTGAGTAGGATTTGAATATTTTTTACTTTGTGCTATAACAGTATTTACCGTGGTTCTGAAAATGATCAGAAATGGCCACATTCTTATCAGTGCTTTTAAAAAGTTACTTCTTTATTTTATTTTGGTTTTGGGGCCACACCCAGCGGTGCTCAGGGGTTACTCTTGGCAGGCTTGGGTGTACCATATGGGATGCCTTCAGGATTGAACCCAGGTCAGCTGTGGGCAAGGCTAAGGCTAATGACCTACCCACTTGCTATTGCTCCAGTCTCCAATCTGTTTCTTTAGTAATTGAAGTTTTCATGCAGTGCATACTTGACAGATTAAAATATATTCTCAGTAATAGTCCTCAGCACCCCATTTGTTCCTTTGAGCCTGCTAGTAGTGATCTCAGAATACAGATCCAGAAATAATCCTTAAACACTGCCAGATGTGGTCCCAAAACCAAAACATAAGACATTCATAGTTAGTTCTTGCTTTGGTGGGTGTTTTTTTTTTTTTTTTTTTTTTTTTTTTGCTTTGGTGGGTTTTTAAGAGTTGCTAGAACTCTATTTCTCTGTTATTCTATTTGTGTGTGTGTGTGTGTGTGTGTGTTGTGTGTGTGTGTGCGTGCGTGTGCACGCATGCATGCGCGCTGCGCGCGCTTGTATCTGTGGTGGGGTAAGGGAGAAGGAGAGGGGATAGGGGGATCATGGTAGAAAGTTCCAACATCATTCCAGCAAATATGGCCACCTCAAGATTGCCCTTAAAGCCAAGTGCTTAGACCCATTGGGTTGTTGCTCCCCTAAATACCCATGCATATTTTTCCTGGCCATGGAGAACCAACCCTGTGTCTTTTGGATTTCTTTCAGTCTTCTCTTGCTCTCTTAAGAATTGGCCCAAATTAAAAAAAAAAAAAAAGTAAAAGAATTGGTCCAAATACCATCATAGCTGAAGTGGTAGCACAACAGTAGAGTCTTGCACGTGGCCAACACAGGACGGACCGTGGTACGATCCCCAGCATCTCATATGGTCCCCTGAGCCTGCCAGAAGTGATTTCTGAGTGCAAAGCCAGGAGTAACCCCCTGAGCGACGCCGGGTATTATCCCCCCCAAAAAAAACCCCAACCAAATAAAAAACGACCCAAAAAACACAAAACAAAAAACCCTCCACACCTGGAGTTTTGGTTATTAGTTTCTCTGCAGAGAGCCGAATAGGAGTGGTGAAGCAGAGCCATTGGCGAAGTGGCAGTTGTGGGTGCAGCAGGCGTGGCTTTGGTAGGGCAGGAGGTTGATTTGCTTTCTCCTAGATTGCCAGGTTTCAGCCTCTTGGCTGGTGCAGCCATAATTTTTCATCACTGGTACTTTTCTTGGGAATGAGTGTGGGTATCCTGGTTCTGCCTTCTCATACTTCTGGAAGCCCTGGCAGCTGGAAACGTGCCCCACAAAGCTGCAGTATTAGTTCTTGGAATTCCAGGACCATGCAGCTGCAATTGCCTCCTTTTCATTTTTCTACTGTCATCACGGTCGGAACACCCCGATTTAGACGCCAATGTATATCTGAAGCCACCCAGTGTTCAGAAACAAGTGAAGTACAGAATGGTCAACTAGCAACAGTAGCTTACTAAACCTTCTGAAAATCACTTAATATCCTCACTTGGAGATACAGTAATTTTCACAAGTTTGCTTAAGGATGTACTTTCTTCCCTCTTTTTAAAAACATTTTTATTTCTTTTTTAATAATAATTTCTCTCCCACTTGAAATAAATGTATTATGATCAACTATGTCATATATGTGATACATGTTCTTTAAATAAAGTCAATAAGTAAAAAAAAGGAGTTACTTTAAGTATCACTTTCTCTGGAGACAGAATTTAGTGCCTTCTCCTCATTTCCTGCTTTCCTAAATCTTGATCAAATCTCTCATTTAAAGACCTCCAAAGCTCAGGAACTTACCTTTTGATTTATTTATTTATTTACTTATTTATTTAGCCACACCCTGCAGCGCTCAGGGGTTATTCCTGGCTCTATGCTCAGAAATTGCTCCTGGCAGGCTCAGAGGACCATGTGGGATGCTTGGATTCGAACCACCAACTTTCTGCATGCAAGGCAAATGCCTTACCTCCATGCTATCTCTCCAGCCCCCTATTTTATTTTATTTTATTTTTGGGTCACAGCTGGCAGCGCTCAGGGGTTACTCCTGACTTAGCACTCATAAATTGCTTCTAGCCGGCTTGGAGAACCACATGGGGTGCTGGGATTCAAACTACTGTCTGTCCTAAGTTGGCTGCATGCAAGGCAAACACCCTACTGCTGGGCTCTCTCTCCGTCCCTAGGAGCTTACCTTTTAAAAAGTCTTTTAACTCCAGGCCTCATTTTTCCCCCTTTTTGCTCAACTTTCTTGACTCTACTGTGCTCATTTACTTTCAGCATTCTGGGTCATGTATAGTCTTCTCAAACAGAAATAATCATTTCTTTGTTGGCTGCTCTATCCTTATATAAAATGAATGTTTAGAAATATTTACTGAAGGAATGAATATTTGTAGACCAGCATAATGAAGGCATTGGGTAAATTAAATTTACGAACAGTTTATTCTGTTAGTCTTTCTAGGGGGTATCTGTTTTGCCTTTGTCTGGTACTTAACAGTATAATTAAATAATTTTTAGGATTAAATTTTTAACATTCAAGTGAATTTGTTCTTTCGTAAAGGACTGGATTCACTCTTTGTATTTATTAGTTGCAGATGTCCTCGTCTGCTAGATATGTTTGGTGCCTGTTCAGATTATTGCATTTCTTCTGTAAACCAAAATTCAACCGTTAAGGGGCTCTATGATGTGGCTCAGCAGTTGAACCCTGGCTTTGAATACTTGAGGTCTTGGGTTAAATCTGTTACCTCCAAAAAAGGGTGGGATTGGGGGAAGCCCAACAAAAACAAAAAGCAAAAAACCTGAGAAAATATTTTTTTTTTGCTGAAGCTAATGCTTCAGCATTAGTCAGAATTACATGTGCCCTTGGCTACTGATGCCTTTGGATACTTTAGGACTGAGCATTTTTTTTTTTCTTGGTTTTATTTTATTATTTCCCCAAAACCTTATTAGTAGGGTCTGGAGAAAGTACACTGGGTAAGGCATTTGCCTTGCTTACAGTTGACCCAGGTTCAATCCTCAGGATCCCAGAGCACAGTGCCAAGAGTAATCCCTGAGCATGCTGTGACTGGGTCAAAATCCAAATCAAATCAAAACTAAAGCAAAACACAACCCCTCAAACCCCACAAGAACCTTTATACCAGAAATTTTACCCAGTATGTCTGCTTATAATTTAAGTAATGGCATTTGGAGAATGTCAAAAAGAAATTGGATGATGAGTATAAGGAATATATTTTACTCTTCTACTTTGAGTATATTTTAATATGTTTATAACAAAAAATAAACAAGACAATGCAACAGTTCTCCATTTGTATAGTCTGGTTGGATACCACCCTGTTTAATGCCATGAACACCTTTTATTTGAACACAACGAACAAAAATAGGTATTCTCTTAGAATCCCATGTAATTGTCAACATTTGAACTCTAAAATAGTTTCATATGATTTCATTTAACAATATTTGAAAGGATATATTGTATCTGTAAGTGGAACAAAGCTTGCTTGATATCTCAGAATTTTTTTTCCGACTTTCTCATTCTCAGACTATATTTTTGGTTTTTGAGTGGTGCTCAGGACTTACTCCTAGCTCTGTACTCAAGAATCTCTCCTGATGGTGTTCCAGGGACCATATGTGGTGTCAAGACCGAACCCAGGTCAGCTGTGCGCAAGGCAAGTGCCCTATGCTTGTAAGATCTCTCTCCAATCCCAGATGACTTGGTTTTGATTAAGATTTGGTTTGGCTTAGTTTGGTTTTTGGGTCACACGGTGGAGTGCTCATAAGCTGTCACTGATAGAGTGCTCCCTGATGGTGCTCAGCGGACCATCCATGGTGCCAGGAATTGGTCGCAAAGCTGCAGCCGAGGTAAGTGCCTTACCTTCTGCGCTATTTCTCTCTGGCCCTTTTTTTAAGATTTGACAAAAAGAATTTTAATTTGCTTGAGTTCTGTCCTACGTGCTCTGGGCAATGCGATAAACACGCTGTCACTTCTTACTTTTTATCACCCCAAGGGTTTAAGTTCTGTGTTGTTCGGTTCTTTATTCTGGTGTGTAGACACTCAAGCCCGTCAGTTCATTTAGCAAGGTGCTAAGTGAACAGAAGAGAATGTCTGTGGCCAGATAGGCAGAGCTGTCACCTGAGTAATAGTGACAAGAGGACTCTGTCGAGGTTAATCTTTGAAAGATCTTAGAGTGTGTCTCTATGTTTTGGTCTTTGTTTTGAAGTCTAGAAATAACATCCTGGAGACAGACAGACACTGTTCTGAGGAAACGTGGTCTGGAGTGAGGAGGAGGGGATCTAGGAAAGAAGTGATTTATTCTGCTCACATAACTCGGTGTGGGGGTGAGGTTTTTTCGTGGAGTCTCAGTGTGTGTCACCACACACAACAGCATGGCTGTTGGCACGCTTTTAATTGGGCAGAGGCATTTACTATGTTTTTTTTTCCCCTATAGGTATTATATAGCATAAATTACAACTAAACTCTTTTGTGATGAAAAAGAATCTGCTTTTGGAGAAGGAGTGCTGTTTATCGGATAATAGACTTTCATGCTTGAACCTTATTTTATATATACTCTCAGGGACATAATTGTTTTTTGTAACTCACAAATATATAGATTCAAATGACTTGGAATTCTTAATTTTTATTAGGCTTACTTTCTCTAGGGGCCACTGTCAGTTGTGCTATATAGTATGGGAGTGCTCTAAGGTCATAGCTGGCAGTCTTGGTGTGTGTGTGTGTGTGTGTGTGTGTGTGTGTGTGTGTGTGTTGTGGTGGTAATCAAATTGAGACCTCCTGTTGTGTGTGTGTGTGTGTGTGTGTGTGTGTGTGTGTGTGTATGCTGTACTGGGAGTCAAATTGGGACCTTTCACATACCAGGGTTAAAATTGGGAATTGGGACCTCGTGTGTGTGTGTGTGTGTGTGTGTGTGTGTGTGTGTGTGTGTGTGTGTGTGCGCGCACGCGCGCGCATGTGCACGTGCTGTCTTGGGGATCAAATTGGGACTGTGTGTGTGCGCTGTACTGGGGATCAAATTGGGACCTTGCACATATCAGGCCTGTGTTTCATTATTCTAGCCATATCCTGAGACTATAGACTTAATTTTTTTTTTTTTGGCCACTCCTGGAGGTGCTCAGGGTTTATTTCTGTCTCTACATTCAGGAAGCACTCCTAGAAACACCAAATGGGATGGACCCCAGGTCAGCCGTGTGCATGGCAAATGCCTTACCTGCTGTATTATCTCTCTGGCCTCCATAGATTTAAAACATTTTTAATAGGGTCTACCCCAATTTCAGCCTTGTGCAGCTCTGCTGCTCTGGCTGGGTTGTGTTAGAGGTACATGGGGTACAGAGGTGCTGTTGGTGTTCTGTGGAATCCAACACAGGGTGCTATGCATCCTATGCTCTACCACTTTAGCCATCTCCCTGGCCCCATTTGAAATTTTTGTTAGATTTTTGTTTTAGAGCCACATCCAGCAGTACTCTGGGATTCCCATATACTGAATGTCTATAATTTTCTAAAGTTGTACATTCTGTTTTCTTTCTTTTGTGGGAGGTGGGTGGGTACACCTGATGGTATTTGGGACTTACACCTGGCTCTGTTCAGTGACTTGGTATCACTTAAAGAATTATAAGCGGTGCTGGGATTTGAACCAGGACTTAGACAGTAGGTGAGTACTAGGCTAACCCTAGTCTGGTCCTTTGTACCAACCTTGGGCCATCTTTCTTGCTCTCCATTCTGTTTTTGCCTTTTTGTGTAATTCTCTTATTGGATTGGGAAACTGAGGTAGAGAGGAAAACTTTAGTCAGTGAGGGAATTAGGATTCTAGTCTCCATTCAGTCTGATTCTATTAGATACTCACTTTTTAAGACTGATTCTGCTTTCAGAACACAAAGAATCCAACTTCTTTATGTTCCAGTTTTCTTATTCTTAATATTAAAATAAATTGGACGTTGGTTATTAAATAGTCACTGAGAACTAAATATTGTTCCTTGATGTTTAGCACATTCTTTGTTGTCATTTGCTGTTCCGTAAATTATCTCTGTCTTCAATTATACAAAATATTATCTACATCATAGAAGTCTTTATTCAATTTACCCTGCTTTGGTTTTCTTATTAGTTTCAACAGATGACCAACATTAAATAGAGTAGAATTAAATGGAACAGAGCTGGGCTTTATGGGGCATTATTTCCATATTTGAGGTGGAAATATTTGAAGAATTCCAAAGCTGAATTATATTGACTTATTTGTCCATGTTTTACTTGTAAGTACTATCAGTTGCCATTTGTTTTTATTTTGTAGTTATTTTCTTTTTAGATTTTCCCTTTAAAATTATTTGTAATTTTATTATCTATCTATCTATCTATCTATCTATCTATCTATCTATCTATCTATCTATCTATCTATCTATCTATCTATCTATCTATCTATCTATCTATTTATGGGATACATCTGGTGATGCTCAGGGCTTACTCCTGGCTCTGCGATCAGAAATCACTTCTGGCAGACTCAGGGATTGAACCTGGGTTGGCCAGATGCAAGGCAAACACCCTATTTGCTATGCTATCGCTTGGGCCCCTAGTTATGTGCTAAGTTTGACTGAGGTAGATGTGAAATGGTATTTTTAGGGTGGGGGGGGGCTACACTCAGCAGTTCTGAGCTCACTTCTGGTTCTGCACTCAGAACTCAATAATTAATTACTGAGTGCTGCATGGGAGACCATATGGGGTGGAAGGGATTAAACTTGCGCTGGCTGTGTGAAAGCAAACCACCTCACCTATTGTATTATTGCTCCAGTCCTGAAATTGTATTCTTATCTATTGTCTTAATTTCCAAATGAAAATGCTTTTAAAAGAAAAATGAAACAATACCAGTGCTATGACTCCTTGGTTATAAACCAAATGTTTAGTAGCTATTGTGGACTTCATAAAGAATCCTCCTGAGAGTAGCCCATTGTGTTAATGGGAAATGGGGAGATAAATTGATGCTCATAACAAAGCTTTTAAAAATGGAAATATATTGGACTTTTAGGGATGTGTAGTAAGTCCTAAAACAAATAGAATCTCATTAATAAATGATTCATCTTTACTTTTGGGCCATTAGGGGATGCTCATCAGTTACAATAAAAATCAATTTTTATTCAGATTTGTATGAAATAGATGATCTTATTCATAATATCATGAACCAGTAATTTGTAGATTACTCTTTTTTACTCATTGCTATGGGTTTGAAATCAAGAAACTTTTAACAGGTTGGTGATCATTAATAGCCTATTCCATGTGTACATTAAGAAAAGCATGCTGGCATAATGAAGCAGCAAATTGACTTTCTAGCAATTTGTATAGTTGGGCATTAAAGATATTGGAGCTGATAGTCATAGTATGACTAGAATTAATGGAACACGAGCAAATATTTGTTCATTTTAGAAGACTGTCTGATATATGATAGCTGAATTAATTCCACTTGGGATCAGAAACTCTTTTGTATTATATTAGCATATATTTTCGTTTTAGGAGCATCAGGCCTTTTCTAGTCTACAAGACATGGATTTGAATGTGTCTCCTAAATCTTATATCGTATAAGAGAGAATAAATTAGGCATTTTTCAGGCTGGAGGAATAATACAGTAGTAGGGCGTTTGCTTGCACACGGCCGACCTGGGTTTGAGCTCCAGCATCCCAGATTGTCCCCTGAGCCTGCCAGGAGTGATTTCTGAGCATGGAGCGAGGAGTAATCTCTGAGCACCGCCGGATATGCCCCCAAACCAAACCAAACCCAAACCAACCAACCAACAAAAAATAATTAGGCATTTTTGTTATAATTTAGGTTTCTCATTTGTGAAGTAGTATCAAAACCTAGCTAGCCTAGCTTTGCGTTAAGATTATTAAGTGAAATAATATACTTTGTGAATGATTTGAAAAACTTTCCATATGTTTTGCTCTCAGATGCAGGGAAATGTTTGGAAGTTTTCAGGCTGCAACTTGTGTTTGAAGTTTTAATCTTTTGGCTTAAAGCATTCAATGTATTTTTTTTTTTTTTTTTTGGTTTTTGGGCCACACCCAGTAACGCTCAGGGGTTACTCCTGGCTATGTGCTCAGAAGTTGCTCCTGGCTTGGGGGACCATATGGGACACCGGGGGATCTAACCGCGGTCCGTCCAAGGTTAGCGCAGGCAAGGCAGGCACCTTACCTTTAGCGCCACCGCCCAGCCCCACATTTAATGTATTATGTCGTATAATTAGTATCATGATCCTCTTTTTAATTATTTCATTCATTCACTCATTCATTCATTCATTCATTTTGTGTCACACTGGCGGCGCTCAGGGTTACTCCTGGCTCTGTGCTCAGAAATCACTCCTTGCAAACTCGGGGGACCATATGGGATACCGGGATTCTAACCACCATCGTTCTGGGTGGGTTGCATGCAAGGCAAACACCTTATCACTGGGCTGTCTCTCCGGCCCCTCTTTTTAAATTTATTTTATTTTTTATTTTTCTGTTTTTATTTTTAATTATTATTTGTTTTTGAGGGAGTGGCTACACCCCGGGCATTCAGGGTAACTCCTGTCTCTGTGCTCAGAAATCGCTCCTGGTTTGGGGGACCATATGGGATTCTGGGGACCAAACCCACATCCGTCTTGAGTCAGGTGCATGCAAGGCAAATAAATGCCATACCACTGTGCTACTATTCCGGCTCTGTAATCCTCTTTTTAAATTTTGAGGCCACACTTGTGGCCACTCCTTGCTCTGCACCTATGAATCACTTCTGGTAGGGCTCAGGAGATCATATGACCTGGGGATTGAACCTGAGTCAGCTGCATGCAAGACAATCAAGTGTTTTACCTGATACACTATCTTTCTGACTCCTAATTCCCTAATTTTTCTTCCTTTCTTTTTTTTGCATTTTGGGTCACATCCTGCTGCGCTCAGGGGTTACTCCTGGCTCTACGCTTAGAAATCACTCCTGGCAGGCTCGGGAGACCATATGGGATGCCGGGATTCGAACCACCATCCTTCTGCATGCAAGGCAAACATCCTACCTTCATGCTATCTCTTCAGCCCCATAATTTACTAATTTTTGACTAAAACAAACACATGTATTTATGTTTCATTCTCTGAACATTTATGTATGTTTGAAGTCCTTTCTTGACACTATAGTGAAACACTTTTCAATTTCTTCTGTAAATTTTCCTTTGGATATTTTTCCCTTTTAACTGGGCTAAAATTATAAGGGGATAAAATTATAAGGGCTGAATGTTTCGGATGTTTTGGGATGGAAAATATTTTCCTTTTTTTAAAATTAGTGAATGAACCCATACTGTTAAAAGTTGTCTTTTGGGGGGCATTCCATTTTATTGTGGAAGTTTAAAATCATGTGTTTTAAAATTTATAAAAAATGTATTGGATATTATTACTCCATACTCATAGTTTTACTTTGCTGTTGTAACTTTTTCCTTTGAAAACAGTCAACTGTCTTCAATGTATTGCCCAAGTGAAATGAGTATACATTATATTTATAAACTGACTTATGGCATTAAGACCAATGATTTCTTGAATATCTGAATACCAATCTCAAGCTAAGAAAAAAATAAACTGCTTATAATTTATAAGCTTTCTTGGTCTTCCATTAGTATTCTTTTTATTCCTTCTAAAGTCTAGTGATGTTTATCCAATAGGACAGGAGTCTCAAACTCAGTTTACCTGGGGGCCGCAGGAGGCAAAGTCGGGGTGACCCTTGAGTGCAAAGTCATTAGTAAGCCTTGAACATTGGGGGGTGTGACCCAAACAACTAAAACAAACAAAACAAAAAAAGATTCCTCTAGGGCAGGGCCACAAAATGTTGTATGGAGTGCCGCGAGTTTGAGACCCCTGCAATAGAATAGGACAAGACTGAATGCTCCTCTAGAAATAGGCTGCTTGTCAATAGATGTCATGTGTTACCTTGCAGTTCTGGTCCAAATGACTGAATTGGGACCAACCTGACCTAAGACCGTTCAGTTGTACGGCAGGCATTTGACCTGTGCAGTATAATGGCCCAGTCTGTCACCTAAATTCAAAAAAGAAAAGGCATGACTTGTTGTACCCAACTCAAATTCATGAGCTTCCTTGCTAAACTCGCTTCTCTGTCTTACTTCATATTTGCCTGTCATATCATCATTGAAGAGAATTTTTTGGTGGTTACTGCAATTAATGTTCTAATCATTTAATTCTTGCTATTATCTAGGACTTAGCATTACACCAAGTCATCTGATGCCTGACTCATAATTTATGAACACCTGAATTACAATAAAACCCCGAAGTATTTGGGATTAGAAAGCGTGTTTGGCTATCAGAATAGCATAGCAGAAGAAACTGAGCCTGAAAACTGATTTTCTTTTCTCTACATCAAAATCGAAGAAAAATTGTTTTTATCTTTTCAGTGATAGCTAGTAAAACAAACAAAATTTCTTTGTTCGGTTCGCTTAACTGTCAGTTTCTTTTCTTTTGTTCTTTCGTTATGTGTCAGCCCCTTATAACTCATTTGTGCTTGGTTTTGGTGACTGTTTTGATTAGTATGATTGCCAAACCGCACTAAAAACACTTGTTAGGCTACGTTTGCAACCACATGAAACCCAGATCACCCTGGTTTTTTCAAGGTCACTCACGACTTAGTTGGTTCTAATTTTTTAATTTTGTTTTCTATTACTTGCTGCTGTCTCCTCTGTCCAGTGCTGCATATTTTCTTATATTTCCCCCCATGTATTCCCTCTCAACTCTAGTCAATTACTGCTTAAAAATACCTTCTTCCCTTTCCTTTGTGTACTCAGCATGCTTGCTATGCTTCTCTTAAGTCTTGTTGCCAGGGGTAGAAGTGATAGTACAGTGGTAAGGCATTTTGCCTTGCATACTGCTGACTTGGGGCGAACCCAGGTTTGATCCCCAGCATCCCGTATGGTCTCTTGAAACAGCTAACTGAACCCGGCTAATTGTTTCCCCAAAGAGGAAGTTGACTTTAAACAAAGTTGAAATTTTCCAAGTGAGGCAGCAGGAGAGGAGAATATTGGAAGGCTAGAGAAGACTTGGTGCTATATTTTTGTTTGCTTTTGGACCACACTCTGGGGTTATTCGTGGCTCTGTGCTCAGGGGTCATTCGTTAGTGGTGCTCAAGGGACCATATGGGATGCTGGGGATCGAACCTGGTTTGGCCGCATGCAAGGCAAATGTCCTACCCGATGTGTTATCACTCTGTCTCCTGGAGCCATTTTTGAGAGACTTTTCACAGCAACCTAAAGAAATCTTTTAAATACCAACTGAAATAATCTGCCAGCTTAGGAATATATAACTGTTGGTACTTGGATTTTTTTTTGGTGAGGATTGAACTCATGCCTCAGTTTATATTAAAGAAGTTTATCAGGAAGATTAGGAAGAAGTTTATTAGGAAGACTAACCCTTCTAGATCATCTCCAGTGAGTGTTTTTAGTATTAGTTAGAAAACAATATGGGCCTAATTCTTGTTCCTCTTCAGATGTAGTTCAGTGGTAGATAACAGGTCGCCTGGGTTTGAAATGCTTTGTGGCAATGGGCAGATTAGTAAATGGGCTGGTACTCATTTTTCTTTGCATAAAATAAGGGTAGTTCTAGAAAATTATTATACTAAAAAGGGACATATTTAACATAGCTCCTACACTTGATCTTAGCCAAAAGGCCGAGAAGCGATTATTATTTAACATAGCTCCTACCTAATATTGTGGAAAGATGAAATCAGTGACTACTCGTAAGCTGCTTTGAGCAATGACTATCTCCGAATAAGTGCTTACTAAGTTTTTACTATTCTTATATATACTTAATATGACTGGAAAAGGATGACTCATACCGCATTTTTAGAAAGAACTATTTACTGTGAAACAGGAAATGGCTCTTCAGAATGTGTATCTTTTTTTTTTTTTCATACCTGATCTGTCCTTGATGCCTCTTGTTTATTTTGGTTTTGCTATTCATTAATAGATTCCTTTTGGACATTGTTTATGCTGCTGCAGATGGTCAAAAGGCCGATGTAGCATGTCCTTTTGAGTGGTTTGGTGGCAGTCAGAGGAGGACAGTCTGAACAACACTTCCATGAGGGTTGTGTCAATAAAGTTCTTCCCGGCCCATCTATAATTAATAAACTGTACAGAGATAAAGCACCTGGTTTCTTCAGGATGTTGAGACATGCACAGGTATATCAGTTTCCATCAAAATCTAGTGCCTATTTTTTTTCTTTCTAGATTTGATAATAGGGGGATTTACAAAATGTAGATGAATTTGACTCAAAAGGAACTCTGCTGAGTGTGCTGCACTGATTTTTCAGCGAGCCACTGTCATCTGCAAGCAGCGATAGCTCAAGGATTTTGGACTTCAGAGAGGCTAAAAGTGCCTCAGAAACCCATTGCTTGGTCAATTTTGTGTTACATGAGGGTATATTCCTGGTAAGAGTAAGCAATGTATATAGCTAAGCTCCAGAATATTTTCCCATGATCAAATTGTCCTTTTTAATTTTCAAGGCCTGCTGCTAGTCATGCCTTATGATCCTGTGAAACTAGAGGAGGCAGTGAGTGGGCTTCAAGTAATTTGCCCATATTGTGCTGGAGATTTTTCTCTGCTAATATTAGGTCACTCAAGGGCAGTTAGTTCAAGTGTTTGCAGTAAAATAAATGTTTCTTTGTGAGGTTACCCATTAGCCCTCTGGCATCCAGGGTAATGAACCAGCACAGTTTCAGGGGGGCAGGGCAGGCTTCCTTTAGGTGTATGAAAATCAGGAGAACAGGCCTTGGGATTGGTTGGGGACTGACCGTAAAAGGGGAGCAAAAAGCATACAGATCCATTGCTTCTGGCCCACCCCCCTTTTCCCCCCTTTTCTGCCTCCTCTCTTCTCTCATCTTCTTCTCCCTTTCCTTTCCCTTTCACCTTATCCTGGCTCTGCACTCAGGGATTACTCCTGGTGGTACCTGGAGGGCCATATTAGATGCAGGGATTGAGCCCAAGTGGGGTGAGTGCAAGCCAAATGTCCTACCCACTGTCTTTCCTCCATTGGCTCCATTTCTGCTAAAATTAAAACCAGAGGGATTCTATTTTGCGTCGAATTATCATGATATCTGGATCCATGTAATAAAACTTGTTCCTGTACCATAGTTACCGATTCATAAAATTTAAAATTAATATCTTGCAGCCCTAGTGTTCTTACAAAAAAATAGCCTTTTGCCTTCTGTACAGATTTTTTTTTCCTCCAAAACTCAGTGAGGGAAGTAGACACGTAAGAGCTCTTTTTGGAATATAATAGGTTTTTACCAAGGTCTTTTCATTTTCATGTCTCTCACCTACTTGGTTCATGAAACTTATTTACTTGTCTTTCTTTAGTTTTTTTGAGGGGTGGGGGGGGGCTGCACCCAGCAGTACTTAGGGGTTACTCCTAGCTCTGTGTTCCGGAGTCATTCCTGGTGGTGCTTGGGGAATCATCTGGGATGCTGGGGATCAAACCCAGGTAGGCCACCTGCAAGGCCAATGCCCTACTTGCTGTGTTATTGCTTGGGCCCCATTTTTCTCATAAATTGATTTTATCTATGTTAATATATTTTTTGGGCCACATCTTGTGACGCTCAGGGATTACTCCTCGCTATGTTCAGAAATCGCTCCTGGCTTGGGGGATCATATAGGACGCTGGGGGATCACACTGTGGTCTGTCTTAGGTTAGCTGCGTGCAAGGCAAACACCCTACCACTTGTGCCACTGCTGTGGCCCTGTTGTATGTTAATCTTTTTGTTTGTTTGTTTTTTGGGTCACACCCGGCAGCGCTCAGGGGTCACTCCTGGCTCTGTGCTCAGGAATTGCCCCTGGCAGGCACGGGGGAACCATATGGGATGCCGGGAATCGAACCACCGTCCTTCTGGATGCAAGGCAAACGCCTTACCTCCATGCTGTCTCTCTGGCCCCATATGTTAATCTTTTAAAATGTAAAAATTTTGCTTTTTACCTGAATATACATTAAAAAAAAAAAAAACCTGACCGCTTATCTTCTCCCTTCCTTCTTTTTATTGTTGTTCATTATTGGGACTAGGGTCTCATTTAAAAAAATCATTTTTGTCTTGAGGGCACAAGCTTCTGGTTTTTCATTCAGGGATCACTTCTGGGGGACATATATGGGATCAAACCTGGGATGGGTCAAACACATGCAAAGCAAGCATCTGATCTGCTGTACTCTCACTCTGGCTCGTGCGTTTTTAGCTGTGGAACTGCTTGCTGGGTTCATGTTTGCAATCCTCTTTGGCCACAGAACTTACTGAGGTTTGCACTCTTTTTTGCCTTTTGGTTGTTTTTTTTCTCCCACACCAAGCAGTGCTCAGGACTTACTTCTGGCTCTTTGCTCAGGAGTGTCCCATGGTAATGCTTAGTGGATTATGTGCAGTACAAGGAATATACTAGGGCTGCCTGCATATAAGGCGAGTGCCCCATGTTCTCTGGCAAACCCTTCTTCTTTTTGTGGTAGGGGGGAGTTTGGGGTTTTAGGACCACACCCAGTGGTGTGCTCAGGCTCTGGGCTCAGAAATCGCTCCTGGCAGGCTCGGGACCATATGGGATACCGAGGATCGAACTCAGCTCTGTCCCTGGTCGGCAGCATGCAAGGCAAATGCCTTATCACTGTGCCATTGCTCTGGCCCTGGCAAGCACTTCTTCAATTGCAGCGCTCAATTGCGCGATCACTTGGGCAGGTACTTTTGGTGCTGCTCGAATGATCACAGTTGTACTTGCAGATTTTTCAGTTGTGGGATGTTGCATCCTTTTTGGGGGTTGTGGTGGTGTTCACATACATTTAACGGTGGTGCAGCCAGAAGTCACAGTGACACCAAGGATGACAGATGACAGCAGAGCTCTCAGGATGCTGCTGAACATTTGTCGGGATGTTGGGGTTTAACTCAGGACCAGCAGGGCTGGTGAAATAGTATTACAGGTAGGCATAGGACATTTGCCTAGCATGTGGCTGACCTGGATTCGATCCCTGGCATTCCAGATGGTTCCCCAAGCACCAACAGGAATAACTCCTGAGAACAAAGCACAGGAGTAACCCCTGAGCACTGCTGAAGATAGCCCCAAACCCAAAACTAAATAAACCAACAAACAAGCAAACAAACTCATGACAATAGCTTCAAGTTATATGTTCTAAGCCCCTGCTCTGTATCATCGGGCACTTGAGGGCCAAGCAGCATGAAGGATCGAACTTGGGGCCTAACACATGCAAGACATGTGATTTAATCCTCTTTATCTCCCTGGCCTTGTAATATATGCTTTTATAGTGTCATACACCTCCCATCTTTTTTTTTTTTTTTTCCAACGGTGCTGTTTGTTTTACTTTTCTATTTATGCAATCATTTAGTACGGATTACTTTCTCTCTTGGTCCGGAGGCTCGGTGAAGACAGGGATCTGGTTTGATACAGCTCAGAAATGTATATTTAAGACCGAGGCTAGTGCCTGGTATGTTAACAGTGTTCTGTAAATATTTATGCCATTAATGAATGAATGATTGATTATTGAGTTAAACACTGTCCATTCTAAGCAAGTCCTTGTTCTGGGAAGGTTGGACAGACTTATCGTATTCCTTGCAGACTTAGTCTAAAACCTTGTAGGAGGCCACAAAGAGTTTGCAGAACTTTAGCTAAGACCTCAGATCTTTAAATAACAGTTGTGGGAAAGAGAAATGGTTTACAAAATACTTTGAAGTGGTTCTGAATGTAATGTTATTCAGCGGGAGGTTACAATAACACATTCATGTGACAGTGACCCTTGCATACATGTTAAAGACTTCTCAGTATACACAACTAGGACTGCTTTTAGCTAGGGTGTATAAGCATTAACATCTCTGAGTGCTGAATGTTATCCTAAAATTTAGGACAAAGCTGTCAGACATGGCTGGCTTTGTTTCCCTTTGCACTTTGTGTAAATCTGATGGTATGAGAATGAAGCTTTGGAGATGGCTGAGAATGGGTGTGTTCTGCTCTTGGCAGTGCTTGCCCAGAGGCTTGAGCTGCTCATAAATTCTTAGTTCTGTCTTATTTGCTTTATTATTCTGTCACTCACTCATCCAAATACTAATGCTCTTCATCCTTCATGGTTTTGACACATTGCTGACATTTGTCCTGACAGCCCAACCAGTTCACATTGGATTGAGTGAGCATCTTCTGATGATGTCTCCAGTCAAATAAGTAATTTATCAGGATATTAGAAGGTCAGAACCAAAGTTTTCTTTGACTATTGCTCCACCTTGATCCACACGGAAAGGGAAGAAAGCCTCTATGTATTGGTAATGGATGTTCATTAGCTTAGTTTTAAGCTGACACTCACACATTTCTTATGGATTGGATGTTGTATGAATTTTTTTTTTGTTTTGTTTTTTTTTGGGTCACACCCGGCAGTGCTCAGGGGTTACTCCTGGCTCTGTGCTCAGGAATTGCTTCTGGTAGGCTCTGGGGACCATATGGGATGCTGGGATTTGAACCACCGTCCTTCTGCATGTAAGGCAAATGACTTACCTCCATGCTATCTCTCCAGCCCCTGGATGTTGTATGATTTTATATTTTCTCACAAAATCTTCCAGATTTCGCTATGACGAAACTCTTGTTCTTAGATTCTTTTTACAAAGGATACAAAGGCTCAGCAGTCTGTTTTTGGGAAACAAAAATGATTTAGGAACTGATGGAAACAAAAATGATTTAGGAACTGATGGAAACAAAAATGATTTAGGAATTGATGTTTTGAGCTCTAACTGTTACAGAACTGTGTTTTGTATGCTTACATATAGATATTCATTTAAATGAATTAATTACTGAGTTATTTTGGGTGGACTGGTTTTTGGGTCCCATCCATTGATGCTCAGGGCTTACTTTCATGTTTTTGGCAGTGTTCTGGGGGACCATATGGGGTGCCAGGATTGAACCTGAGTATATTACGTGCTGCTTCTTTCTTTGCTTCTTGATGTAGAAGCCACACCTAACCATGTGAAGCCTGGCACTAAGGCCATGCCAGTTCATTGATTTACCCTGACCTGACACTAAGGTACTTGGGATGGCTTATGCTGTGATCCACTAGGGTTACACCTAGTGGGGTTCAGGGACTTTGGAACTACAACTATTGTCTGTGCTGGAGGAAGGATGCATGCTATGCCATGGACTGAACTCAAGGTCTTCTACATGCAAGGCATACACTCTACCACGCTGAACCACATCCTTGTCCTATGTTTATTTTATTATTGTTGTTGTCGTTTTCGGTTTTTGAACCACTCTCGGCAGTGCTCAGGGTTATTCCTGGCACTCAGAAATCACTCCTGCCAGGCTCGGGGGACCATATGGGATGCTGGGAATCGAACCCGTGCAAGGGGTGCAAGACAAATATGCCCAGCTCACTGCTGTTGCTCCAGCCCTATGCATTATATTTTTATTTTCTCAATCCTTGTCAACCCTGTGCTAGTTTAGCTACTACTGTTGCTATGCTTTCATTTGTATTTGAGGAACTGAGTCATAGAGACACAACTAAGATAGCCTCCTGAGGAAGTGGGAAAGTCAGGGATAGAATCCAGGCAGTTTGATTCCATAGTCGATGTTTTAACTGCCACGTGCCCCCATCCCGGTTTTCGCACATGGTGCATGGCAGGGCCTGAGCATAATCCAGGCTTCCTGACTTCAGTGTCTGCGTTTGTGTGGCCCAGAGAATAGCCTCAGCCATCTGGAAGAATGCAGGACAAGCTTACCTTTTTTTTTTTTAATTATCAAATTCTTAGTTGTGCTGCAAGACATGGAATTCATTGGTTATTGTGAGTATTTCTTTCATGTTTCTTTAGAATTACAGTTGTCAGACTTTTGAGAGTGCTATAGACTTGCTTACCTAGCACAGTTTGAATATTCTTTTGGGGGCTGTATATTTTTTACACAGGGTCTGGTTTTGTAAGTGGAAGGTAACAGTTTTAATGTTTTCTTCTATTTGGTGTGATTGAGGAGGAAATTGTATCTCTTTCCAATGGCCTGCTCAGCTGAAACTTAGGTCACCATATTGGGCTTAAAATGCTGAATATTTCAAGGTTAGAGCAAAAAGCTATGTTTAGTATTTCATGACTTTAGTGACTCTTCCTGTCCTGCTGACCAACACTTAGCCAAGAAATTATTAGCAAGTAGGAAACTTCTGTGGCAAATGCCTTGACTCAAATTGTATTCACTGTTTCTCAATGCTTTTCAGGGGCCAGAGTGGTGGTACACTAGGTAGGGAGCTTGCTTTGCACATGGCGGACTCAGGTTCAATTCCTGCCAGCAGGAGTGATAGCTGTGTGCAAAACCAGGTGACCCTCAGGTGGTCCTCACCTCTTGAAAAAATGTTTTTAAGCTATGAAAATGTTAGCATTTGCAGACATACTCTTTGTATTTTTTTTTTAAAGTCTGTGTTACTGTTCTCCAAGTTTTAATTTTGGAGTCATATACACACAGGATCATCACATACCTGAATGCATACATATAAATATGTCTATGTATTTTTCTGTTATTTTATGCTTGAATGAATTTGAAAAAAAAATCTTTCTGCTTTTTAGCCCATATGTCATAGTGCTCAAGGGCTAACTTTCCTCCTTCCTTCCTTCCTTCCTTCCTTCCTTCCTTCCTTCCTTCCTTCCTTCCTTCCTTCCTTCCTTCCTTCCTTCCTTCCTTCCTTCCTTCCTTCCTTCCTTCCTTCCCTCCCTCCCTCCCTCCCTCCCTCCCGCCCTCCCTCCCTCCCTCCCACCCGCCTGGCCTGGCGGTGTTTGGGGACCATATGGGATTCTAGGGATTAAATTCGGAGGATGTGTGCAAAAGCATGCTCCTTACCCACTGTGCTATCTCTGGTCTCTCACCTCATTTGTTTGTATCTGGGCTTACATTTATCTTTATATTACATAGTATGTTTTGTAGGAGGCATAGCATAGTAAGTGCAGTGTGCCACATGCCATCAGTGTTTAGAACTGGATCACTCAAGTATGCCCTTAATTATAGATGTACAATCTTTTATTTGGGGTGGAGGTGGGGGCAAAACACAGGGCTCAGGCTTACTCCTGGCTCTGCGCTCAGGATCAAACTTGGCAGAGCTCAGGGGACCATATTCGATGCCAGGCCTGAACCAGTTGCCTGAATGCATGACAGGCTTCTTTCCCACTGTTCTCTCTCTCTCTCTCTCTCTCTCTCTCTCTCTCTCTCTCTCTCTCTCTCTCTCTCTCTCTCTCTCTCTCTCCCTCTCTCTCCCTCTCTCTCCCTCTCTCTCTCCTTCTCTCGCTCTCTCTCTCCCCCCCCTCTCTCCCCCTCTCTCCCTCTCCCTCTCTCCCTCCTCTTCTCTCCTCTTCTCTCCTCTCTCTCCCCTTCTCCGAGATGTACAATCTTTATTACTTTTAAGATTAGAGGCCATCCCACAGTACTCTCAACCGAATGTCCCTCTGAAAAGATTCAAGTCTGTCTCATTTAAAGTGTCCAATGAAGTTTCAGAAGTAGCATCTTTAAGTTAGCAGTGCAACTTCGGGTTTGTTGGTATGTATGCTAAATGTTTATGTTTTTATTTTTGGGCCCTACCAGCCTCAGACTGATCTGCCACAAGCATCACTTGCTCTGTGACCCATTTCCTTACTTCTCTGTCCTGTCTCTAGATACTGTATTTTTGTTGTTGTTATTACTATTACAGTGATCATTATTTTGTAGTGTGGGCCACCTCTAGTGGTGTTCTGGTGTTCCACCGGCTTTGCATTCAGGAGTTACACCTGCTGTGCTCTCAAATGGCACAAACAAACCCTTCTTGAAATCATAAAGAGGGTAAGGGGAAGAAGATGATGTGTATGTGATTAAGGGTGGGTGGACTTGGCTGAAATGTCCATAACTTCTAGTAATTGTTCTTTAAGCTCAGGAGAATCATTTTTACTTATCTATATTCTTCTAGTTTTGGAGCCATACTTGGTGATCTCAGGGCTTATTTTTTCCTGGTGGTGCTTGAGGGGGGCCCATACTGGGTAATGGAATTGGTCTTGGGTTTAGCCACATTGAAGCCAAGTGCCTTAGACACGCTACTCCGAAGAGAATTTTAAAAAATTTTGGGTGATAGAACCAATATGGTTTTATTGTTTTATACACGCACTTCTCCATTGTGTCTACCACCAGCGTGTCAAGATTGCAGGCTCTATCCTCTTACCCCTCTACCTTGCTTAATAATGAAAACGGAGGGGCCGGAACAGTGGCACAAGTGGTAGGGGGTTTGCCTTGCACGTAGCTGACCCAGGACGGACCTCAGTTCGATCCCTGGAGTCTAATATGGTCCCCCAAGTCAGGAGCGATTTCTGAGCGCAGAGCCAGGAGTAACCCAAGAGCATCGCCGGGTTTGCCCTCCCCACCCCCCCAAAAAAGCGGACAAATAAGAATGAAAATGGATAGGAGATAGTAATAGGAAATACATAGCAGAAAAAGTGACTAGGGAAAGACAGGAAACGTCAGGACAATAAACTGAGATGTACCAAGAAGACTGACCATTTTGCTTATCATTTTCTCTTTTCTGGGGTTAGAAACCTGTCCTGGGAGTCAGCTTAATTTTAAGAGTTGTTCCGGAGCCATGGAAACTCGCCCTGCTCATTTTCTGACTTTTTACATCCTGTTGGTTCTCCGGAGATAAGAACCTGGAATTTGGGAGTAGCACAACAGGGAGGGAAAATTTCTCAGGAACAGGCATTCCTGGAAACGTCTTTTGCTTGGACTGATTAAATTAGGTCATCTTTCAGCACAAATGACAAAAACAATTCAGTTGTTGCTATCAAAGTCTCTGTGAGAAACTTCTCAATTTCAAGGCAATTTTGACCACTTAAGTTCCTTTGTGTGGGTGTTTTGGGGAGCACACCTGGCGATGCTCGGGGATAATTCCTTGTTTTGCACTCAGGAATCACTCTAGGCGGGTTGGGGAACCCTTTGTTGATCGAACCCAGCTCAGCTGCATGCAAGACTAGGCCCTACCTTCTGTACTATCTCTCTGGCCCCTTTGACCACTTAAATTCTTAAAGGAAGACAGGCCAGTCTAGAAGAACTCAGGGAGATAAAAGACAAAGCTTAATTGATTACTTAATCTCTGGGATATGGCTGGGGGGTGGGCACAGAAGGGCTTGGTTTAACATGTTGTGGATGAAGCATGTGGGAAATCAAATTGTCTTTTTTTTTTTTTTTTTTGGTTTTTCGGGTCACACCCGTTTGATGCTGGGGGTTACTCCTGGCTAAGCGCTCAGAAATTGCCCCTGGCTTGGGGGGACTATATGGGACGCCTGGGGATTGAACCGAAGTCCTTCCTTGGCTAGCAAGGCAGACACCTTACCTCTAGCGCCACCTCACTGGCCCCTAGTTTGCAGAATTTCTATCAGTACTCTTCATCTCTATGCATGCACCATATTTTTATGGAACATGCTGTTACTCATGCCTTCCGCTGTGTTTGAGTGTTGAAAAGTCAATTGAAAAGTATGGGCTCAAGTTACTCCTGTTTTAAGTCCTACCTTCTCTGTTTTTCATTGTATGACTTTTTTTTGTTTTTGTTTTTGGGCCACACCCGGCGGTGCTCAGGGGTCCCTCCTGGCTGTCTGCTCAGAAATAGCTCCTGGCAGGCACGGGGGACCCTATGGGACACCATGATTCGAACCAACCACCTTTGGTCCTGGATCGGCTGCTTGCAAGGCAAACGCCGCTGCCGCTGTGCTATCTCTCCGGGCCCTCATTGTATGACTCTTAATCTCCTTGTATGTTAGTTTTCTCCTAGGCTAAATTGGAAATGGACCTTTACTACATAGGTTGCTGTTGGGATTAAATGAGATATAACATGCACAAAGTACTTAGGATAATGCCTGTCGTGGCCCCCCCCCCCCCAAATGTAAACTCTCATTATTCTCTTTGGCAGGTGAAGAATATGCTTTATATTTGTCCTTTTGACATCACAGTAGTTTGGATAAAGATGTCTAGTGTAATAGCACAGTGTGTAGGGTGTTTGCTTTACATGCAGCTGACCCATTCGATCCCCGACATCCCACATGGTCTCTTGAGCCTGCCAGGAGTGAATTTCTGAGTCCAGAGCCAGGAGTAACCCCCGAGCACCACTGGATGTGGCCTCCCCCAAAAGATAGCATGGTAATAATATTCAGAGACAATAGAAATGAGGGCCAGGAGGACCAGTCACTTGTGGAAAGAACCAGAATATTGTAGTTATGACAGAGAAGCGTCCACTATGACAGTGATAGTTGGAATCGATTACTCAAAAAATAGGGTGCTGAAAGGGGATAAAGTGATATACATTTCATTAAAATAGGGCAAACTACAGTGCCAAAAGGGGGGAAAGAGAAGGGGGGGGGGGAGAGAGAGAGAGAGAGAGAGAGAGAGAGAGAGAGAGAGAGAGAGAGAGAGAGAGAAAACATGCGCTGTGGGTTAAGTCATGTTCCTAAGAGCCTTGTTTAGTTTTTATTTGTTTATTTTAAACATCTCCAGCAGGTAGCAGTTAAAGAAAGCTTGGTATGCTTAGATCATTTTTTCTCCTTCAGTCCAGAAGAATGGTGTATTTATGGCTTATTTTAAAGTTTTTGACTATTAAATATATTAGGCCTTTGAGAACCTCAGGGAATGGTGGGGAGAAGGGAAAGTCATTGGTTTAGAATAATTTTCTGGAGCCGGAGCAGTGGCGCAAGCAGTAGGGCATTTACCTTGCATGTGCTAGCCTAGGATGGACCATGGTTCTATCCCCCGGCGTCCCATATGGTCCTCCAAGCCAGGACTGATTTTTGAACGCATAGCCAGGAGTAACCCCTGAGTGTCACGGGTGTGGCCCCCCCAAAAAGGAATAATTTTCTAAATCGATCATTTGTTTCTGCCAAATTAGCAGTGGTAGTGTAGACCTTCACAAATACTGGGAGGTGTGGAGCAGAGACAGAACTGAGGTGCTGCTGATCAAGGGTTGAGCTGCCAGTGTAGGGGTGCAGGGAGTTGGGTGGGGAAAAAGTACTCCAGAGCAATGAGAGAACATGAGACAGAAGCGGAGATGGTAGCATTTGTGTTTAAAGAAGAGTTTTGGCTTTTATTTATTTTTTTTAAGGAAAAACCACTGATGCTTCTTGTTCTCTTCTATTTTGGCGAAGAAAAAAATCTTGTTTACAAATCTTCTCATCTCTCATGTAGGATTTCCTTAATGTTGGAATTTTCAAAGGTCCTGGCTGGGGGGTGGAGGGATTATTTTTGAGGTCCTGGCTCTCTGAGGTAGCATTTGAGTAGTGGGCAAGGGGTCACGGAGAGCATCATGGTCCTGATGGAGAAGCCTGCCCAGTCCTTCCGTGAGGCTGCCGGGGTAGCAGGTGAGTGCCTGTTGCTCTTGTACTTCATTTACTCCAGGTAGCAGGTTTTTTTTTTTTTTTTTTTTTTTTTTGTGAGGCTGCTGTCAAAAAAGCCTTCATTGGGAGACTGCAACTTGGGGTGCCGGCAAGTGAGCTGGCCAAAGTTGGGGAAATCTTTTGTTTTGTTTTTGTTTTTGGGCCACATCCGGTGATGCTCAGGTGTTCCTGTCTCTGCGTTCAGAAATTACTACTGGCTTGGGGGACCATATGGGACAAACCAAGGTCTGTCCTCGGCCAGTGCGTGTGAGGCAAACCCCCTACCATTTGCGCCATCGCTCCGGTCCCTGCATTTAAACTTTTATTGAAGACTATCCAGTGGCAAGAATACCTTGTGTATTATATTATGTTTTAGACATTCAGTAAAGAATCATTAAGAATGATTTTCACAATGTATTCATCAAAACAGCCTTCAATACTGTTGAAAGCTCTTTTTTTTTTTTTTTTTTTGGGTTTTTGGGCCACACCTGGCGGTGCTCAGGGGTTACTCCTGGCTGTCTGCTCAGAAATAGCTCCTAGCAGGCACGGGGTACCATATGGGACACCGGGATTCGAACCTACCACCTTTGGTCCTGGATCGGCTGCTTGCAAGGCAAACGCCTGCTGTGCTAGCTTTCCGGGCCCATTTTAGCGCCTGTCATGAGTTCTAAACAGGGTTTTATTTCAGGTTGCGGGCCATCTATTTCTCTTATTTTTACTCTCTCAATCACGACAGTTTTCATTTCTGAGGCCAATTTATTACATGTTACTAATTTACTTAACGTAGTTTCTACCTCACCCCAGAAAATGTCCAAGATTCATCTATGATTAAGACATAGAACACACGCGAAGTTTTTAGTTTTTCAGAATACATTGACTCAGTCTTATAAAGGGGTCTGTGTTTTCTTTTCCTTTTTTTTTTTAAGGGGTCTGTTTTCAACAAGACGTACGATTGCAGCTAAGGGCAGCCACGTAAAATCACCAGCACAGAGAATTGTCAATTGTAAACCGCTGGTGCAACTATCTGTGGCTAAAAAATATCCAACCCATAACTGCACTTGTCTAGCCTTTGGTGGTGGGGAGGGGATACAGTTCTTTTTAAGGTCAAAGGGAACTTAGGGCTCTACTTGGAGATCTGGATGATGTGCCTGGCCTCATCCCTTACTGACTTCCAATGATCATCTCTAACATTCTTTGAAATATAATAATATAGTAGAATGCACCTGCTTAACCCTAGAAGAGTGTTTTGTTTCATGTAATAAAGCCAATTGAGCCAATTGCCTTAAAGAAAGGCAGCTTAATCTTCTTCCGTCAGAATTTCATTGTCTTTCCATGGAACCTCCAGTTTGTGGGAATGAAATATTGTGACAAAAATATACAGGCATAGAGAGATTTACTTACGGTTTATATTTTAAATTCAGCTCTAGGTTAAAGGATCTTGATTCTTGCCAAGGAATTTTAACTAACCTAAAATGCCTTACATGCTTTTTAGAAATGACACCAAGCCAAGGCTGAAATGATAGCACAGTGGGTAGGGCAATTGCCTTGCACGCAGTTGACTCAGATGTGATTCCCCAACACTCAGTATGACCCCCCCAGATCTGCCGGGAGTGATTGCTGAGTGCATGGCTTGGCCTGAGCACCGCTGAGTATGAGCCCCAACCCTTACCCAATCAAAAAGAAAGAAAAACGACACCATCCAAATGTCTGACTTAGTATCTAGGGGAAGAAGAAAGCTGTTTATTCTGGTCGTGTACTAACAAAGTTGTTAGTGGTTTTCTTCCACCCAAGAGGAAGGCGATGAGTCAAAGAGAAAAATAAGTGTAAGTAGAGTTTTCTCTTCTTGTCTCATTACTGATTGTTTTTAGTTGATATATTGCTTTATTTTGTTTGATTTTTTTTTTTGACCAACTTCATAGATACCGAAACAAAACAAAATGAAAAATATGAAGTGCATACACACAGAAGGGTCATTTTAAATACCAGGATGTTAGCATGAAATGAACATGAATTGGCTAAAATATTTCTGCTTTGAAATTTTGTGAAACTAATTAAAACCACCAGGGACCATTTTTCAGTGTGTTTGGCTTCTTCGGGGTATTGACATTGGGATGATTCTGGTTAAAATTTGCTTCAACTCTCGACTTGCTCTGGGGATTTTGTTTAAAACTCTTGTTGTGGAATAGTAAACGCTGTTGATATTGTGTTGGTGCCATCTAGTTTTCAAAGACTTGGAAGCAGTGGATGCGGGATCCCTTTTCCACCCATGTATAACTGTTAAAAGAACACGATTGCCATGTGAATTCTATTTTTTTTTTTTTTTGCGTTGCCTTTGAAGTTACTTTCATAAAGAATTCCTGTTACCTAGCCACTGATGACAGACTTACACCATTTCCTTTTTTTTTCTTAGACGTTGCATCCTCAGAGCAGCCTGAACTGTTCCTAAAGAAACTTCAGCAGTGCTGTGTCATTTTTGACTTCATGGACACGCTATCTGATCTTAAAATGAAAGAATACAAGCGCTCCACTCTTAATGAACTGGTGGACTACATTACAATAAGCAGAGGCTGTTTGACAGAGCAGACTTACCCTGAAGTAGTTAGAATGGTGAGTTGCTTTTCGCCGCGGACACCCTCTAAGCACCTTCCATAGTGACCTACAGGGCTGTTTATTGCAGAGGCAGGCCACTGGGAGTCACCTCCACAGACAAGAGCCAACTTTCTGGGAATTAAGCAAAAAAAATAAATGAATAAATAAATAAATAAATAAATAAATAAATAGTGGGCACGAATGTAGAACTTGAAGAATCTGATCCGATGAAAATGAAACTCCAGAATTTGTCATCTACTCCAGTATTGGAGGAAGTCCTTGACTTCCAACTGTAAAATCAAGATGGCCAGGGTATATGATTGGATTGGAGGTGTTGTCAAAAGACAGAGGAGAATCAGCAAAAGTTATTGAGCTGTGGTATGAAAAAAACATGCAAGCCCGTTGGATGTCTTGGTCATCCCAACCCCGGCCCCATCTTCCTCCTTCAACTCATTGCGGTCTATTTGAAATGGCTTGAAGTCCTAATAAAATTGTCATTTGTAGAATCTAGTTAAAGCCTTTCTTGGTTTTATAAGTGATTCATTTGCCTTATAATCTTGAAATCAGAGGTTTTGTCTTTCATATTCTTGAATAAGGATTTTAACTCTGTGGGGTCAAGAGGAGTTATGAGAAGAAAACAGCATAATGCAAGAAATTAGCTGCTTATTGTGTGGATAATTATATTAACTTGACAAAAACCTAGACAAAATATAGCTTTTGGTTAGCCTTTTGTGGGAGGGTTTCTGTCCCCCAGAATCCTAGACAATTTTGGATGAGAGAGCACATGTTCTGGGGATGGGGTGAGGTGGCGAGGCCAGCCTGCAGTTTAGGCTACAGAGATTGAAAAAGTCAGTCTATATGTGGGGAAGGGAAAGCCCCTTGGAGAATCCAATCCATTGTGTACTGCTGAAAATCTGACTTTTCTGTTTAACTCATATTCTTCCTAATCAACATATGTAGGAGAAAAAGACATCTCTGATGGAGTAGATATACTTAAAAATAAATAGTTCAGGGGATCAGAGAGATAGTACAGTGAGTGGGAGGGTCCCTCATTAACCACAGCTGACAAATCATGACTGATGTATCAAGATCCTTTCCAAAACAATGCTTAAACCTCTTATCGGAGGGGCTGGAGCAGTGGTGCAAGCAGTAGGGCGTTTGCCTTGCACAAGCTAACCTAGGATGGACCACGGTTCGATCCCCTGGTATCCCATATGGTCCCCTGAGCCAGGAGGGATTTCTGAGCTCATAGGCAGAAAAAGCAAAACAAAACAAAACAAAACAAAAACAAAACAACTCATATCTGAGTGTCTGCTGCATTTGTTATTGATTTGCAAGCATATAATTCTTCATAGCTTAACTGCTGTTTCTCTCATTTGATCAGGGATTCTCATGAAGCAATTTGCTGGGGTTCTATCACTTTCTAGTGGCTGCTGCCAAGTAGCTAATAATACATAGGACATTCTCCACAACAAAGAGTTTCTGGTCCTTAAAAATTGTATTGCCAGGGTTGAGAAACTCTGCTCTGAGTTTATGCTATATAAACCTTTCCCCTGATACTTTGAGCTATTTTAGTTCACCTACCTTCTCCAGAGCGTTTGCCTTGGTTTTAACCTCTGTCTGCTGCCCAAAGGGGTATCTATTATTTATGACTTTCTTCTGTATTTTTCCATGAATAATCCATATGTGAACATACATGTGTGAATACTATTTTTTAAAACACAGTGCTTTAGGCTCTATTCACGCTGTACCTTGCTTTCAGTCCACTGCCTCTGTTTTTGTTGTTCTGTATAGATATATTTACTATGATGGAAGTTATATAAGCAGAACCCTAGTAAATGTATTAGCTTGTAAGTATATTAGTTTCCCCTTGCTTAAGAACATTTGTGTATATACATTTTTTGTTTTTGGGTCACACCCAGCAGCACTCAGGGGTCACTCCTGGCTCCACACTCAGAAATCGCCCCTGACTGGCACAGGTGACCATATGGGATGCCGGGATTCGAACCGCTGTCCTTCTACATGCAAGGCAAACACCTTACCTCCATGCTATCTCTCTGGCCTCTCTGTTTTGTTTTTTAATAACTCCTTTCCCCCACCTGGTTTTTGGACTCCATTTTTCCCTGCCCCCAGCTTCTAATTCTTTTGTTTTGTTTTTTTTCTGTTTTTGGGTCACACCCGGCGGTGCTCAGGGGTCCCTCCTGGCTGTCTGCTCAGAAATAGCTCCTGGCAGGCACGGGGGACCATGTGGGACACCGGGATTCGAACCAACCACCTTTGGTCCTGGATCGGCTGCTTGCAAGGCAAACGCCACTGTGCTATCTCTCCGGGCCCCCCAGTTTCTAATTCTAATTTTCCCTTTCCTTTCAAGACCTGGCTCTTGATATCATAAGCTCTCACTGTTTCCGGAAAATATAGAGGTTTCTCCTACTCATGTTTTCTCTGCTTCCTGGAAATTTTTTTATTTAGAATGTTTTTGTTTGCACACCTCTGTCCTCCTTTTAAAATAACACATTTATCTGATTTTTCTCACCAAAACTCTGTAAGTTCCTCCAGGCAGGAACTACCATATCCTGCATGACTTTGTGTTCTATAATAACGTCTAGACCAGGCTAACCCGAAGTTTGTTGAGTGAGTGAATTTCCTCTTAAAATATGGATAGCTCAGCCTTTTATACTTTGATGAAGATATTGAATGCCATTGTATCATGCAATTTTTAAGTATTGCATTTGGTAGACTCCAAAAAATACAAACCAAAACAATTACATTCTTTTTTTTTTTTTTTTTTTTTTTGGTTTTTGGGCCACACTCGGCGGTGCTCAGGGGTTACTCCTGGCTGTCTGCTCAGAAATAGCTCCTGGCAGGCACGGTGGACCATGTGGGACACCGGGATTCGAACCAACCACCTTTGGTCCTGGATCGGCTGCTTGCAAGGCAAACACCGCTGTGCTATCTCTCCGGGCCCACAATTACATTCTTAAGAACCTCCACTACATTGTTCCTAAACCACTCTTTTAGAAGACCATTTTCTCTTCTTAATTTGCCTTCCCCAATCCCTTATATGCCTCCTCCCTAGAAAAGAAAGATCGGTCATTTCTGTGTGTGAATGTGGGTTTAAAAATAAATAAGATATTGAACTTTCTAGATTGCTGTTCTCTAAACTGGTGGTACCAGAGAGTGAGGAATACATTGAGGGCAGATGCTGTAACAGTCAGGGTTCATGAAGTAATAACTTCCAGTATACAGGAGCAGTTTCTGTGTTTGCTTAAAGAAGGTTGATTTTAAGGTAGAGGCCTAAATGTGTGCTGTTGTTGCTTTAAAATTCCCTCCATGAAAGGGGGTTCTAGGCCAGTTATTTTGGGAAATTGCTCTTAAAGATGAGAGTTTAGTATTATTACAGGTGTAATTTATTTGCTATTTTTCACTTATAAAATGGCAAATTACTAATTTTACATGGTTCTTAGGCAGTCTGGAGGTATTTTACATAGAATAGAAAGTCAGAACTCTGGAAAACCTGGGTTCAGATTTCGCTCTAGCCTCAAAATACTGGCTCCATTGCCTTGAATAGAGTCTTCTCTCTTTGGGGATCTTAGTGCTGTGTGGTGTTTCGAGAGGGACGTTGTATTAGAGGGTAGTGGTCACTATAGTCCTCTACCTTGCTCTACAAATGGTCCACTTAGTTCAAGAGTGTACAATTGTTGTGCTTTGAATATCAAGATTATCATCCTTCAAACACATGTTCTGGTTTAGAAAGCAGGATGTTGCTATTCTGTGGGAAGTGCTGGCGCCATGTTCTACTTGGGGTCTGGTTTTACATACCAGGATGAGTAATGATTGATGAAGACATGTAAGCCTTTGTTTTCAAACTTGGAAGATTTATACTTTGAGAGTTGCATTTCCTGTTAGGGGAAGAAAAGAGTGACAAATGAAATTAACCTAGGTGTTTTAGAAATATATATATATATATATATATATATATATATATTTAGCAAAATGCATATCATCTATATGCTGTTAGAATTAAAAGAAAAGAGCTCTTTATGTGTAAATTAAATAGAACAAAAATCATATGCACCCAATATTTCTATAGAAGAGATAGAACCCCAGACAGTGGACTTAGAACTAATGTCCTCATTTTTCATCTTCCAAATTTCCAAATTTTCCATGAGAAATGTGTTGAATAATCTTTATCTCTAAGTCTCTATTCCTCTCGTTGGAGGAGTTGAGAATGATTTATTTCATCCTTCCAACTATTTCCTTCAAGCATAGACTAAGAATTTGAGAATAGATTTTTCCATTTTTATAAGACAGTACTCTAATCCCCCTGAGTTATAGAGCCTTGCCTTGCCTTTTTTTTTTTTTTTTTTTTGGTTTTTGGGTCACACCCAGCAGTGCTCAGGGGTTACTCCTGGCTCTGTGCTCAGAAATCGCCCTGGGTAGGCACAGGGGACCATAGGGGATGCTGGGATTCAAACCACCACCCTTCTTTATTTAAGGCAAATAAATGCCCTACCTCCATGCTATCTCTCTGGCCCAGCCTTTCCCATTTTTAAAGTTTACAAACCATTATCCAGATTTCAAAAGTAAGTGGCTTATCTCATATGTATTTCTCCTGATAGAAAAGAAAATCAGGATTTTCAGTTCTTTTAGATTTTGCTACATTCATATCATCTCAGATATTGGACTTCTGTCCTTTAGGCAATACTTTTGCCACTTGAAACCTCATGTTTTAATTTATATTTTCTTTCCTATTCTGCTATCTTGTATCTCTTTGAAAGGTAACTTAGAATTTGTCTTTTTATGTACTCTTGTGAAAATTATTATTTTGACCCCAATTCAAATTATGTTTTCTATCATTTAAATAGTCTCTCAACTTCCTTTTCAAAATGTCTCTTTAGGACTGAGATGTATTTCAAGTGACAGGAAACATACCTACCATGTCTGAGGCCCTGGATTCAATCATTGTAATGACCCATTTGATGTCTCACCAGAATCGCACACTATTTGTCTTCCAGTGTGTAGACCCTATCTCAATATATATTTTTGGAAATAACTTTGGGGGATAATTCAAATATGAGATTAAAAACCTGTTGTGATAACAATGGTTTAAGTTCATTCCAGAGCATGTTTTCTAACTGACTTAGAGCAGTACTTATATTTGATGGTTAAAAACATAAAAATCTGTCCAGTACACTAACTCTGGTAGTCAGAGGATGTTCATGTGAACATAATCAGATATTATGATAAAAGTATTAATAAAGTATGTACCAGGCAGGACGGAGACTCGAGCTGGGGCATTATGTTGAACCATCTTGCATCCCTTATATGGATCCCCATTTGGTCCTAGTGTATGATTTTTTTTTTTTTGGTTTTTGGGCCACACCCATTTGATGCTCAGGGGTCACTCCTGGCTATGCGCTCAGAAATAGCTCCTGGCTTGGGGGGACCATATGGGACGCCGGAGGATCTAACCGCAGTCCGTTTTATGCTAGCACTTGCAAGGCAGACACCTTACCTCTAGCGCCACCTTCCCGGCCCCTGATTTTTGATATGTTTTGATAGGGAATTATTGGAAGGAATAGTAAGGAATACTTCTACAAAAGATTATATCTTCTAAAAATGGAATATTTAAAGGTGTTTTCTAGGTGGCAAAGGGTGCTAAAGTGGAAAATAAAAGTGATGCAAAGGAATTCTCAAACGACATTATATTTTTGGAGAAAGAAAACTAATGCTGTGTTGTTTCAGCTCTGTGTGTGTGAAAGAAAGAGAGGAAGGGAGAGAAGAGAGATGGAGGGAGGAAGGAAGAAAGGGAGAGAGAAGAGAGAGGGGAGAGAGAGAGATTGATTGGGATTGGTTGTAGCAATCATAACTGGCCCAAATCTTCAAAGAACTTCATAGATTGTCAATAACACGGAAAAATTTTAAACAAGGGAATGAATATTTTTGGACCAGGTTGGAGGAAATGGAAATGGAAAGTAGAGAGAAATTAGTTAAGGGATTCAAGAAGTTGTGGAGGAACTAACCAAGCATTCTCATGCAAGTTTAGTGTTGAGGACAGGCGCAGTGGTCTCAAACTCAATTTACCTGGGGGCCGCAGGAGACAAAGTTGGTGTGATCCTTGAGTGCAAAGTTAGTAGTAAGCCTTGAACGTTGGGGGGGGGGGTGACCCAAACAACTAAAACAAAACAAAAAATGATTTCCTCTAGGGCAGGGCCACAAAATGTTGTACGGAGGGCTGGAGGGCCATTTGCGGAGTTTGAGACCCCTGTGAGATACAGATGATAACACTGAAGTCAGCATTTTTCATGATGTATAGGGTGAGAGGGAAAGAAAGGGGTCCAGGATAGTTTGGGGGAACTACCTGGTTTGTGAAAGAGCAGGAGGGAACATATTTTCGATGGATGAGGAGAGTTGGTTTTTCATGCATCCTCTTGGAGGTTATGGGACACTGAGATGTGGAAACTGGGAGTTAGAGATTGGTATATTACCAAAATGGAAGAAGGGTAGGGGAGAAAAAGAACCATGATTTATACCAGGAGATACCAGGACTCACTGTGTGTGCCTTTGTGCAGTGGTTAGGTGATAGCTAATGATTTGACTAGCAAGAAGTTGGTGATTGTAGCTAGTGATTGCATGAACAGTGGTAGAATCTTGGGTGGACTGTCTTCATCAAAGGCGAATCCTGTTATGTCTCTTAGCAGAAAATATGCCTTGCACTTCTGATTATTTCCATATTTTGTTATTGTGGTTATGACTTACCTTAGTTTCACAACTGCAATTCTATATATTCCAAATGATAAAATACACAGTCCTCCAAACTTAATATAATTTTAGCATAAAATATGTTGATCAATTATTATTATTTTTTTTTTGTGGGTAGCATACCTCATAATGCTGAGGGGTTATTCTTGCCTCTCTATTTCGGAACTACTCCCGGCAGAGCTCTGGATATTATATGTGATACGGGGGATCAAACTCGGGTCTGCCCTGTGCAAGGCAAATGCCCTACCCACAGTGGTATTGCTCCAGCCCCAGTTACTTCTTTTCTATTGAAGTCTTTTTTTTTTTTTCTTTTATATTGTTTTTGTCTACCATTAACTTTGTTTTTTCCTACTCGAATTATACCCTGTCACTTGGTTTTCTAAGTGCTTTATCTTATACATTCTTTGATTTCACTGAAATCTTTGTTCTGGTCAGTTGTAGTAGGATAAAATGGTTTTTTAGAAAATTATGAAGTTGCAATTATAGGTCTGAGAGTCTGCCTACGCAGATTTTTAGGAGTGCTTTGTTTTAATTTCATACTCTGAAGGACAGAGAGTTTCTTTCCATAAAATAACAACTGTCTAAAAGTAGCCTTGGGAATAATAACTACCAGGGAGAATATGAAATTTCTATTTTTTTATCTTCCTGCATCTGATAAGAAATATAACTATACATCATAGCCAGAATTTGCCTTGGAGGTGACCCAAAGGAGATACGGCTTTTGGATGTGAGCCATGTGGGATGGGGGAAAGTCAGGCTGCTTAAAAAATTTAATATATACATAATTGAAAAAGATTAAGTGGTATTTGGGAAAATCCTGTAGGAAGTGACATTTTAAGCAGAGAACCTGAGAGAAAGCATTCTTTGGCACTTAGAAAATATTTTGAGATGGTCAAAATGAAGAATACTAGCAGATTTTTCCTTTTTTCTTTCTTTCTTTCTTTTTTTTTTTTTTTAAAAGAAATGAAGGCTGGAAGAATTCACTGTGCAAAATTAAGATCCTATTGTTTCCATTTGTGATTTATCGGAGTATAGACCAACTGGCAGACACTTGTCCTTTCCTTACTTGCCATTTATACAGTCAGTTTGTGCTGCCATATTGTTCTTGGAAAAGTTATGTGGGGACCCTGGGTCAATCTTGGCAGTCAGTGCTGGTGCTGCCAGGGCCATGTCCAGTGGTGTTCCTGGCACCATGCAGGGCTTGGGCTTGAATTTGGCTTAGTACATGCAAGGGATATATGGAGCCACTTGAGAACCATCTTGCTCCTCCTCTGTGCTTCTCTAGTTAACATGTAAAGCTAACAGATTTCATCTAGTGGCTCTTCTGTTGTTGATGTCAGGGTTTTATGTGTTTTGTGTATTTTTTCTTTTTTGACTTTTTGTTTGTTTTTGTTTTGTTTTTGGGTTACACCCAGCAGTGCTCAGGGGTTACTCTCCTGGCTCTATGCTCAGAAATCGCTCCTGGCAGGCTCGGGGGATTATATGGGATGCTGGGATTTGAACCACTGATCTTCTGCATGCAAGGCAAATGCCTCACCTCCATGCTATCTCTCCAGCCCTGTTTTGTGTATTTTTGTAGAACAAGATAGTAGCTTTTTATTACTTTTTTTTTTTTTTTTGGTTTTTGGGCCACACCCGTTTGACGCTCAGAGGTTACTCCTGGCTACGCACTCAGAAGTCGCTCCTGGCTTGGGGGACCATATGGGACACCGGGGGATCGAACCGCGGTCTGTCCTAGGCTAGTGCTGGCAAGGCAGACACTTTACCTTTAGCGCCACCGCCCGGCCCCTTTATTACATTTTTAAAAGCAGGTCTCACTCTGAAGTAGTTTAAGCCTGGTTTTACCACCTGTACAGTTGGGCCTTTCCACAGGTTATAGAGGTAACTAAAGATGAGAAATTGGGCTGGAGCAGTGGCACAGTGGTAACACTAACAGAGTTTTCTTATTTTCTGTGTCCTGCTGCTTTCCTGGAATCATTCCAATTAAATTGAAGACTAAAACTTAGAAAGTTTTGGATCAGGTATGCAACTCAGTAATAGAATCCTGACTCTTTCTCTTCTCTCCTTTCTCTCCTCCTCATTCCCACATCCAGCACTGCTCTAAGGTTTCTCCTGGCTCTGCACTCAGCAATTACTTCTGGCAGTGCTCAGGCCAACTATATGGGGTACTGGGTTCCAACCCGTGTCAACCCCATGCAAGGCAAAACGTCCTACCAGCTGTACAATTGCTCTGACCCTGTACGAGTCTCTTTTTCATCCCTGGCACCACAAAACAAAAGCTCCCCAAGACTGGGTTCATGGACAGGTGAGATAGATCAGTGGACTGGAGTACATGCTTTACATATGGGATGACCAGACTTCAATTCCTGGTACTGACACCTGCCACTCAAAAACTAACCAAACCACCTCAAAACACAAACCAAAAAATAGAGATTGAATTCTAGCCTCTTTTAGTGTTCTTTTTTTTTTTTTTTTAATTTAATTTATTTATTTGTTTTTTGGTTCACACCCAGCAGCACATAGGGGTTACTCCTGGCTCTGTGTTCAGAAATCCCCCCATCCCCCGGCAGGCACAGAAACCATATGGGATACCAGGATTTGAACCACTGTCTCTCCTGAATCGGCTGCATGCAAGGCAAATGCCCTATTGCTGTGCTATCTCTCTGGCCTCCTTTTTAGTGTTCTTTACCTTGAGTTTTCCTAAATAGATTATAAGGTCTCAGATTAAGCTTTTCTCTGTAATTTTGATTGCTTTTAACATGGACAGACCAGATAGTGTATATTCATTTAAGGAAATTAGCTTCTCTTTCATTCTCTCTTTAACCCTCCATCCATCTGCCTTATCTAGGCAAATGCATTGATTTCTCTTTGTCATTCTTAAATATTAACAATGCTTTTAAAGAATAAAGCTTAATTCCTATATTACAATATTGTTATTGACATGGTTTCATGTCAATACACATTCTACCAGACTGTGTCTGGTATATATACCTGTGTCTCAGTGTACCAGCTGCTTCCTTCTCTTCATCTTCTTCCTCCGTCTCTCTCTCCTGAATTTCCTTCTCCATTTTTCTCTTTCCTTCTTCTGCAGTATTCAGGTTTACTCCTGGCTCTGTGCTTTCAGATTGCTTCTGGTGTTCAGGGACCGTATGGGGTGCTGTGTATCAACCTAGGTAAACCATATGGAGGACAGTCCCTGTCCAGCATATGACCTCTCTAGCCTCATGCTGGGCTTCTTTATATTCCACTTAAGAGAGAGATATAAAGATACTTGCCCCTCTCCTTCTGTTTCCAAACCTTGGCTATTGTGCACAGTGCTGTAATGGGCATAGATGTACAAATGTCTTTTCTGAATAGATATTTTGTGGTGCCCTTTGAAGAAATGGATTCCCCAAAGTGGGATTGTTGGGTCCTAGAGAAGCTCAGCCCCCCTTTTTGAGAAGTATTCATATTACCTTCCAAAACAGTCCATATTTTTATCAGCAGTGAATGAGGGCTTCTTTTCTCCCCATTCACATTAACACTGGGTGTTTTTTAAGGGGGAGGAGTGGTGCAAACCAGGCAATACTCAGGAGTTACTCAGGGGTTACCTGGAGTAACAAACCTGGCAGTGTTTGGGATCATATGGGATGCTAGGGATTGGACCTGAGTTGGCTGCTTGAAAGACAAGCACGCTACCCACTGTACTATCATTGTGGCCCCAATACTGGTGGCTTCTGTTCATTGATGTCAGCCATTTTTATTAGTGTGAGAAATCAAATTTTGTCGATTTAAACTAGATTTCCCCAATGACATGTGATACAGAATGTATTATTTATATCCCTATTAGCTAACTCTGCCTTCCTTCTGGAAGCTTCTGTTCACCTTTCCCCCAGTCTTTCATTTTATTTTCCTGGTTATGTTTTTACCAGTGCTTTGGATAGCTTGGATCATCAGCCCTTTGGTATAATTTCATTTGATATTTATTTGTTTATTTTGATTTTTGGGTCATACCCGGTGATGCTTAGGGATTACTGGCTATGTGCTCAGAAATCTCTCCTGGCTCTGGGGACCATATGGGACACTGGGGATCGAACCCAGGTCCGTCCTGGGTCAGCCACATGCAAGGCTTGTGCCCTTTGGCTGTGCCATTGCTTCACTCCTCATTTGTTTATTTTTGCCTTTGTTTGCTTAGCTATTGGCCTCAAATCATTGAAGACACCTTTAGATTCCATATCCAAAAGGGCTCTCTTTCTTCCCTTATATATTATTTATGGATTCAGATTTGATATGAAGGTCTTTAATTAACTTTTTAACCTTTATTGCCCTGCTCTACCATTCTTTAGGGGTGAAAATAAGAATGCATGGTGACTGAGGAGCAGAGAGCCTATGATGAAGACTGTGTCAAAACTCTGTCCCACTGAGACTACAATTCTTAAAATGATCGTCTGTTAAATTTTTAGACTCTGTCTCCAGGCTGTGCTCTGTCTTACCAGGCAAATTCATTAGTGGCCAAAGGAATGCATGAATCTTTTATTGCATGGATAGTGAGAGAGAGGGATGGGAGCAGGGAGTTAGATGTGATCATGGGTGGTGTTTATATTCCTCTACTTCGACTAGAGTCCTTAGTCTTTGGGAAAGGTATTCTTTCGCTCCCTCTCTCTCCCTCTCTTTCCCAGATCCGTCCTGGGTCAGCTGCGTGCAAGGCAAACACCCTACTGCTTTGCTATAGCTCTGGCCCCCTCTCCTTTTTGACTCTGGTTTACATTATTGTTAATGAAGGGGTATTATCCCCTTTCAGCACCCAGTTCTTGTCCAGAGTACCACATCTTTTCTTACCCTGTGGAGTTGCACCTTTAAAATTCTGGGAAGCTTTCCTTTTAAAAATGTTAATTTCAATTTTTATTTATTTATTTTTTTTTGTTTTGGTTTTTGGGCCACACTCGATGGTGCTCAGTGGTTACTCCTGGCTGTCTGCTCAGAAATAGCTCCTGGCAGGCACGGGGGATCATATGGGACACCAGGATTCGAAACAACCATCTTTGGTCCTGGATTGGCTGCTTGCAAGGCAAACACCGCTGTGCTATATCTCCGGGCCCTTTAATTTCAGTTTTTAATTTAGGCACTGTGATCTACAGTGTCCAAGCCTGTCTTTGGGTACTCATGTATACATTGATCTGTGTGTATATACATCTGCCCCTATCCAACGGAATAAAAAATGGTTTTGATCTCCTTTCCTATTCATATCTCTACTATATTAATACTCCACCATTTCTCCTGCAAGTATTATCTTCTAAAGGATCTGACAGGGATGTTGATGTGTTTAATTTCACTTTAAATGTGCCATGGAGCAGGGTTTCTACACAGGAAGCAACCAAGCTATTCATGATTGCTATTTGCTTCATTTACAAGCTGGAGTCCTTCTGGCTGCTGAACTGCTCTACAGACTGTTCAGAGTTTTCAGTATACTTAAAATTGTTTGACAGCTGTGACTCGTCTAGCACTGATATGCTCAATACTATCATCTCCTTGTAATGAGAATCCTGCCCCCCCCCTCACCCGCATCTCCATGTTGGCAGCAGAATTGTGGGGTGTAAGTTACAGGCTGCATTCAAGTTTTGGTTTCTTCTCCCAGGGTTTAATATAACCTTGAAAGCGGAAGATATGATTAGAATTGTAAACTAACTGCTGGGAAAGAAAAATCTACCCCGAAAATGAATAAAAATGATTGGAAACTAATGCATATATGAGTCTTAGATAATTCTGGCACTTGGGCTCTGGAGAGAAATGAGAGAGATTTATTGTTCAGTTTTCTAAGGAAAGAAAAAGCTGGTTGCACCAAAGTTACATTATTAGCAGGAAAAAAAAAACAACCAACAAATTGAAAACCAAGAAAATGTTTGTCCTCAATGAGGAATTCTCAGAGGCAGTACTGCTCAAGGCAAGCATCTGGCAAGAAAACAATGTGCAGGTCATTTCCAGGAGGGTAGTTGGCTGCCTGCCCATTTTCAAAGCCAAACTAGATCTCTGTGATGAAAACAAGAAGAAATATGCTATCTAGTGACTTCTGTGGAGGAAGTTGCCTCTGGGAAGTGAGGATAAGATAAGGGACTTAAGAGTAAAAATTGCACTAACAATGATGAATAGGGAAAGGCGGGGTCTGACTGAATTGTGGAGAAGGGAAAGCTGGAAAGATCAGAGCCAAAGGCAGCTTGGTGGGCCTTAGACCTGGAGGAAAGGACCTAAGAGCTGAGGGAAGAATAGAATAAAAGACAGAGCTGAAGGCGACCAGTGAGTCTTACACCAGAGGACCAGTGCTCGGAGGGGTGAGGGCTGATATGTAGAGATGTTCCTCAAAAAAGATAGGACTGGTCTCTGGCGTTTGGTAAGTGGGAGAGCAAATTTACTTTCATGTAATGAATAGGTACGCTATATAGAACGGTTTCTGACCTTTCAGAGATGCAGGAAACAGTAGGACAGAAGAGATATTGGCCATAAGGTTCTGCTTTGAGGTATTGTACAGTTTCCCTTCCTCAGATGTCAAAACCTTTATGATATTAGAATAGAAGTCTGGAATCACGCAGGCCTCTTCCCATTGAGGGGCTTCTTGGCATTTTTTCTGATAGGAGAGTTAGGAGAATTTGCTAGACTCAGATAATAATAGATGAAGTGCCATAAGAAAGAGATTTATTTGTGCTGTTTTAAGTGTGCAAAGTGGAAAGTCATTTTTCTGCAAATAAGAGCAGGTATTTGAGCGGTAAAATAATCAGGAGGCAGTGACCTTTTGCTGTACATTGAGAGTGTAAGCTAACAGATTGGTGCGGAGTTCTGGTCTCTAGAGCCCTCTCTGGTTTCTTTCCAGAGAAACAAACACCCACACTTCTGACCCTGTCCCCCAGTGTAATGAAGGAGTGGGGTGGATCTGGGAAGGCTCTTTCTGTCCTGTCTTGGGGTACCCTGCCCTGCAGGGCTGGAGTGATTCTCATCTGGGCCATATGCTGTTCAGGTGTGCTTTTGTTTTCTTTACTCACCATATTGCTCAATTTCCTCATCTTTGTTCTACGAAGGAAGGGTCACAGAGACAGACGCTCACAGGGGAAAGGGTTCTTGGATCACTGTTTTCTATTTAGTTTGAGTGATTTTATCTAAAGTCCATCCTCAAGAGCTAGAACTCCATTAGGAGGCTCAAGTGTTTGTGTACATTGAGAGTTCAAGAGCATCAATCTATCTTTAAGTATTAGTGGATTTGAATTCTAAAGTAAGGCTAGAATATTTAGTATTATTGTATATACTCGAGCATAAGCCGAGTTTTTCTGGCACCAAAGAACCTGAACTCAGCTTCTACTCAGGTCATATAGGTTATATTTAATTCTGCACCGAATCAAATGCATGTAGTCTCAGTCATCTGCCGTCTGCTGGAGGCCCCCCTCCCGCTTTAGCTCAGTCCACAAGTCGTGGCAGAGTTGAAGAGGTAGGCGGCGGAACTGAACTGGATGCCACTGATTCCTCAATTGTTGTAATTGTTTTGGGTATATATTTTTATTTTTGAAATTTACCAGGGGCTGCTGCATTTTCCACCTCGACTTCTACTTGAGTCACTAAGTTTTCCCAGTTTTTAGGGTAAAATTAGTGGGGGGGGTCTGTATTCTCGGGTCAGCTTATACGAGAGTATGGATAGTAATATACTAATAATAGACTGTATACGAATTATAGGATATATGTCTTCAAAAATCCCATGGTGGTCTTGTTCTGTCAACTTGTGTTCTTGGGCTCTTACAGAAATCACTCAGTTTACCTCTGGTATTATCTTTTTAGGATTTAGCCTTCTGCTCAGTGAAATATAGCAAATAGAAACGTAGCAAATATAGATCCCATGACTGGTTTGAGTCGGGGAGTGCTGACTGCAAACACAGCGGTCCTGAGACCTGCTCTGCGTTTATACTCACTGAGCACCAGGACTGTCGCAATGTTTACATATCTATTTTTTGGATTCTTAAGATTTAATATCAACAATCTTTACTTTTGGATTCACTGCTACATTTCCAAGTTTGGAGACAATGCAGTCTCTGTAGGTGAAAGACTGTTTCTGTGATGATGGTTTTATGTGGGGATAACCACAGAAAGAACTAATTTAACAGCGCTGTCACCATTGTCAGCAGTTTCAAAAGTGACCTCTTGAGTGAAGTTGAATCTGGAAAAAGAAGCTTCAGAGGAGTGGAAGGTTCATGGTTGGAGTTTGTGGGTAAATAGAAGAGGAAGGGATGGGGATAACAGATATGGTTTCACCATGTAGATGGTAAACAGGAGGTTGGTAAAGTTTTAGAACTGGATGGGAAATGGAATGAAAGCAGTTCCTTAGTGTTTACTTCTTTAAGTAGGTTTGGAGGCAGACAGATTTAAGTCAGCCTGACCAATGAATTTTTTAAATATTTTTCATTTTTTAAATTTTGTTTTTGGGTCACAGTTGGCCATCTCAAGGCTTATTTCTGACTTTGTGCTCAGGAATCACTCTGGGCAGGGGACAATATGTGGTGACAAGAATTGAACACTGGTTGATCACATGGAGGACAAATACCCTAGCTGCTGTTCTCTCTCTCTCTCTCTCTCTCTCTCTCTCTCTCTCTCTCTCTCTCTCTCTCTCTCTCTCTCTCTCTCTCTCTCTCTCTCTCTCTGTCTCTCTCTCTGTCTCTCTGTCTCTCTCTCTCTCTGTCTCTCTCTCCCCCTCCCCCCTCCCTCCCCCCTTCCCTCCCTTCCTCTCCTTCATTCTCCCTCCCACCAACTGGAGCAAGTTATAGTTCTCAATTAGATGGTAGCAAAGGACAAGGAAATGAGAATATAGAACTCTCTGTCTCTTTCATCCTGAGCTTATCAAAGAGCATTATGATAACCAGAAGAAACTTCATAGAATCATTATTTCAATCTTGTCATTACTTGCATTTGTACAATACCCCCCTACTCAGTTTTACATGAATCAAATGAAAATACCAAAATATATTTTTTTATTTATTGATTAATTAATTGATTGATGGATTGGGTTTTGTGCCACACCCACTGGTGCTCAGGGCATACTCCTGGCTCTGTGCTCAGAAATGCCCCTGGCAGGTTGGAAGACCATATAGGATGCTGGGAATTGAACTGGGTCCCTCCTGGTTAAGCCACATGCAAGGCAAAAGCTCTATCACTCTGCTATCTCTCCGGTCCTCCAAAATATTTAGATGAGGAATTTCTAAACTTATTTGGCTTGTTTCCCTCTTTATGGTGGTGGTGGTGGTGGGTTGACTCCAACAACAAAGTGGCACACCTCTGGAGATCTACCGTTTTTGTTTTTGTTTTTTTGGGTCACACCCGGCAGCGCTCAGTGCTCAGTGGTTACTCCTGGCTCTATGCTCAGAAATTGCTCCTGGCAGGCTCCGGGGACCATATGGGATGCCGGGATTCAAACCACCATCCTTCTGCATTCAAGGCAAACGTCTTACCTCCATGCTATCTCTCTGGCCCAGATCTACCTTTTTTTAAGCAAACAAATAGAAAACAAATCACTCCCCCCCCCCCCCTTGTACCGAGACTATTACCCTCCCCCATCTGAGATTTTCTTTTTTTTTTTTTTTTTTTTGGTTTTTGGGCCACACCCAGCGGTGCTCAGGGGTTACTCCTGGCTGTCTGCTCAGAAATAGCTCCTGGCAGGCATGGGGGACCATATGGGACACCGGGATTCGAACCAACCACCTTTGGTCCTGGATCAGCTGCTTGCAAGGCAAACGCTGTGCTATCTCTCCGGGCCCCACCTGAGATTTTCAAAGCTCCCAACACTGGTGGTATTGTTCACTTTGGGAGCACTGATTTAGGCGTGTTCTTGCAATAAAGTCTTTTGTTGTTGTTTTGGGGCCACACTGGTGCTTAGGGATTACTCCTGGCTCTACACTCAGAACTAACTCCTGGCAGACTCAGGGACCAGGTGGGATGCTAAGGTTCAAACCCGGATTGGCTGTGTACAAGGCAAAGGCCCTAACCAATGTGCTATTGACTCAGCCTCAGCAATAAAATCTTCGCCTAGGTTTTAGGTAGTGACTGTTCAGTGAATTTCCTAATTGCATGCTATACTAAAGTAGTCATAATCTTCCAAATAAAACATAGAACCTGCCATTATGCAAGAAAATGCCCTGTGCCTCTTTCCTTTTTGACATTGTTAAATTCTACCTGCCACCCTCCACTCCCCAACACCCATTAGCTATATAACTTTAAATTATTTAAAAAAGAGCTTAGGCCAGGGAGAAAGTGCAGAAAGTACACTCCTAGGGTGATCTCGCTATCACAGGGTCCTTATATTGGTGTGTGTAGTCCTGGGTGTCCCAGTGCCCTGCTGAGGTGGTGATTGATGGAACATTGTATGCTCACAAGTAGTATTAAACTGTTGGCCAAGACTGGGCCACCTGTGCACTGTTTTTAGGACACCCCCCTAAAGAAAAAGCAAAATTATGCTTTTCTTTAGCATTATGTTGAGAACACTTTTTTTTTCCATATATTTAAGCATTTTTATTTGGGTGGTCCAGTCTCCCAGATAGCACTCAGGGGACCCAGAGGCCTCTGTCAGCATGCTTTGTGGGTATGTATGCCAGAACAGTCGCAGCCTATGGTCCAGTGATACAGGACTGCTGCTGCTGCTTCTGCTTTGTTTTTGTGCCACAACCAGTGGTGATCAAGGGTTACTCCTGTTTCTGTGCTCAGGAAATAACTTCTAGCAGACTCTTAGAGGATATGCTGGGGATCATACCCAGGCCAGCTGAATAAAAGGCAGATGTCCTATCCTTTGTGTAATAGCTCTGGTCCTGATGTGATGCTTCTATATATGGCATTGTTGAGGGACACCAAAACCACCCTGACAGTGCTTAGGGTCCATCTGGGTTCTACCTAACAGTGCCTGGGGGAGGGGGGTTAGGGTACATGCAGTGCCAGGGATTGGAGCAGGGACCTCCACATACAAGCCCCTGGAAAGCCATTTGCCTTTTGAGAGATCCCTACTACATAATTTAGTATATTTTAAAAAAATCTTATTTTAATCTACTGGCTGGCTGGTAGCCCATTATATGGCTATATAACCACATACAAATGGTTTTCCCATTTGAGACTATTCAAACTACTTTGTTTTTCCGCTATTAAAAAGTAACACTTTTTGGGGGGGTGTGAAGAGATAGCATGGAGGTAAGGTGTTTGCCTTGCTTGCATGCAGAAGGATGGTGGTTCGAATCCCGGCATCCCATATGGTCCTCTATGCCTGCCAGGGGTGATTTCTGAGCATAGAGCCAGGAGTAACCCCTGAGCACTGCCGGGTGTGACCCAAAAACCAAAGTTTGTAATCTATATCACATAAAAGTCATAGCATCTTATATGTGCTCTAAACCATAGTACTTGATCTATATTTTCTCATTTTGTTGATTCTGTGTTTTTGATCTCGTGTGAGTTGATTTCTGCCTTCCATGTAGTTGTCACTTCTTCATTTCAGTGACTGGACACATCAGTGGCTCCAGTCAATTCAATTTTTCTTAATAATTATCAGTAAGATTAATTAATTCATGTTGCTGTGAACAGTAGCAGCAAAGACAAAAACATATATTTTTATGTCCACATAAATTTGAACAGTGCATATAACTAGTAAATTAGGAGAGAAATACTTGATTAAGGAAGAATAATGATATCCGAGTGAATAAGAAAATCAGTACTTGTCCTAAATTCTTTTGATTTTAATCTTGTCTTTTGAGTTTGACTGCATATTTAAAATTTCAAACAGACTAATGGATATATTTTACATTTCTTTCTTGTTAATTGAATGTTAAGCCTCTTTTATCTTTTTTTTAAATTAAAAATTTTTTCATTAGTTTCAAAGAATCTTTTTATTTCATTTTTAATTTAAATACCATAGTTAGATAGTTGTTCATAATACAGTTTTTCCCCCCACAAAGTTGTTCATGATTGAGTTAGTCATACAGTGTATAACAACCTTCACAAATGTGCCTTTCCCGACACTAATGTCAACACTTTCCCTTTCATCCTGATGTCTTCTTCCTTCCCACCTGCTTCTGGGGCCCTCCCTCCTCTCTCTCTCTCTCTCTCTCTCTCTCTCTCTCTCTCTCTCTCTCTCTCTCTCTCTCTCTCTCTCTCTCTCTCTCTCTCTCTCTCCTCCCTCTCTCTCCTCCTCCCCTCTCCCCCCCTCTCCCCTCCCTCTCTCTCTCTCCCTCCCCTCTCCCCCTCCCCTCTCCCCCTCCCCTCTCCCCCCTCTTCCCCCTCTCTCTCTCCCCCTCTTCCCCCCCTCTCTCTCCCCCTCCCCTCTCCCCCCTCTCCCCCCTCCCCCCCCTTCTCCCTTCCTCCCCCCCCTCTCCCCCCCACACTCTGAGGCAAGCCACCTACCATGGGATGGTCCTCCTGATTTTCATCTCTATTGTCTCTGGATATCATCCCCACACTCTTCATGTCCATCCATGTATAAGCAGAATTCATGACTTCATTTTTTCTAATGGTTTCATAGTATTCCATTGTGTAGATATACCACCGTTTCTTTAGCTGCTCATCTCTTTTCTGGGACCTGGGTTGCTTCCAGATTCTGGATATTGTAAATAGTGCTGCAATGAACATAGGAGTGCAGAGGTTATTTTAATATAGTGTTTTTGTGTTTCTAGGGTATATCCCTAGGAGCAGTATTGCTGAATTATAAGGAAGCTCAGTTTCCAGTTTTATAAAGAATATCCATATTGTTTTCTAGAAAAGTTGGATTAGATGGCATTCCCATTAACAGAGAATGAGAGTCCCTTTCTCCCCAAATACCCCAGCACTGGTTGTTCTTGTTCATTGTGATGTGTGCCATTCTCCGTGGTGTGAGATGATACCTCATTGTAGTTTTGTTTTGTGTGTCTCTGATGATTAGTGATGTGGAACATTTTTTTTCATGTGCCTTTTGGCCTTCTGTATTTTTCCTTTGAGGAAATGTTCATTTCTTCTCTCCATTTTTTTGATGGGGTTAGATGATTTTTCCTTATAGATCTTAGATATTAGCCCTTTTTTCAGATGGATATTGGCTGAATAGTTTCCCCCATTCTGTAGGTAGCCTTTGTATCCTAGTTACTGTTTCCTTTGAAGTGCAGAAGCTTCTCAGTTTAATGTAGTCCCATTTGATTATCTCTGCCTCCATTTGATTAGACAGTGTAGTTTCCTCCTTGAAGCTTTAGTTTCAGTGTCATGGAGTGTTTTGCCTATGATTTCCTCTGTGCACCTTTTGGTTTCAGGTCTGATAACAAGATCTTTAATCCATTTTGATTTGATCTTTGTGCATGGTTTTAAAGAGAGATCTGAGTTCACCTTTTTACATGTAGTTGATCAATTTTCCCAACATCACTTGTTGAAGAGACTTTCCTTGCCCCATCTTGTATTTGTTGTCCCTTTATCAAAGATTAATTGGTTGTATGCCTGGGATTCAGTCTCAGAATATTCAAATCTATTCTATTGATCTGAGGGCTGGTCTTTATTTTAATACTATGCTGTTTTAATGATTATTGCTTATAGTACAATTTAAATTTGGGGAAGTGATGCCTTCCATCTTCTTTCTTCCAAGGATTGCTTTAGCTAATCATGGGCATTTATTGTTCCAAATGAATTTTAGGAGTGTTTGATCCACTTCTTTGAAGACTGTCATGGGCATCCTTAGAGGAATTGCATTAAATCTGTACAACGCTTTGGGGAGTATTGGCATTTTAATGATGTTAAATCCATGAGCAGCATATGTTTCCATTTTCTTGTGTCCTTTTTTTATTTCTTTAAGCAGTGTTTTGTAGTTTTCTTTGTATATGTCTTTCACCTCTTTATTTAAGTTGACTCCAATGTACTTGATTTTCTGAGACACAATTATGAAGTGGATTGATTTTTAATGTCTTTTTCTTCTTGTTTATTATATATATAAAACTAGTATGGATTTTTGAATGTTAAGGTAGTAGCCTGCTACTATACAAATCTAGTATTTCTGGAAGCTTTTATATTTCATTTATTATTATTATTATTATTATCATTAATTATTTTGGTTTTTGGATCACACCCAACGGTGCTCAGGGGTTACTCCTGGCTCTGTGTTCAGAAATCGCTCCTGGCAGACACAGTGCACCATATGGGATGCCGGGATTCAAACTACTATCCATCCTGAATCGGCTGCATGCAAAGCAATGCCCTACTGCTGTGCTATCTCTCCTGCTCCTCTAGCTTTTATATAGAGTCTTTAGGATTTTCTAAGTCAGTATCATGTCATCTGCAAACAGTGAGAAATTGACTTTTTCCTTTCCTATCTGGATGCCCTTTATCTTTTTCTTGCCAAATTGCTATGGCAAATAATTCCAGTACTATGTTGAATAGAAGTGGCAAGAGTGGGCTAGATCTTAGAGGAAAGGCATTTAGTTTTTACCCATTGAATATAATATTTGCAGTGAGATTGTTCTTAAATGGCCTTGACTATATGGAGAAGTTTCTTCCATTTCATTTTGCTGAGAGTTTTTATCATGAATGGGTTTGGAGCTTGTCAATTGCTTTCTATTCATCTATTGATATGATCATATGGTTTTTATTTTTCCTTTTGTTGATATAATGCATTATGTTGATTGACTTGCGTATGTTAAACCATTCTTGTATCTCTGGGATGAACTTACTTGGTCGTGGTGTATAGCCACCTTGAGCTATTGAATCCTATTTGCTAGGGTTTTGTTGAGGATCTTTGTATCTATGTTCATTGGGGATATTGGACTGTGTAGTTTTCTTTTTTTATGGAATCTTTGTTTGCTTTTGGTATTAGGGGTGATCTTAGCTCTGTAAACACTATTTGGGAGTGTTTGTATTCTTCAATTTCCTGGAAGAACCTGAAAAGTATTGGCTGTATGTAGGTCCTTTTGAAAGGACCGAAAGAACTTTTTAATGAGTCCATTTTGGCCTGGGCTTTTGTTTTTGGGTAGATTTTTGATTACCATTTTAATTTCCTCAGTAGTGATTGGTCTGTTCAGATATGCCAGATCATCCTGGTTCAACCTTGGGAGTTTATAGGAGTCCAAGAACTTACCCATTTCTTCCAGGTTCTTGTTTTGTGGCACAGTTTCTCAAAGTAATCTCTGATTACCCTTTGAAAATTTATAGTTTCTGTTGTAATCTCTCCTTTTCATTTCTAATTCAGTTTATTAAATTTGTCTTTCTTTGTGAGTCTTGCTTGTGGTTTATTGATTTTATTTTTTTCAAAGAACTAATTCTTGCTTTCATTGATCTTTCAGATTGTTGTTTGCATTTTCAGTTTATTAATTTTTGCTCTGAGCTTCATATTTTCTTTCATCTGCCTATTTTTGGTTTTCCCTTCCTTCCTTCCTTCCTTCCTTCCTTCCTTCCTTCCTTCCTTCCTTCCTTCCTTCCTTCCTTCCTTCCTTCCTTCCTTCCTTCCTTCCTTCCTTCCTTCCTTCCTTCCTTCCTTCCTTCCTCCCTCCCTCCCTCCCTCCCTCCCTCCCTCCCTCCCTCCCCTCCCCTCCCCTCCCTCCTTCCCCTCCCCTCCCCTCCCTTCCCTTCCCTCCCCCTCCCTCTTTCTCTTTCTTTTCATTTCTTTTTGTTTGTTTTTGTTTTGGGGTCACACCTGGTGACATTCAGGGGTTACTACTGGCTATGTGCTCAGAAATTGCTCCCGGCTCAGGGTACCATATGGGATGTTTTAGGTCAGCACGTGCAAGGCAAACACCCTATCCTGCACCACTCCGACCCCTCAGCTCTTCTTTTAAGGTTGGTTTTGAGTCTGTGAAGTTTCTGAGCTGTTGTTTATCTGTGAAGCTCTGTATCCTTTCTTTAAGCCTGAAAGAAAGTCTAGCTGGGTGAAGTATCCTAGGCAAATTATTCGCTTAATTGAGTTTTGTCACTATATACACCATTGCCTTTGGGTCTTTAGGATTGCTTTAGATAAACCAGATGTAAATCATAAGGATGTATGTATATTATTTCTGTGTATATTATTTCTCTTTTGATCATGTTACTTTCAGTATTCTATTCTTATCTGTGATTTTCATCATTGTGGCCATTATCTGCGTTGGGATGCTTTTCTTTGGATCTCTATCTGCTGGTACTCTTCAGGCATCTAGAATATAGTTGCATGCATTCTTTAGTTCTGGGAATTTCTCAATATTGATGTCCTTGACTGTTGATTCTTTATTGAGGTTTTTTTTTTTACTGAGTCTCTGGGACCCCCAATGATTCTGAAGTTGTTTCTATTGAGTTTATCCCAGAGTTCTATTGTTTTTTTTGTTCACATTCTATGAAGATTTTTTGCAGTCTCTTCTTTTGTATGAAGGTGTTATGTAGCTCATCTTCTGTATCACTGATTCTGTCCTCAGTGGCTGTTACTCTTCTGGTGAAGCTTTCCAGTGAGGTTTTCTTTTCACCTACCTTGTTTTTCAGCCCTGATATTTCTGTTTGAAGTTTTCTCATTTCTACTCTTATATCCTCTTGTGCTTTCTGGGCTGTCTGTTCCATCCTTTCTCTAATTTCTTTGCACATTTGTAACATTTCTTTTCTAAAAAGCTGATGTCATATAGGTGGCAGGTATTGGTTGAGTCTCCAGAACTAGTTCTTTAGTTACAAGGAGCGGTGGAAATTTGTGTAGTTTTCCCATTGTGAACTTTTGATATTCTATGGTACATCAATCTTACTATGAAGTGTTGTGGTACAGTTTCTTGACTGGAAGAAATATGCAGCCACAAAGCGAAGAAGAGTCTTGCTGGTCTCACTCTGCTGTGCTTAAGCTGGGAATTTTTCATTTAAAGGCTTCTGATTCTGTCCTGAGCACCTCCAAACAGACTTCCCCTTCTGCCCCTCTTAAAAAAAAACTTTAATTTTTCAATTGCTGCACTGTAAGGAGAAGGAAGAATTGACATCAGCACTTAATACAACAGGTAGGACACTTCCCTTGCACGGTTCCCTAGGAACCCTGCCTCATTTATCCTGTAAGACATCCTTTCTGTCTTCTTTCAGAAATGAGGCTTAATTTAATAGCTACTGTGTCCTAGAAAGCCCTGTTAATACCAATTTAAAGAATGACCAAGGCTCTGACAATAGTAAGATTATAATCATTGACTTTAGAAAGCTTTCCAATCCTCTTCTAGATTTCCGGATGGTGTCAAATAAACCAGACACCTGTCCGCAGTGCATGTTGGTGATCATGTGTCAGCAGTGCACTCTGTCTTTGGTTCTGGTTCACTGAATGTTTTCTCAGAGGCCTAGTGCTCTGTCCACAAAAGCAGTTTTATGATCAAACTGGACAATTTTGCTGGAATGGCCTGGCTCCATTTCTGTATCTCCAAATCTTAATCTTTCTTTGTGTGGCTAAGAACTGCACTTAATGGACCAATAAGAATACTACAGCGATTGCTTTGATTGAAGGAATCAATTAACTCCAATATCTTTGAAATAATAATTCCTGGAAAACTTGCCTGGAAATTTTAATTATATTGCTAATACTTGCAGCTTCCATTTAAGGTCACTCTCCAGGGGTCCTCAAACTTTTTAAACAGGGGCCAGTTCACTGTCCCTCAGACCATTGGAGGGTCTGACTCTAGTGAAAACAAAACTTATGAACGAAATCTAATGCTCACTGCATATATCTTATTTTGCAATGAAGAAACAAAACAGAATCAAATGCAATATGTGGCCCGTGGGCCATAGTTTGAGGACCACTCCGAGTCTAGACAAATAATTACCGATAAAAACAGAGAAAAATATCAAATCATTTGTAATTATGCTCAAAGATCTTAGAATCATTGAAGAAACACATCTTTTAAGCTCATGCTTTGATTAAAAAACAAATGGCCATTTTTTTTAAAAAACATTGAATTAGTATTTAATTCACTGGTAGTTTCTTCAGTCAGTAATTTCTCTACAAAGCCAGTCTGTCTTTTAATTATCACAATCTATTATGGCTCCACTTCAGAGAAGTATAAAGTTTCTTTTATACTTCATGTCTAAGTAACTGTTTAAAAGTTATTTGAACTTGCAAAATGATAAAATTCCCTTTTTAACATAAAGACTTACAGCACTGATTCTGAAGAACAGAAATTTAAATAAATTACTATGAATTTTCTAGAGTATGAGCCATCCATTGTAATTCTGATTTTGTTTTCTAAGATGTTAAAATATGGAACTAGGAAATTTAGTTCGGATTTTAGTTCCTATTCTTGGCATTTTAATATTTAGCCACGAACCTTACTATGTTTGAAAATAGGTCTTCTTTGTTTAAATTCTTAAAAGAGTTGATGAAGCTTTGATGTTGTTCACATTTTTTTACACTTATAAAATTGCATGTGTGGTAAATATTGAGAAACCACTGAAACGTCTCTATCCCTCTCTCATTGGCCAAAAATCCCATTTTACCATAGCTACTTGATATGGTAAACTAATTGCTTATGCTAATACATAATACTTTGAAAAATAATCATGGTGACCTAGCTTCTAAATTCTGTATACACAACTACGCCCTCTGGGTCTGAGTCCTTGATTAACCCATTTTGGTTTTGTTTTGATGCAGGGTGGATTATGGAATATATGAATGAATAAATGGTGAAAAAAAGTAATGTCATTGAAATTGTTACTTGCATGAGGTCATGGTATAAACAGCTAGGAGAATAATGGTACTTTTTATTTGTTTGAATATTTCCTATTTAATATCCACAACAATTGGGGGGGGGATCAGAAAATTTTCTTAGCCGCAATTGCAAGAAAATTTATTTCACAGCTATCATAATTTTTGAATTTCTCTTTGATATAATTATATAGAATTACAGCTTCACAGATAAAATATAGTTATGTTCTTGAGTTTAACCAATTTCTCTGTTTTTATCCAAGAATGATAATACCCAGTCATCTAGAGAGAATATCATAAAGCTTATTATGAAAGGCCATTTCAGGTGATTTGTTGTATTGTACTAAAAGCTATCTCCTTATAATATTACATGCATGGTTTACCTGAGCTTTAAATATTGATGGTGCCAACAAATATATAATCAGAGAAATTGAAAGTATTTGATAAACATCTAGATGAACTCTTGCATCATTCTTGCCCTTGGTTTTGTTAGGTGTTAATCTTGGTGGCTTCTAGGTGCTAACCACATCTGTTCTTTTATTATCTGCTAACCATTTTCCTTAAACAACATGTTGTTAGTTAGATTCACGGTGAAATTTAGTAGTTTCTATGGAGATAAAGAGAATGCAAACACTGAAGTGTTTTGTTTTGCAATAGTTTTTTTAGTAACGACTTACAAAAGTAATAGTTTTTTTTTTTTTTTTTTTAAATATAGAACGCTTCACGAATCTGCATGTCATCCTTGCACAGGGACCATTCTAATCTTCTCTGTATCAATCCAATTTTAGTATATGTGTTGCCGAAGCAAGCACCAAAGTAATAGTTTTATTTTGGTATTGTAAGTCAAGAGCAGCCAAGTGCTTATGACTACTCAAAACCTGATGAAATTTTACTTAGATATTTCTTGGCCCAGGTCACATGAGGAATCTTTTTTTTTTTTCTCCTCTTTGACATTCGCCATGACTTTGGAGAAAAAATATTTTTTGACACCATAACAGTTAATAGTATACTCAGTAGTAAACCGAAGAGCAGAAAATATGAAAACTCCCCACCAATCTAGCAGCTGTTAAGTCCTAGGCATTGGCAAATTATCTCTCTTTTCTTCCTCTCCCACAGTATGCTCTAGTTCCAGTAGCAAATGACAAGTATTGAAATTGAAATATAAGCTTTAGAGGGCCATTAATTAATATACTTTTTTTTTGTTTGTTTTGTTTTTGTTTTTGGGCCACACCTGGCGGTGCTCAGGGGTTACTCCTGGCTGTCTGCTCAGAAATAGCTCTTGGCAGGCACGGGGGACCATATGGGATACCGGGATTCGAACCAACCACCTTTGGTCCTGGATCGGCTGCTTGCAAGGCACCTCTGTGCTATCTCTCTGGGCTCTAATTAATATACTTTTAGGGCTGTTATAGCAAACAAATATAATTACAGATAGCCTCTTTGAATTTCAGATAAACAATGAAAAATTTTCGAATTAATTTTTTTGATCTAGGTATGTCCCATGAGTATGTGGGGGCATACTTGAGCCTAAAATAATTTGTGGGAGGACTATGGAGATAGTACAGCAGATAAGGAACTTGTCTTGCCTATGAGTTTCTTTAGGGTTACCTTAGTTGTATCTCTGACACCACATACGGTCCCCTGAGTACTGCCAGGAATAACCCTAAGAAGTAAGCTTTGCACACTGTTGGGTGTTTCAATTATTTATATGGGTTATTTATATTTTATATGAAATTTAGGTTTAACTGGTATTCAGTATTTTCTCTAGCAACCCCAATTCTTGTTGTTTATTGTAGAGAAGATGCTGGCCTTTCATAAAATAGTAAGAAGTCATTGGATTAGAAAGCCAGTTGGGGAAATGAGAGTGAGGGGACTTGGGGAGTAGAAACAGCAGAGAGGAAATTGTCTCAATAACCAAGATGCTTGATGACAGGGTCTGTGCCAGACTATGGGGAAGGAGACATTGTTGTATTTCCCTGTTGACGCTAAGCAAGTCATCAACTTAGGCCTGAATGCCCTTAGGTAAGTCTACTGCACCCATGGTGTTCCTGGGTGTCACTGGCAGGTCAAAGGGCTAGAAAAAAGATTATGGGAAAGGAGGGGGCAGCGAGAGTAATTAAAATGACAGAAAATAATGGTGGGGGCAGAATTGGAGGAAAATGGAGATTAAAGAATCAGGTCAAGGGGCCAGAACAATAAATACAACGTGTAGGGCATTTGCCTATTACACGGTTGACCTGGGTTTGATCCCTGTCATCCCATATGGTATTCCCCTAGCTTGCCAGAAGTAATAAGCCCTGAGTGCCGCCAGGTGTGCATCCCTCACATCCCCCAAAAGAATCTGGTCAAGAGCTAGAGAGATGACCCAACAAGCTGAACACAGACTTTGCATGCAGGAGTCTTGGGGTTCTATTTCTAATACCATTGGGTGTGACCCATTCACCCCACCAAAAAGAAACCCGAACTAAAGTAAGATTTATGATCTTCAAAGGTAGGTGTGGATGTTTGGTGTATCAGAGAAAAAACCTTTAAAATTGTCTGTGGATATGAGGCCTGTGTGTACATGAAAACAAATGCTTTGATTCACAGCTTTGCTATATGTACGGTTAAAGTACTGAACACTATTTTTTTTGTTTGTTTGTTTGTTTTTGGGCCACACCCGGCGGTGCTCAGGGGCTACTCCTGGCTGTCTGCTCAGAAATAGCTCCAGGCATGCACGGGGGACCATATGGGACACCGGGATTCGAACCAACCACCTTAGGTCCTGGATCGGCTGCTTGCAAGGCAAATGCCGCTGTGCTATCTCTCCGGGCCCTGAACACTATTTTCTAACATGATCTGGTTCTAGACATTACTCAGTGGAATTCCTTACTTGAGATTTTTTGTCTTTTGGGGAGGTTTTTTATTCAGATTTATTTTTGATATTTGGGGCCATGGTTGGTGGGCACTCAGAGATTACTCCAGGCTCTGTACCCAGAGATTACTCCTGACAGGCTCTCAGGCAGGGGTAGCATCTGGGATGCCAAGAATAGAATCCATGTTGGCCACATACAAGACAAACTTCCTACCTGCTATCACTCTGGCCCTGTTTATCCAGATTTTGACAACCATTTCCATCATTTTCCCAACTGTTCTTTCTGTCCTTAGTATGTTTTGGAGGCCAAGGCTACTAGTTTGATTCTGACATTCTGGGCTTATTATATGTTTTTGGAATGAAAATGAACCTGAAAGCCTAAAAGAAACTTCATTCCTTTATTGAGTTGAGTCCTGGAAGTGAGTTGGTTGGGGATGGGGGAAGGAGGAGACATATGATATTAGAGATTTGAACCCAGGACTCCTATATGCAAAGTATGTAGACTACCTATGTCTTTTTTCTTTTTTAGTTTTGGGCCATAACCAATGGTGGTCAGGACTTATTCCTGAGTCTGTGCTCAGGGATTAATAAATGTTGGGGTATTTTATGATGCTGAGAATTTGAAACAGAGCCAGACTTGAGAAAGAGAAGCATCTTTCTCCAGTCCCAAGACCCCAAGGCCCTAAGGCCCCAAGACCCTAATGCTCTTAGTTGTTGCTGTTGTTTTAAAATAAAATTAGGCTTTATTTGGAAATTCTGAGGATGGGGAGGGAGAGAATAGAAAAAGGAAGAGAATAATGCACACAGAGATATCACATGCTTCTTTAAATGTGGAAAGAACCCTAGTACAGAACCCAGCACATGGAAATACATGGAAATATACATCTCAAGAGGAGAGATGCGAGTGGCATTTGCTCAGACACAGCAGCACACCCGCACAGCACGACACATGAGTCCAGGGAGCACAAGTGCCAGCATTTCGTTCTTAAGCTTTCATTTTCTTTTGCATTAACACCAATGCAGATTAAAATCGTTGAAAAACCTATTAAGCTCCTTTCATTTTTGATAATCCATTCTTGAATTAATAAAATAGAAGACTCAGGGACAGAGCCTCATTGAAAGACCCTTAGTAATGTTCAGAATACCTGGATGCATTTTAACGGGCCACTTAGACTCCTACTCCTGTGTGGTAGAGTGATTTGGTGGCTGCTGGTGCTTGCGGTGTCTTTGTAATAAGCACAGCTGCCATTATCTTTTGATAATGTAATGATACACTTAATGATCCATTTCACCTTGGAGTAATCTGAAATAATGGCCAGTGATAAAGGCAAATTCAACAGAAACAAATGCGCCATTTTATAGTGGCTTTTAATCATTTTCAAATATTGGATGGTTTCTCATTCTGTCTCTCTCCGCCATTTCTTCCTTTCTCTCTCCACTCTGTGGCCACGTGACATGCTCGTTCCTCGAGTTCCAATGTTGGAAGTCTTTTTCAGGTCTCATGAAGGCAATTGGATCTCATCCCAAATTGGATTCAAGGTTGTTGAAAAATAATGTATAGAGATAACTCCCAGCCCAGCTCCATCTACAAATGACCTAGATTTGAACTCTTGAGTTTTCAAGCTTAACTGTACAGTCTTAAATAAGTCAATTCATTGAATCCTTCTGTCATTTGTTGATGAACGAGTTTCGGAGGCATTGTGGGAGGCTTAGATTGATAATTCTTGTGACAGCAGTAATCTTCAAGTTCAAGAGGCCATTTATACCCTGAAATTAAAGGCATAACACATACCATGCGTATCTAATTTAATCTTTAATATTTGGGGGGAGGGTCTTTCATGGTTCTTAGAAAACCTGGGGACCTCTCCCAGCAATTCTCTTAATTTAACAGGTATTTTAGTGTGAAGGCTTGAAGATGCAATGCTGCTCTGGCCACCCTAACAGCGCTTGGGGTCTCCAAGGCCGCACCCAGTGAGGTGGCGTGGGGAGTGGAGCATGGAATCTGAGGATTTAACCAGGGTTGTCCACAAGTAAGGCCAACCTTAACTCTTGTATTATGTCTCTAGTTACTAATTTATATCTTTGAAATTTTACTCTTAGTACTTAAATCTTGTTCCAAGAGGAATAATCGCACCTATCAGTTTATCATCCATATTTTTCTTACTTTAACATGGATTTTTCTTAATCTTCCTTTGCTTATGTATTTTCAGTCCTTGAAAGTTATAGTCATGCCATTTTTAATTACCTTCACATTTGAGTGGGAAGATATAAATAATTTTTGTGCTTCTTTGTAACATCTTTCATGGTGCACGGTGTTCCACTAATTTGATGTACTTTTGTGATAGTATAAAGGATTTTTCCAGTTTCCTACTTTTTTGGGTAAGTATTGCTAATGACTACCATAAGTAGTTTTTTTAGTTTTTTCGTGAATTAGTTTCTTAGGATTTTCAAGGATGAGAGCAATGATTTATTTATTCATCACTTTAGTAGGTAGTTGGGCCGGATCTAGTGATTCTCTATTTATTCCTTACAATGCTTTGTGGACCTCTGTTATGCCAGGGATCTAGTGGAGGTTGGCTGCATGTAAGACAAGTAGCTTAACTCCTGTACTCTCCCCCTGACCTTATTCATGGCTTTTAATTTTAATTTTTTAAAATTTTATTTATTTATTTATTTATTTATTTATTTATTTATTTATTTATTTATTTATTTGCCACACTCGGCAGTGCTCAGGGGTTATTCCTGACTCTGCATTCAGAAATTACTCCTAGCAGTCTCGGGAGACCATATGGGATGCCAGGAATTGAACCCTGATTGACTGTGTGCAAGGCAAAAGCCTTATCATTGTGCTATAGCTCTGTCCCCTTCAATCATGGCATTTTTATCAGCACCTGTTTTGTGCAAAGCAAAAAAGGCTTGGCTGTTTTCATGACACTTAACATGCTTCCACGTTTTCTTCTAACTGGGCTAGAGAACTACTTAAGGAGTTGAGTCAGATCTTTCCTCTGCAGCCCAACCTGATCCAGGCCGACTCCTTACTCATCTGCTGGAAAGTTTAGAAGTAAACTAAATAATGCATAACAAGAAAAGCATATCTGAAGAAATGGAATAGTGTAGCTAAGCGAGATCATCAGAACTACCCACAGTTCAGATAATTTACGTAATTTCCTTTTGATCTGATAACGAGATTTGAAGCTTTGGCCTAGTCAGAGATTTTATTATTATTTTTGTTGTTGTTACTCCCTTTTTGGGAGAAATTTTAAGCTTTTTGTACATATTGTTAATTATAGTATAACATATATAAACATTCCAACACCATATGCCCTCCACCAGCATTCTGCTTCCCTCAATCATTGTTCTGGTCCTTTCCCAATCCTTCCTCTATCTCCTCAAATGAGAGATTTAAGGCTTTTTTCTTGTTTGTTAGTTTTAGTTTTTTTTTGTTTTTGGGCCACACCCAGCAGTGCTCAGGGGTTACTCCTGGCTGTCTGCTCAGAAATAGCTCCTGGCAGGCATGGGGGACCATATGGGACACCAGGATTCGAGCCAACCACCTTTGGTCCTGGATCAGCTGCCTGCAAGGCAAATGCCGCTGTGCTATCTCTCCAGGCCCAGTTTTTGTTTTTGTTTTTGTTTTTTGACTTTTGGGTCACACCCAGTGGCGCGCAGGGGTTCCTCCTGCCTCTGTGATCAGAAATCACCACTGTCAGGCACAGGGGGACCTATATGGGATGCCAGGATTCGAACCACCGTCTGTCCTGTCTTGGTTGCATGCAAGGCAAATGCCTTACTGCTGTGCTATCGCTCTGGCCCCTGTATTTGTGTGTGTGTGTGTCACACCTGGCAGTGCTCAGAGGTCACTCCTGACTCTGCACTCAGGAATTACTCCTGGTGGTGCTCAGGGGATCATATCGGATGCCAGTGATTGAACCTGGGTTAAATGCATGCAATTCAAGTGCCTTACCTACTATATTATCTCCTGAGCTCCAAACCAGAGATTTAGAATAAGATAGAGAGCTCATTATTTTAGGTCAAGTCAAATATTAAAAATTATTGAAATCACTGAGACAATTTTAAATTGAAATTTTGTTGAAACAAAAGCAAAGTACAATTTTATTAATATATTCAGGCTTTTATTTTGTTTACACTTAACATTTGTTTCCTGTGTTCTAACTGAACAGATGTGACTGTGGTATCACATATTCTTGATAAGTTAGATGAGGCGAATATATAAACTATGTATATATAATCGCTGTAGCACATGGTTGGTATGTAAGAGTTTATATATCCCAAGAGTAGAGAGAGGATGTTTATATGTCCAAGGAATTTCCAGTGTCTTTGTTCTCTTTGGAGTTTTCACTATAGGGAAATATCTCTATAGTCTTTATTCTCCTCCTGTTCCCTCCCCCTTTCCTGTTCTGGGAGAAGAGAAGTAAAGCTTGTTATAGAGTATAAATAAGTATTGGTGAATTGAGGGCTGGAGAGATAGCACAGGGGTTAACGTGCTTGAATTATATGCAGCTAATGCCAGTTTGATCCCTAATACCACATATGGACTATACCACATATGGACCCTTTAAAAATTTTTTTTTTAATTTTATTGAAACCATTATGATTTACAAAGTCCTTCGTAGTTGGGTTTCAGACACACAATGTGTCAGGGGCCACTCTTACCACCAATGCCCACCTCTCTCCACCAATATTCCCCAAGTACATCTCATACCACCCCTCTGCCCCCAGCCTGCCAATATAACAGTTACATTTTACGTTTAGGTTGTTAAGGTTTGGGTCTCTGGATTCCATTGTTGTAGCCTTTGGGTTGAATAGTTAGTTCTGTCCTTTTTTTTTTTTTTTTTTTTTTTTTTATAAACACTACCAATGCACCTCTTGGTTCCTGGCCACATATAGACCTTTGAGCACAGATCTAGGATTATGCCCTGAGCCCTGCTGGATATGACTCTTCCCTTAAATATGCCATATGAGTTGAGATGAAAACTCAAGTTTTTGGAGGGACACACTCTTGGAAGTGCTTGGTGAGCCATAGGCGATGTAGGGCATCAACCAGGTTCAGCTGCTTGCAAGCAGTCGTCCTACCCTCTGTATGGAAACTAATTTTTTGAAAATTATGTATACTATGTGAGTAATTCAAAAGCCGGTCATTAGAAAACTTTGCCCTTGTGTTTAAGAGTTTGATTGGTTGGTTGAAGAGAAATTCATTGATAGTTATTGGAAAGCCTCCATTTTATTAGTAAACAAAAATTCTTAAAAGATGACAAGAAAAATCATTGTCATTCGCCCAGATGGGTCTTTGTTCGTTCGTCCCCATGCCTCCTTCTTCCTCTGCCATCCTGTCTGATATGGCTGAGATGAAGAAATTTGACAAGTTGAAGATGAAGAAGACAGAAATACAAGAGAAAAATCTGCTGCCTCCTAAAGAAACAATTGAACAGAAGCAAGCTGGTGTATCATAAAGAATGAATATTGCCAATATACACTGGACATTTTTTTCTTTTGTTGAAACTTTATGAGATGCAATGAGGTTGGATAAAGTTTAAAACTTAAAAACAATTGGATTGCAGGATTTGGAGGCCTCTGGGCAGTATCTTGATGGTACCCAGGGGTTCGTGCAGTGCTGGGGATTAAACCTGGGCTTCCAGTATACAAAGCATGTACACTAATAATACTTTGAGCTATCTCTCTGGACCTGTACGCATATGTCAGGTAATAATTGGAAAGAGACAAAAAAAAATAACTGGTCATTACAGAAAGATTCTGTTTCCTCTCCCCAAGAAGTCATCAGGAAAAAAAAAATCATCTGAGTGAAAAATAGATCAAAATAAGTTACTTTTTGTGGAACATAACATGAAATCCAGGTTGAGCTGTAATGTGGGATCTTCACACACCAGAGGTTCTCCCCTTTTCTCATGAGAAGTTGGGGATAGGAAAAGACCCTTTCCAAGAGTCCCAGAGTTCCTGCTCTGTGTTCTGTTTACCAGCCTCGGAGCAGCGTTTGTGATCTTGGGAGCTCTTTTGTTGATGCTCTGTGCAAGAAAGGTGTCCACTCAACTATCATCACTGGTTCTCATTTCCCTTTTTCAGATGTCCTTCTTTCGCAATTCCTGAGATACCAAATTCCAGCCCGTTTCTTTCTCTCACTCCTGTTTGTTGGTCTCTGTAGGATTCAGGATCTTCCCATTTTGATTGCTAAATGTTGGCAATCTAAGTGCCTGTTCTTTTCTGCTTTTAACCATCCTCCCCTTCCTATTTTTTCCTTTACTAAGTTACCAGAGTGGCTTTTATAAAAAGCAAAATTCAGTGCAGTTACAGTAGATAGGGCACTTCTCTTTCATGTGGCCAACCTGGGCTTGATCACACCCCTTAGTGTCCCTGAACTCACGTGGTTCCTGACTGCAGAAACAAGATTTACGTCCTGAGGACCACTATTAGGTCTGCCCCTTCTACCCTCCCCAGGAAAAGAAACAAAAATCAAACCATGCTTCTTTTATAAGACCCACATATGGCTTCTCAGTGCATGCAAAATAAGATAGAATTTTCTTGCCATAGTTTACACAGCTGGGATCTTTTTCCATAGGTAGGAAAATTGGGATAGATAAGTTTTCTTTGTTATAAGTTATCTTTCTAGATAAGTTTCTTTGATAAGTTTCTAGAGTTAAGCTCTTTAAGACTTTCTTTTCCTTCTCCCCTTTTCCTCCTTTTCTTTCTCCTCCTCTTCCCTCTTCTTCCTCCCCTCTTTTCTTTCTCCTCCTCTTCCCTTTCTTCCCTCTTCTCCCTCCCCCCTTTTTTTTTAATTTTTTCCTCCCTCAACCCCCTCCCCTCTTTTTTCTCCTCCTCTTTCCTCTTTTCCCTCTCCTTTTTCTCTTCCTCTCCCTCTTCCCCCCCATCTCTTTTCAGTTTTGGATTGCATCCAGCAATACTCAGGGCTTACTTCTGACTCTGGGCCCAGGGATCACTCAGAACCTATTCCTAGTTCAGTAACTAGTTCCTAGTTCTTGGGGGACCAAATATGGTGCTGGGGTCAAAACTGGGTTGGCTCTGTGCAAAGCCTTATCTGTCCAGCTCTGAGGACACAAATTTTAATCTGCTTTGTTCATTGTTATTTTTTCAGTGTATTGAGCTCTGTATGCACATATTGGACACTTCATGTTTGTGGATTGAACAAACTCATTCTGATTACACAGACCCCCTGACACTTTTCTTATCTCTTTTAGAGCAGTAGATTGATTATAGCTTAGGTTTTTGTTTTTGTTTTTTGTATTTTGGGGCCACATCCGTTTGATGCTCAGGGGTTACTCCTGGCTAAGCACTCAGAAATTGCCCATGGCTTGGGGGGACCATATGGGATGCCGGGGGATCGAACCGTGGTCGTTCCTTGGCTAGTGCTTGCAAGGCAGACACCTTACCTCTAGCGCCACCTCACCGGCCCCTGTTTTTGTTTTTTTCATGAAGATGAGCTTCAGGGACAGTATTCTCTTTCTTTCATTTTCTTGTTTGTTTTTACTTGTATTTCCCCTCTTTCTCTCGCCCCTTCAATTTTATTCTTTAGAGAGGAGGATATTTTTGGATCACTAAAATAGTTAAGTGTAGGTCCAGAGCAGTAGTAATTAAAAGAAACCCTGAAAAGAGAACAATATTTTGCTATAGAAATTTTATATGCCTATGGGGCCAGAGCGATAGTGCAGCGGTAGGGTGTTTGCCTTGTATTCGGCTGACCCAGGATGGACTTCGGCTCGATCCCCAGCATCCCATATGGTCCCCAAAGCCAGGAGTGATTTCTGAACGTATGGCCAGGAGTAACCCCTGAGCATCACCAGGTGTTGTCCCCCCCCCCCCAAATTAAATGTCCAAATAGTAAAATACTTTAAGATGATTCTTTATTACCCAGTTTGAATACTGCCTGGCCATTTTTGAGCAATCAGCATCTAAGATCCAACTTATTATGCAAAGTATCACCAAACTTATGAGTTTGTATTTGTATTCTAGATATCATTAGTATCTTGTAAATTGACCCAGCTGAGAACAGATTAAGTATGATTTTTAAGAATGTTAGTTTTTTTACTTTATTTAAAGAAAACGCATCAAATAGTTGACATAGTTGACCCTAATACATTTGTTTCCAGATAAGTGAGAACAAAGTTATTTTAAAAAAAGAATAGAAAGAAAAAGGAGGAGAAGAAAGAAAAATTTAAATGCAAAGGGAAGAAAAACGAATAAGTACAGTGGCAAGCAAATTTTTGAACATTATTGTATCTCAAATGAAGTCATTAATATAATGGCAGAACGTTTATCAAGCTCTTGTTAGCTATCCATTTCTGTTAAATTAGTGTTTCTATAGGCATGACAGCATCAAACAAATGAAGTTGTCTAAGAATTCAAAGCACTGTTACTGATACTGCAGCTTATGTGGGCATAATGACAGTTGCTAGTTGCTGATAGAAGGAAGATATGGGGTGGGGGGTAGGGTGCCCACACTCTCTCAACAAAAGTCCTGGTGATATCAGTCCAAATAGCTGGAGAACCTGAAGATTGGTGTCCCTGAAGAGAATGTAGAGGAGTGTTGAGGCAGGGCCATAGGCAGAGTGGTGATTTCGGTGATGAATCTAAGGGGAATGGCTTCAGCAGGATGGCAGGCTTGACCTGCCCACACCTTTTGAGTTGCCAGCTTTCTGTCTTGTGGCCAGTGTGCCCATGATTGTTCTTGGCTTGATATATATACATGTCTTTTGAGAAAAGATTGAGTCTATGAAGTTCGCCCATTGCAAACATGTTGACTAAAAAATGTTATTTCTTTTTTTTCCCCATCCTCCAAGAATGTTACTTCGTATATATCGTTTCCTCCTCTCCTTGCCTCTTTTTATTTTATTTATTTATTTTTCTTTACACTTGGAGATGCTCAGGATTATTCCTGGTTTAGTACTCAGTGGACCATGTGGTGTCAGGAATCAAATATTATTTATTTACTTATTTATTTATTTGATTTGCCTTTCATGAAAGCTGAAAATTTCACAATTACTTCAACTGTACATTTACAAATTGAGTAGAACTGTAAAGGAAAACACATGAAGATCATATTAATGGTGTTATAGTTGAGTATGAATTGGTTAATTAGAAACATGCTTGACTGGTAAGTTACTAAGGAACAGACTTTGATGGAAGATGTAAAATCATCAGAATCTAAATGTTGGAGATCTCATGGTTGGGGGTTGCTAGGTAGGGACAAGGTTCAAGAATATTGACGTGACGGTGCTGTTTCTCGCTGTTCTCCAACTTTGCTTGAGGGTGGTCTTGGCCTCAGAACACATGGCACACGGTCCCCAATTCCAGTTTGGGGGTTCTTTGGTCATCTGGATTCTTTTAGCTGATTTTTAAGATGTTGTGTAAGCTGCCCAGGAAAGGTTTCCAGCTAATGCCACTGCTTGTTTATTTTTAGGTATCTTGCAATATATTCAGAACTCTCCCTCCTAGTGACAGCAATGAATTTGATCCTGAAGAAGATGAACCTACCCTTGAGGCGTCGTGGCCACACTTACAGGTACTTTGAGCTGTTTATTATCACAGGAGGATCCTTTACTCCTTAGGCAGAAATTCCTTGAAGACCTTTAAATTTGAATATGTGAAAAGTGGAAAGATAGAAAATGCTTTTTGAAATATTTTTTAATGCTTGCTAATTAGTATGCCAAAAGAGAATAAGTTTTGGTGTAAGGCTTTGGTGCGGGCCTTCCCATGTTGCAAGCTGCAAGTCTATCTGGCATTTCTTATTCTTCTATTAGCAGCTCTGTGTGATCCTGTCTGCTGGGACCTCCAACAGGAACAGAACTATTTTCACATGAATATTTGTTAGATGTGATTAGATCACAGAATGCATGTCTTTATTTTCAGCAGAGGTAGCCTGTGGACTTCAGATGCCTGTCTTCATAATAACCGCAAACAAGCTTTTTAGCTTAAAGGGCAAGAACAAATGCAGCCTTATTTCACTGTGAATGTTGTAGGGAAGGATAACAGTCAAAAGGGAGATGGTGTTTAATTCTTATGTATGTAGGCCCAGCATTTGCAGTCATGTTTACATGCCAGGACAGATCAGGGCCATGATGCATCTTTTCTTTTGTACAGGCTGAGACACACTGTTTATTTTCACCCCCTTTTTTCTGAATGCCTTCTCTCAAACTCAGTGTTTCACCACGCTGAAATTAGAAGTATTGAACCCCAGTGAACCCCATAGTTATATTTTCATTGGCTCAGAATGTTCTCCATGGCTGTTCCTCAAGAGACTAGTTCTCAGAGGACTAACATGGAGGTCAGTAATAGAAGTACTAGGACTTTCTGTGTCTTAACCCTTCAGCTATAGCTACCACTGAAGTGTGTCCACAGTTACTAGTTTACTTTCTAAAGAGCCACAGACTAAAGCAGAAAGGTAAGGCCTAGATATATGTGATTGTCTGTTTTAAAAAGACATCTATATTTATTTCTTTATTCCACTGAAGAATGCTTTTTTGTTGGTTTTTATTTTGGGACCACACCGAACAGTGCTTAGGGGATTACTCCTGGCTTTGTGCTCAGGAATCACTCCTGGCAAAAAATATGAAATGCTGAGATTGAATTTAGGTCAGCCACATGCAAGGCAAATGCCTACCCACCATACTATCTGCACTATCCCTCCAGCCCTCCACTAAAGAGTTTTTGACCAATCTATAACTTTAATTGGAGGCAGGAGCAGGAATTAGCACCTGATGGCACCTCAGGGGTTACTCCTGGCTGGCTTAGGGGACCATATGAGGATCTGAGGATTGGCCACGTGCAAGACAAATGCGCTACTTACTCACTGTGCTATCACTCTGGCCCCCAGATTTATAACTTTTCTTGCCCTGCTTTGGCACTTAATATAAATATACATTGTTGGATCTTTCCTCTATTTATGTTGGGAATTTTCAGGGCTGTTTTTGCAATTCTTACTTAAGGATATTATACATAATGTATTTTTTTTTGGACTAATGCCAAAACTGAGTAAATTAAGTAAATTAGCTTAAGAATTTTTTAACTGATTAACTCTTTGATTTCGATATATATAATTTAAGGTGTCAGACATACTATATGCAGTCTGAGAAATTTGCAAAAACAACAACAACAACAACAAAAAAAAAATAAAAAACAAGAAAACCAACCTGTGCTGTTCATGTTAAATAACAGACTGTGACACCTCCACTCCCACTCCCCCAAAAAAGGGAAAAAGAAGAGAGAAATTACTCTTTTGAAAGGGTGGACTTCTAACCATGCCTTTGGTATCAGTTCCTATATCTGCTGTGTAGTCTGTAAGAAATTAATGAGACAGAGAGAGGGGAGAGGAGATAAGGGGGTTTGGGGAAGGGAGGGAGGGGGAGAGAAGGGGGGAGAATTAATGAGACAGAGGGGGAGAGGAGATAAGGGAGAGGGGAGAGAGACAGAGACAAAAATGGATGTGTTCAGAAATTTTCCTTCATCCCTTCCTAGTTAGTAGGCATACTGTTACCACATAAAAGTCATTGCACAGTTTTCTACCTTGTCTCAAGAATATTGTGTTTTCATTGTCTATTCTTTTTTTTTTTTTTTTTGGTTTTTGGGTCACACCCGGCGGTGCTCAGGGATTACTCCTGGCTGTCTGCTCAGAAATAGCTCCTGGCAGGCACGGGGGACCATATGGGACACCGGGATTCGAACCAACCACCTTTGGTCCTGGATCAGCTGCTTGCAAGGCAAACACCGCTGTGCTATCTCTCCGGGCCTTCATTGTCTATTCTTATGCCACAGATTAGTCACCTTTTCCATCGTGGTGGTGGCAGTTTCACTATTGCTTGTCAGCTTAAGAAATCGTAGCTGTTCATGATAGAGCTCATGTTCTTGCGGCATATTATTAAATTCAGCATTTTACTTTTCAGTTGACTAAGCAACCTCTTTTACTGACCAAACATAGTTCTTTCTTTCTTAGACCTTTGTACTTTTTCTTAACTCGAGCATTAATATTGTACTTCTTCTTCTGTACCACATTTTGCAAAGAAGCACAATACCTTTTACCAGATTAATAACAGTAGAAAATCTCAAATCCTCTTGAGATGTGATAGTTGGGTGGTTGGTTGACTCGGCTGACTGATTGACTGCTCCTGCACTTGTCTCTTTGATTTACATATTTATCTGCTTTTTAACTTTTATTTAAATGCCGTGGTTTACAAAATTGTTCATAATATAGGTGTTTGGGGCATTCAACGTTCCAATACCAATCCACCACCTGTGTGTCCCTCCCTCACCATTGTCCCTGTTTTCCAAACTACCTGCTACACATCCCACTTCAGCAAGCTTAAAATATGGGATGTTACCTGTTAAAACAAAAGGACCCATGGAATCATTCAAAGAGTAGGTAGTTTGGTAAAATAAAAATGATTATGTCTCACAGTAGGGTCATTAAGGTCTGTTCACTAAGCTGCGTTGCTAATTGAGTCTACTGTGTTAATGTTTTTATTGAGCTTAGTTTAGTTGACTTCTGTGCTACTTTCCCCATCTAATTTGGCATGCTTCTGTTGTAGTGTCAGTTTTGTGGATTCAGAGGCATATGTGGCCCTTGTGTTCTAGGAACTCCAAAACCTGTAGAAGTAGGCCCTAAGGTTCAGCACCTTGACTTGGCATGCATTTTTTCCTGAGTTTAGCGCTGGCTAAAAGCAAGGCCTTTGCATAGGTGGCTTCATCTGTGGGAGGTCGGTATGGCTCCTGAGGCTTTGAGATTGTGAGGGATGCGGGGAGGTTGCTCAGATCCCCAATCTGAGAAGATACCCCAGAATTCTCAGCCTGGAAACCGGTGTCTTTCCACTTGGATCATTTCTTGGTTTGACATCTCTGCAGAGATTAGTTGTGAAGCAACTAAGCAACATTGGGCCATTTTCATGTGTGCATCGTGGTGGCGGCGGCTGTAAGGGCACTTCCGATTTTTAGCCTGAAGTCTAGTGTACCCATGAGTTTGAGCAACTTGGCTTGCATCTTGTAGACAAGTTGGTCTTTTGTTGACATGATGTGATACATTTCTCACTCAGACAAGATTACTCATTTTAGCAGTTCATAGCCCTTTGGGAATATTTGAAGCTAGGAAAAAGCATGAAATCCGCAAAATTTTAGTTCTAAGATAGGTCAGGTCCACTTTTATTTGATCTTTTGTATTATCTGCATTCGTATGTTTTTACAGTTACTGTGGTTAATTATGTATTTCCTGAAAGTGATTCTGTTTCCAATAAAATACAGTTTTGCACGACTTTTATTTGCGATTAAAAGGAGCAAGGAGTTGTTTTTAATCCTTTACACATAACGTTGAAAGCAGGAATTCTAAAGTCATTTTATTCATATTAAGTTGGAGAATTCACTAATATGTTCTTGATCCTTACTGGCCCTTGAGCTTTTCTCTTCGGAAACTCAAGGGATAGTTTTTAAATGTGGAAGCAAGAATCTGCCTTGTGTGTATTCTGAGGTAAAAATCAATCTTCATGAAAGAAGACTTTTATGCTCATGCATAAATGTGTCTGAAGTGTTTCCATTGAACCATGTTAATCCTTAACTGCTTTCAAGGAACCAGACAGAGGGAAGAGGAGCTCTTTGCCAATCCCACTGGCAAGCCTGCCAGACCACATGTCAGGCTTGTGGGAACCAGAAGAGCGATGGAATCCCTTTTATAGCTTATTAAGCTGACATTCTTCCTTATAAAACTCAGAGTTGGAAGATTAGTATTTTGAAAAATGAACTGTTTTGCTAGAATGTGTTGAAGCTTATTTATTATTTAGGCTTAAAAGAACAAGGGCTTAGAGAGATACTAGAAAGGTTAAGATGTTTCTCTTGGCCCTGGCTGACCCTGATTTGATTCCTGGCTCTGCATAAGTTCTCTGAGTACAGAGCCAGAAGTCATCCTTGAGTACTGCTGGGCCTTCCCATACACATAAAATAATCTACCAAAAAAAAGAAGAATGACCGAAGGAACGTGTTCAACTTGAAGTGTTCAACTCACTAGAAATGTTTTTCTGAGTTTGTAGAGCTTCAGAGAGAAAGACCATTATTTTTAGAAGGAAAATCCTAATGTAGATACTAAATACAATGGGCACTCATAGGTTTGAAATGATGGTTGAAACTGCTGTTTCTGGAACAGAATTTAAGGCAGTAAGTAGCCATTGGTAATCATGTTATTTACTGATACACTTGCAATTAAGGGGATGGGAGAATAAAGACCGATTTCAGTGAAGACTATCATAAGGGAAACAGCAAAAATAATGAGTTTTATTGAAATCTTACCTTTATGTTTATATTAAAAACATCTGCTAGGGACAAAATCCTAATGGTTACCTTGTGTCTTATGCTAGAACTCTTATTTAATGTTTTGAGTGTCAGCCCAAAGTTAGCTAGCTGCCTTTCTCCCCTCCACTAAATATTATTTTTTTCTTGAAATATTGAACAATGTTGTTTCACCTCGGCTATTCATTCTGACATGTTCTTTAAAATAAATTTAAAAAGCAGTTGTTGCCTCTGATAAAATCAGAGCAGTCAAATGAAATGTAGAGCTCAGATTTTGGGATTTGTATTGTTTCTGTGACTATCAGCTATATAGTTATTAACTATTATCAACTATTATTATCAGCTATATATAGCTTCCTAAAGTTTAAGGAGTTTTTTTTTTGAAAAAAAAATAGAGATATTAAGAAATGTGGGTCCTAAAAATATAAATTTGTCAGTATTTGAATAATTCATAACAGCCCAAGCCATGAATTTTTAGTGACCAGTGGATGATGTTTGTTCCATGCATGGATAAGGATCCATTCAAAGTACAAGATAGATGATAAGAATGCAGAGTAGCAGAATAAAAATTGAGTGAGCCAAGTTTTGGCAGTGATTCAAGAAGAATATTCCTGGATTATATTGAAAGACTGAAAGCTTGCTTGAGGCTAAATTTTCTTTTTCTCTTTTTGGGATTGTCTCCCAAGTGTATTTAGTTGGCCTTCGGGTTTGACTGGCAATTTATTGCTAGGGTTGGAAATTGTGCTACTATTGAACTCTCTTGTGGTGGGGCCCATAGGGGTCAGTAGGGCCAACAGAGCAGTTGTTTCACTTTGATTGTGTAGAGAAGAATAAACTTTCTGGGGCCGGAGAGATAGCATATAGGTTAGGCATTTGCCTTGCATGCAGAAGGATGGTGGTTCAAATCCTGGCATCCCATATGGTTCCCCTGAGCTTGCCGGGCGTGATTTCTGAGAGTAGAGCCAGGAGTAGCCCCTGAGCGCTGCCGGGTGTGAACCAAAAACTAAAAAAAAGAATAATCTTTCTGAAGATGAGAATTTATTGTCGCACTGTCATATTGTTTAAGGATGATTACCAGAGACCTTTATTTTTGGGGTGGGGGGGAATACCTGGTGGCACTCAGGGGTTACTCCTCGCTCTGTGCTTAGAAATTGCTCCTGACAGGCTCAGAGGACCATATGGGATGCCGATGATCAAACTCAGGTCTATCCCAGGTTAGTGTGTGCCCTACCACTGTGCTATCACTCTGGTCCATGCCATAGACTTTCTGGGAAAAAAAAAATTGATGGTGCATGTGGAAAATCCTGAAATGTTTGGATCTCTTTTGATTTAATGCTTCCACTTTTAGAAATATTTCAGATGAAATATTGAGCTATTTGGTATATGATGATAGAGAAGCATTTGACAAGATAGCTAAATGTCCAAGGATTCGATTGTGAGAATGGCTTTCATAATGGGCCACCTGTGACCTCTGAGACTTAGATGTTATAGATTTACATGGTTCACAATATATTTGTATGATAAAAGTACTTTGCAAAGGTATATAAAGTATACCTACGTTACATAGATATATTGTAGAAGTATTGAAAAACGAGAAGATTCTTACATTAAAATCTTGACCATCTTTGGTGTGATTTGGGAGTATTTTTTGGACTATATTTTCCAATTTTTATTTTAAAAAGTTAAAAAATTTGGGGCCGGGCGGTGGCGCTCGAGGTAAGGTGCCTGCCTTACCTGCGCTAGCCTAGGAGACAGACCTCGGTTCGATCCCCCGGCGTCCCATATGGTCCCCCAAGCCAGGAGCAACTTCTGAGCGCATAGCCAGGAGTAACCCCTGAGCGTCACCGGGTGTGGCCCAAAAACCAAAAAAAAAAAAAAAAGTTAAAAAATTTAATAGACTGATGTGAAAGAAAGGCAAGTATAGCCAGTGGATTGAAGCAAGTATAGTTAGTGGGGCTGGAGAAATCATTTGCTTAGTGGTCAGGGGTACGTGCTGGGTCTGAAGTCAGTCATAGCAAAGTTTATTTCTGGCACCACGCATGCGGCTTTCCGGATCTGGCTGTGATTTGGTCTGACCAGCATCGCAACTCCAGGCCCTACTAGCATCACGCTTATTTCCTAGAAGTCATACCAGGCCCCCTGAGCACTGCTTGAGAGCCTTCTCCACCTCCTCCTAGTAGAACAGCAGTTTTCTGAACCTTGTCAGGTTTCATGTTACTGTTTTACATGCATTTTATTTCAGTGGATTTTAATTTAAAATCATATGATTTGTTTTTACAGCTTGTCTATGAATTTTTCATACGATTTTTGGAAAGCCAAGAATTCCAACCCAGCATTGCCAAAAAATATATAGATCAGAAATTTGTATTACAGGTAAGCAAGTTACTGTGTTTGTATATTTATTCAGTTGGTAATATTTGTATCTCAATTTATCTTGATATTTGTTTAAAAAATATAATCATGGTTATGTTGTCCAGAGATATAATGATATTGTGTAGTTACCTCTGTAGTATGTAACTATAGATATAAACACATATACTCATATGTTTCCACTATTCTCCATTAAAGTCATAGGTTCCTCTGTTAGAAATTACATTTTATTTCTTAAAATATTATAGTTTAGGTAACATGTTAGCCATGGGGTTAACGTTACTGACATTAATGTTCAAAGTATTGTACTACCACCACCAAAATGTCCCAAACCCTCTACCATTATATGCTTATGTCACTTCTGGTTTATCTGTATTGCCTCTCCCTTTCATTCATTGCTTGGTAATTTGAGTTTTTAAATCTAAGACTAAGGGTTTGTGTTCAGTATTCTCTATTACCTTATTTTGTTTTACTTTATACTATTAATGTACACATTCAGTGTTTGTCTTTCTTTTTTTATATTTGATTTTTTTGGGCCACAGCTATTTGTGCTTAGGGCTTTCTCATGACTCTGTGTCAGGGATCGCTTCTGGCAAGGATTCAGACTTCCAGTTTTTGGAATCTTGGTTGGCTGCATGCAAAGGAAGCATCCCCACCCTTGTACTATATCCTTCCCTCCTACTCTGATTGACTTTTAATTGACTTTTCTTACAGCTGCATAGTAAACCATTGTGCCAATGCCTACACTTTTTCACATGCCATTGGTTATTTGATTTGTTTCTACCGCCATGCTGTTGTACTCAGTGCTGCAGTGAATATAGTGTGCACATATTTTTTCAAATAAATATTATTGTGTCTTGTGGCATAGATGCTAATAAGTAGAACCATTCTGTCATAGGGGAATTTAGGTTTTACTTTTTTGAGAAATCTCTAAAACTCTTTTCTATAGAGACTAAACCAAAGGACATTCCCAACAAAAGTAAATGAGGATTTCTTTTCCAAAACATTTTTGCCAATACTGGTAGTTTCCAGAGTTTTTGAGATATGCCATTATATGCCATTCTCTCTGGTGTGAAATACACTTTTTCATATGCCTACTAGTCATCTCTTTGTTTTCCCAGGGCAAGTATTTGTTCATCTTCTCTTCCTGTTTATTATTTTGGCGGAAATATTGGCTTTTCTTGTTGTTATTATGTGAGTTAGTGAATGCTTTATATATATTAGATATTATATTAACCTTTTATTTCCTATATTGTTTTACAAATTCTTTCTCCCACTTAACAGTGTAGGTATCATTTAAGTTTCTTCCCCAAGTTTCTTTTGCCATGCAGAAACTGTCATTTTATGTGGTCCCATTATTTTACTTTATTTTTGTTAACTTTGCCAATGGAATTCTATCATTAATGACAACTCTGAGGAAGTTATATATCATGCAGGCTTCCACTTACAGTTTTTCTCTCAGTGTATTTTATGGATACTAGTTTAATCCACTTTGAATGGATTTTGAATGAGGTGAGATAGGCTTGAATCCAATTTCACTTTTGCTCTAGTGACTGTCCAATTTTCACAAAACAATTTGAAGATTCTTTTCTTGTTCCACATCAGGTACCCAAATTGTAAATTGTAAACAAATTTCAGGGTTGTTTTTCCTTGTTGCTTGATTGTTTTGGGGCTATACCAGTTGGTGCTCAGGATTTATTCCTGCTCATTTTAACTCCTGGAGGTCCTCAGGTTATCGTATTCAGTCCTAAGTATTGAACTGGGGTCTGCCACATGTAAAGCAAGTGCCCTATATATTGTATAACTCTTCATATCAACAGTTGAGGGTTTATCTCTTGGCTCTCAATTCTGTTCCATTGTTCTGAGGGTCTTTATTGCAGTGCCACACAATTTTTTATTATAATAGCTTTATACTACAACTTAAAACCAGGAATTGCGATACCCCCCATTCTTTTCACTCAGATTACTTTGCCGTTTAAAGAGTTTTATGATTGCATACAAAGTTTAGTAACATTTGTTTTAAATTCTTGAAGAATGCCACCAGAATTTTGATGGGGATTGTATTCGAACTTTATAATGGGGAAATTATATTTTAAACAAAGGATGCTAAGTCCGAGTCTAGCCATTTTCTTTTTTAAAATTGAATTACAAAGGAGTTCCACTTATGTAATTCTAGTTTACAAATCTTTATGTAGCTTAAGAGCTTTCCATTAGTAACTATTGCATATTTCTGTTAAAACGAAGGAAGGTTATTCCAGAGTATGGGACCTTTAGCTATCAAAGTTAGAAGATTAGTGGAACTTATACACAGGTAGTTAATAGGACAGCTTAAAAACTTAAAAAATTTCCCTAAACAAATTGATTTCTACCTCCTTGTTTCAAATGGCGTAGGACGTATTCTCCTCAGTTGTCATTTTACGTATTATAAATATAAACTGCACATCCCCTTTACCTGGTGCATACATGGTACTTTCATGACACTGCATTTTAGTCCTCTCTGCTGCTGTTGATAATCCTCTACAGAAATGGGTACAGAGTCTCACTTGTTTTTCTAAGTGATGAATGAGGCAACTCATGTAGAAAAAAAATTTAATAACCCACTTCCTGGTGAGTCAGCAAGCAGAACATTGATTTTAAAACATCAATCTCCCCTGTGCTTCACCTGGATAAATATGTTTGGTGACCTTCATGTTGCCCTCATTCCCCCTCTGTAATAAAAAGTCAAATTTAGAATTCTCAGTATAATAGAAAGAACTATAATAACCGATAATTTGACTGTTCCTCTTCACCCCCTCAATAACATTCAAATCACAGTACTTTCATGTTTTTATTCAGTAGAATGCCACAGGTAGACTAGTTGCAGAAAACAAAAGCTTCTGTGAACCTAAGTAAAGTGGCTTAGTGGAATGAACCCCAAAGATCAGCTGTCAGCTGATAGCTGGAAAGGAGTTGTAGTGCCATACTTAGGGTGCTGTTTAGTACTGTAGCCCCTGTGCCACTGGTTTTATGAGGTAGATCATTGTACTACACTGCCCAGGCCCAGTACATTGCCACCACACTAGTGAATCATTATAACATGGGAGGCGTTAGAGAAATGAGAACTGAGTTATAGATAAAAAGGTAGTGGAGGGGTTGGAGCGATAGTACAGTGGGTAGGACATTAGCCTTGTACACGGCCAACCCAGATTTGATCTTCGGCACCCTATGAGGTCCCCCAAGCCCACCAGAAATGACCCCCGAGTTCAGAGTCAGGAGTAAGCCTTGAGTACCACTGGGCATGGATTCCCTAGGGATTCACTGGGAAAATAGATAGATTAATAGCAAAAGATTAATAATCTGTGTTTTTATAGTATGTGTCTTGATACATATTTTTTGTATAAATATATATACCACTGTCCCCCAAAGCAAGCATTATTAGATGAATTTTTTACATGCATTATGACATTCTAGAACATTCTAGAACAAACATCGTTAAGTTTCACACTCATTTTATAGATGAATGAATTGAGGTCTAGGAAGAGGATCACGTTTCTCTAATCATACTTTCTTTCCTAGTTTTCTGTCCGCGGTGCTGTTGTGCTTTCTTGTTTTTCCCTTGACACTGTCCAAGAATTATTTCTAGGCAGGTGTAACTCTATCTTCATAACCCTAATAAGGTTCTCTTATATTTATTATAAATTGCGAGTCAAAGAAAAGCAGAGCATGATTCTATAGCAAAGCCTGTCTTTAGTTCACGTGAAAACAGTGAATCCTATGTTCTTGATTTTCTTCCATGGGAAGTATGTACTCTTCATTGTCGACAGATACAATAATGAAAACTCCCGAGATTAAAGTAGCTGAGAAACCCAGACTTGGAAAGGATGTGCTGGGTTGTCTTTTCTAGGTTTTAATGAGTAAATTGGTCTGACCTCCACCTCCCCTTTTCCACTGAGGGACATTTTATATGGGTAACTTCATCCCCTTTCTTAGAAAGTTCAGCAGAGTCTAACCTCCTTACAGCTTTTGTCCTTTGACTTTATTTCCCTGGAATAGTCTTTTAGTGTATCAGAGGCGCAGATCTAACTGTTCAAGTCTTAGAATACACTTTTTGTTTCTCCTGTGGCTCTTTTACTTTTTACAACTGTGGTTTCAATTTAAATGAAAACAAGTCTGGTAGACAGGTAGGAGGTAACTGGCTTCCTAGTCAAGGGAGCTTCGGTTACCTCTTCCTTCAGCTATCGCCAAGCTTGTTTCTCCTTTGGCCAGACAAATCTTTATTTTGTGAATTTTTTTTCTATCAGTTCTAAAATTGTATTGAGTTTACCTTCTAGTCAGTCAGCTGTCTGTATGTTGCTTGAAAGCTAAGCTAAACCTTAGTTAACCCTTTCTTATTAGTCAGATTTTGTTTGTTTGTTTAATTTAGGGCCACACCCAGCAGTGTTCAGGGGGACCACTGACTCTGCACTCAGGTATCACTTCTGGTGGTGCTCAGATGGGATGCAGGAAATTGGATACACGTCAGTTGCCTATTAGGCAAGCGCCTTGCCTTACCCATTGTGCTATCTCTCTGGCCCTCATTAGTCAGTTTCTGGAGGTTTTGTCATGCATCCATTTGTTTTGGTCATTGTCTTGAGCCCTGAATTTCTATGTGCCTCAGAACTGGCTTTTTCATTTTGTCACTTCAGCTCTTTTTTTCTTTAAAGGATATCCCCCCCCCCCCCCCCCCACTGATGTTAAACTTGTTACCATTCTTCCTGGTTTTGGGGCCACACCCTGTGACACTCAGGGTTTACTCCAGGCTATGCGCTCAAAAATTGATCCTGGCTTGGGGGGGATCATATGGGATGCGGGGGGGGGGGGAGGGGGGGAGATAGAACCGAGGTCTGTCGTAGGCTACCGCGGGCAGATGCCTTACGGCTAGCACTACCGCTCCGGCCCAAGCTTGTTACCTTTTATTATTAAAATTAGAATTTAGCTCGAATTAATTTTGTTGCTTTCTCTCGTTAGTTTGGCGGTTTTCTTTTTCCTTGGCTGCACATAATCTGTATGACTGTCCTATGAAATGTCCTTTTCCCTCTGCCTTTGAAGCCTTTCTTGGACTTGTGTCTATTATCTATTTATCCACTTTGCTTTTCATCATAGTTTTAAATATGTCAGCTATTGGCCCATCTAAATTACTGATTCACTTGCTAAACCAGCCAGGACTGAGGATGGAGGCCGATGGCCTTCCTCTGGCTACTTCCTTTTTTATTTAATTCCATCCTAATTGAGTGGTTTCCAAATCTCAGCTAAATTGAGATTTACCCAGCTGTCAATATTCTTGTTATATTTTAAACCACAGCTTCATGTTTATAATAATCTCATCTGTGGGCTTTGGAATTCTAACCTAAATGGAATGTGATTCATTTCCCATGGAATATCAGTAAATTTCTTGGGTCACGTTCTGCTTACCAGTAATGTCCCAAGTACTTGGCAAATCAATGGATTTATCATCTGCCACTGAGTTTGGCCAGAGTCAAGAAATAAATTCTAGGGGCTGAGTGATAGCATAGTGGGTAGGCTGTTTGCACCCAGGTTTGATTCTTGGCATCATCCCATATCATGTTGCCGAGCATGCCAGGAGGGATTTCTGAGATCAGGTGCAGGAGTAAGCCCTGAGTGCTGACAGGTGTGGCCCCAAAACCTAAACCCAAAAACTTTTATGTATGTAGTGAGTTATATTCTGTGTTTTCAGTCCCATCCTCAGGTTTATAACCTTTGTTTTCTTTACCATCACTCTTTTGAACTCAACCTTTAGACTGGACCTCACCCCAGTCCCTGAATTAAACATGAAAGGGATTCGCAGGGTATAAAAGGACAGAATTAATTGCATTACTGTTTTGTTGGGGATCAGCTCTGTACATGACATTTTTGAGAGTCCCCACACCCATTCGTTCACTTGTTCGTTCGTTCGTTCGTTCGTTCGTTCATTCATTCATTCATTCATTTATTCATTCATTCAAGTGTAATATAAAGTTGACCGCTATCCCTTTTCATACTGTGGATGGCCTGCTTAGATCTCCTGGGACCTGGGATCTTATCCCTGACCACCTCTCCTGACTTATCCTGGGGAGGAATTTTTGTCCTGTCTTGGGCTTGCTGGGAGTGAATGGGACTTTTGGATCTCGAGGCATTATTATTGCAGCAATTCTACCCTATTTTCTCCCATCTATCCCACTCCTTCCTGTTTCTCTAACCCTTATTCTACCATGCCCTTGAGCTGACAGGCCTCACCCTTCTGAACTCTGTATTTAACTCATTCATTAATCATACCTTTTATTTTTCTGGGCTTGTTTCTCTGACCCAAAGATTGCCACCATGCCACCTGGTCCTGGTGTGTGAGTGTGTCTGCTCTGTTCTTTTTTGTTTGTTTATTTGTTTGTTTTGTTTTGTTTTGCCATATCCACACACTTGAGGTGATTCTCAGTGGTTATTCCTGGCTCTGTACTCTGGAATCACTCCTTATGGGGTGTGGGGAACCAGAGGGGAGTCCGGGGATCAAACCTGGGTCAGCTACGTCTGAGGCAAGCACCCTGCCCATTGTATCATCACTTCACCCTTCAAGGTGTTTTATAATCCTGATTCTTTTGTGACATGAGAATATTGATGCTTTTTCTTTAGAAGATCAATAGAACTTTTTTTTTTTACCTTCTTTGAGTAAATTTTCATTATCTTTAGAATCTCAAAGATTTAAAAAGTATTTTTGGCTATCTAAATTCAGTTTTATTTTTTATTCAGAAAAAAAACATAGGCATACTTCCAGACTCAAACTTTAAATCTTTTGATAGCTAGCTATTCTTTATGTCTGTTCTAACTTTCATTCTCTCATCAGTAAAGATGAAAGCAAAATAAGAATTCAGCTATTTTTACATATTATGGTAGAAAGAAGATGGAAAAGTTTTAGATTTGAATCCTGATTCACCTGTGACACTGAGACTATTTTACTCCATGAGGATAAAAAGAAATTGCATGTAAATTCTATTATTTTCTACCACTTGAATTGCTGCCATAGTTTCAGTTTCTTTAATTCATTGACATGGGGATAAAAGGATAACTTAGATAATAATACTAAGTTTAAAAAAAAAAAAAGGCATACCCCTAAACTAAAATCTATAAAAATGGGTTTAGTTTGGTTGACACTCTGGAGATAAAAGATGAGCTCCAGAAGACATAGCTATATATCTATCTACATGTGCATACAACTAAAGGTATTTATTTTCTTAGATCATAATTATTAGATCCATCTTAAAAGTTCTTCAATAGGCTGTTTGTGGAATCAAGTCTATAGATATTCATATAGAGGATTTTCAGATTATAAAATAAATGAGCAGATGCACATGATGTTTTTAATAAAACATGATTATGAATCTTTTTAGCCATAGTCTCTTAGAGAAAAGCTTTTGTATATGCATTGAAACTTGAAGGAATGCCAAATTTTCGTTAATTGGTAGGGCCTAATTATATGTGGTGAATTTTACTTTGTAATTTTATATTTCTCTAATTTTTACATGAAAAACAGTGTGGGACTGACGCAATAGCATAGCAGGTAGGGCATTTGCCTTGCACGCGGCTGACCTGGGTTCAATCCCCAGCATTTCATATGGTCCCCTAAGCACTATCAGGAATGATCCCTGAGTACAGAGCCAAAAATAATTCTCCTGAACACAGCCAAGTGTGACCCAAAAACTGAAAGGAGGTGTGGGGGGAGACTATATAAGCAGTGAGAGTAGTAAAAAAATATTTCAATTATACATGTATTCTCATTTTGTCATCTTACATTTTTCCCAAACTTCAACTGATTCTAAGCATTAGCCTGCCTAAGACTATTTTTGTCAGACTGTGTCATTCTTTTATACTTAACATTCGCTGTGTTTCCTTCCTTTCATCATTTGTATGTGTTCTTTTAAAAATCTAAGCTGCATAGAAAGCTTCCTGTGTGGCCTCAAAAGCTTTTTTTCCCCAGTAGCTCTCATTTTTCTTCGCCACCAGGAAGCAGTATAGATTATCGCTAAGTGTAGAGATTGGTTTGAATTCGTGCTCTGCCATATTTTAGGGCATGACCTTGTACAAGTTTCTCAAAAATTCTCTGCCTCTGTTTCTTTATCTGGAAAGTAGATCCAGTTGGCCAGCAATAATATAGTCATTATATATAAGGTTATTGGAGAGGAATGATTACAGACATAAGCACTCATAATATTTTAAGTGTAGAATACATGCTCTAACGGTCCTATCACTATTTTAAGATCACCTTTAGTTTGAAATAATCTTTTGCTAGGGCTGGGGTATGGTTCAAAGGTCTGGAGGACATCCTTTGCATGTGGGAAGCCCTAGCTTTGATGTGCTGGTACCACATTGTCCGGTGAAAGTGGGATGTGCACCCCAGCCCCTTACGTTCCTCAAGAATTTTTTTCTAGTATTTTCTTGAATAGCCTCAGAGCATGAAAGCATATTGTTAGTCTAGCATGTCTTACCTAGCATGTTAGAGATGTATTGAAATTTTATTTTTAATATTCTAATATGGTTCTTTTAGGACTCTTGGTCTTTGTGTCATTCATTCATTCATTCATTCATTCATTTTATTCATTTCATTCATTCATTCATGAACACACCAGCTGATGTGGAGGGATTATTCCTGGCTCTACATTCAGGAATCACTCCTGGCAGTCTTTGGGGCCATGGTATGCTGAGGATTGAACTTTGGCAAAGCACACACTCTACTTATTGTACTCTCACTCTAGCTCTAGATCTTGGAAATTTTTAAAAGATATCAAATGCAGACTTCCTGTTTCTGGATTCTCATCAGTTTACTTTATTAACTGATTTCTTTTTTTTTTTTTTTTTTTTTTTTTTGGTTTTTGGGCCACACCTGGCGGTGCTCAGGGGTTACTCCTGGCTGTCTGCTCAGAAATAGCTCCTGGCAGGTACCGGGGACCCTATGGGACACCGGGATTCGAACCAACCACCTTAGGTTCTGGATCGGCTGCTTGCAAGGCAAACGCTGCTGTGCTATCTCTCCGGGCCCTATTAACTGATTTCTAATCACTGTTGGAAAGGATTGTTATTGTCAGGAGCATGCAACTTTTCTTATGAAAACTAGGGTTAGTGTCCAGACCTTTACAATCACAGTGCAAATAGTATATTATGAAATAATCAGAGTGATGAAAAAGTGATGAAAATCACGATATCTTGAATTTATCTACCACGTTGTTCCTGTTAATTGTTAACAGGTAAATGAGTGGGCTAAGTGATGCTATCTTCTGACTTTTTTCTAAAGAAACTAGAAATCTTGAGTTTTGTTTGGGCTGCATAAAACATTCTGTGACCTTTGCCTTTTTATTTTTAAAAGAACTTGGTTATCTAGGAAGCTGGAGTTCATGATTTAAACGGGGGGGGGGGGGTCCTGATTTGCTCCCTGACATCACATTTCTCTAATACTGCCACATATTACCTAAATTGCTCCCCCCATAAAATGTTCAGGAAAGAACTCGTTAAGTTTACATTTCATTGTATTTCTTGTTGTCTATTTTTTTATGACTCAGAATTTGTTTTAAAAAATGTAATTTTTTTTGTTGTTTTTATTTGTTTTTCGTTTTTTTGGATTTCACCCAGTGGTGCTCAGGGTTTACTTCCTTGCTCTACACTCAGGCATTTCTATTCTATCACTCAGGCTCTAGACTCATAGCATTTCTTTTATACTTGATCCAAGCCTTCACACAGGAAAAGCTATCAGATTTACAAATTGGAAAAGTTCATTTGTGTCTTTGGTAATGTTGAGTTTAGACATTGGTAACTTGATAACTGTCTTCTCTAGATATGTATGTAGCATTACCTAGGTTTACATTACAACTTTTATCTTCTCTCACTAATTTTTATTTTTTTTAGGATATCTGGAAAAAAAAAAGGCTTATGATTTCTGTTCTCCCATTTAGACCAAAAAGAACTTGCCAATTTGGGATTATATTGTCGGGTGGATTATTGTGGCACAGTTTAGCAGCACATTTCTAAAGACTGCTTTCAGCCACTTGCAAATCTGAAAAGCAGTCAGTGGTTGCTAAGAGACATACCCTCCAAGTATCCCTACAAACATATGTACTGCTGGAGATTGTTATTTAGTAATTTGTATTTCACATTTTGCAGTTATATATAGCTGAAAGGTGCCTTAATTACTATGCAAATCATCCAGCCAGTCCTTAAAAGTAACCTTTTGTTATGGTGCTTTTGAAATCGCATGAAAAAATTTGAACAGGACACAAAGCGATCGACTAAAAACATATTAAGGTCTAAATTGAAATAAATTTCATGAGGCCTTGAATCTCAGCTTCAATACAAAGAACCGTTTTTCAAACAAGTTCCTTGACTATGTCAAAATGTTTATATTTCTCTGAGTCTGTAGGAAATAAAACTTTAAAGAGTCAATTTCTCCCAGGATTGTTATTCTTCCCAACTAACCAGTAAGTAAACCACTGCACCCCATCCTGTCCATCCTTTCTGTAACTCAAAAACCTAGAATAGGCTTTCACTGCTCTCACTCCTGTGTCCAGATCCAGTTTCTTGGGCATGCAACTTGTGCAACTGCATACCACTCCATACATCGAAGGCCTTGGGCTTGCTTTAATGCTATGCTGTTGCTGCCTTGATATTCTTAATCCTTCAACAACAAATATTGCCCTTTCACTGTACACAGAGACCCACACATTATGAGCCAGTCCCTGTCGACAGCCCACTGTAAGAAGCATCATTACATAGCACAGCAGCTCTTTCTTTCAAATGCTGGCCAAAAATCACAAGGTTTTCTTGATTCAGTTAGGAAGTGATTGCTTTCTATGCCTGCAATGTTTAAGGAGTCACGTAAATTTCATGGCTTTAGATTGCTTTGTGTACGGCTAAGAAATGTTATAACGTACTACAATCTGGGGACTTGTGGACAAAGTAATTGTACATGGGTTCTGCCTTATTTTTCTTAAATGTTCTTTGACTGTAAGTTCAATATTTAGGCGTCAGCAAGGGGATTTCTTCTGAGAACTCTTTATGGGCGATTGTCTTTCCACTGTAACTTTACCTTGTCCTCTTTGCATCATTGTTCTCATAATTAAAAATTAAAAAAAAAGTCATTGCTGTAGGGAGAAAAAAATGAGCTTCAGTTTGTGGGAATAACACCTGTAATTAGGAAGAAGATAATAGCCTGTGATCTGATCTGATCATATTTAAATTTTACCACCTTTGAAAACCGTCGTTTTCAAAATGCTAGATTGTTTTGAAGTCAGAGTTTCTTTTTCTTTAAACTTTATTGATTGATTGATTGGTTTTTGGGTCACACCCAGCAATACTCAGGGGTTACTCCTGGCTTTGCACCCAGAATTCACTCCTGGCAGCTGCTGGGATGCCTGGAATGGAACTGGGTCTCTCCCAGGTAGGCCACATTCAAGGCAAACGTCCTACCACTGTTCTATCTCTCTGGCCCCATCAAATCAGAATTTCTTGTTGGAAGCTTTTAACAGATGACCTTGTCTTCTGATCTTTCGTCCTCACTGTATTGTCTTGTGGTCACTGTGGGTTATCTCATCACCCCCTCTTCATATATTTTGGAGAGGCAAACTGTCACTGGTTCGTTCGTTCTTGGTTCTTGAATCTGGCCTCTTTTCTTCACATGAGTTACTTGTTTGAGGTGAACAAAATATTAGGAAACTATAAGATTTTAGGTAGAGTAGCTAAGGTTTAAAATCAAAAGTAGTAATACGGAAATCTGATTTTAGCTTGGATTAAAGTGAATCGCTAATTTTTTTTTATCTACTGGAGGAGTTCTTCATTCATTAAACACTTTCTTTATATGGAACAGGGTGGGAACAGTTGTTTATTTAGGCTTTTTCGTTTCAAGTCTTTTGTTGGCTCTTAGTAAATATTAAGACCTATTAAATAATTTGAAAGTAATATTTACCTAAAATTTTAAATATATCTATTTATATGGTTAATAATAAAAAACAGCAATCTTCTGCCTCATGCTTCTCAACTCAAAATTTCATGCCTTAGAGATAACTTCATTCAGGACTTCTATTGTTTTTTCTCATATTTATCTCCATAGTATTAAAATTGCATTCTTACATTGCTAGTAGTTGATTTTTAATTTTAGAGCTTATCTATTCCTATTATAAACCATTGTATGTCTTCCACTATATCTTTCCAGTGATGTCATACAGTTTAATTAAATCCAGTTGTAATGTTTACATTAGTATGACTCTTGTCACGTTTTGCTGAAACACATATTATGGCTGTCATGCATTTCTTTTCTTCTGTTGGTCTTATTTTAACCTCTGGAATTGGGGTTGCCTTATTTTTCACTTGCTTGCTTTTCTAATAGTCTTTTGTGTCATGCCTGCTTGGCACCAGGCATCTCTGAGTTCGGCCCACATCAGCTAATGCAGACCTCTGGTATTTATTTGTTTTGCAATAGAGGGATTGAACCCAGGGCCTCAAACATGCAAGGCAAGTGTTCTACTGCTGTACCCCAGGGCATACACCTTTCTTATACTTTTCTCCACTCTCAGTCCCTTTCATCCAAAAAGCCTAACACATGGGTGGTGAACACTGTCTGAAACACTTTGGATTCATTGCATGGTTGTTGCCACCCATGGTTTAAGAAAATAGGTTCAAGCTTGTATCCAGTATGGTCATTCTGGGACTTCCTTTGCCAATCTTCTGGGCTGTCTCTGTTTGCTTTGTTTCCTCTCCCATGATGGATGACGGAATACATCCTTTAGATCAGTATTTTTCAAGCCTTTTCTAACTGAGTCCCTTTCTGCTCTTGTTTCCTTCCTGTGCATTTAGCCCTTAATCTTGTGCTATGACTGCTCATATATCTGATTTTTATCTCTGGTCCCCTTGGAATATCCTGGGTGACTCCAGGAAACAATGTATGTTCCCTGGTAGAAAAGTGCTATTCTAGATGTTTCCTAGAAAAGCATGAAAGAGATGTCAATTTTGTGAGATCTATTACTGGTAGTGTAATATTTTTATTCTTCCTACATAAATGACATTGGGCAAGATCTGGAACCCAAAGTCCCTCTGAAGTCTTAAGGTATTACTCGACTCCAGCTCTCAGTGTTGTTATTGAGAAGATTTGTACCAGCTAAACTCCATTAGCTTTTAGAGTGACTTACTTTCTCTGTAAGCTTTTGAAGTCTACGGTTGTTTTCAGATTCCAGAAGCGACAGAGTGCTCCACTTTGATGTTCATACATCTTTGTTCATACATCATGCAGAGAACCTATGACCCTTATCTGGGTTGACACTCCTGTCCCTTTCTTCTGGAAATGATGTCCTTCTCTTAATTTTTGTCTCTGTGCTCATTGGAGAGCTTGTTTGTTATGCCTTTGCTCTTCTGTTCTGACCCTCTTGTTTTTTTCTCTTTGTAATTCCATAAACATTCTTGGTGTATATTTAAGGAGTATATTGGTGTATATTTAAGGAGTATATTGGTGTATATTTAAGGAGTATATTGGTGTATATTTAAGGAGTATCTTGGAGTATATTTAAGGGGTGACTTGCTCGTTTTAATGGTCCAGCTTTCCTGAACATTTTATTTATTTTATTTTGAATTTCCTGGCTGCTCTTCCCCCCTCCTCCTTTCTCCTTTCTTCTCTCCTTTCTCTGTACCGCTGGCGAACCCAGATTCTCAGAATGCTCTTTACTGCTGAGATGGTTCCTGGCCCCTTAGATTGATTGGATTTCTGAAAGCTCCTTTCTACACGGAATGTTCATCGACACACATTCTGGTTTTGATTTTGTGATACGGTATTTTATTTCTAGATATGTTCTTTCTTTTTTGCAACCTCCATGCCATCTACCTCCCCCGATCCCTGCATTGTGGCTGTTATTTCCTCTGAGTTCTTTCTGAATGTTTATTTGGTCTCTGACTTTAATTTTAGACCATGTGGTGATCCTTGTGACTTCATTCATGCTCATAGTTGTATGTTCTGAGAACTTGTGGGGTGGAGAGAGGATGCAGCTGCCACATTGTGAAAGATGGAGCTTGCCATTGCATTAGAAACCCTTGGGCTTGACAGATCTGTCGGTGTTTCTTCTTGAGACAGTCATGATGGGCTGCCCCATCCCAGTTGGGAGCTTGCAGTCAATGGCAGAATTTGGTAAAGGCACCATCATGCCAGTTTTGTCTGATCCACTTATTTCCAGTAAGTGCTTTGCTGAGCTGGGTACCTTGTCTCCAAGATTACACTCCTTTATTTTCTCCAGACTTTGTAAATTGTGAGTGTGCTAAGTGAGGGCTAAGCTTCTGGGAGGTCCTCTTACTCTTTCTATGAACTTCCCAACAGACCTATTCTGGCACCCTGGCCATTCAATATTTCTGGTGCTTTCAGTTCTTAATTCTTTGAAGAATTCTCTGATGTGAATTGGCTTCTTTCTTTCTTTCTGGCTTCCCTCTTTCTGGTAGATTGGAAAAATACTTAGTGGAGTAAAGAAAGAAGAAACCTAAGAGATAACTCTCTTAGTGGTTGGCCCATGCCAACCACTTTCCATCTTTGAAAAGACAAAATTTGTCCTGTCTGCTTTCCAGTATATGGACCTTTCATGTTTATTCATTTCAACATTTCAGGAGAAGAGAGTGAGTCTCAACCATTTTCACTGGGATCCTTACGACCTTTTGTATTTCACGTGTCTTGTTTCACTGTAGATTTATTAGGAGGTTCAAAGGAGGCTTCTTTGACCACATCACTGCCATATGTGTCTGCATGTTGGTTTTAGGAAGACTGGTTTTGTGAACTAGACGTTAGCTTGTGGCCAGGTCTATCTTTGTTCTGTGATCACTGTGGAATTCTGCAGCGTCTTTTGAGCTGCTCTCCTGTTGTCAGCAGCACAAGCCACCTGGGCATGTACAGATGCTGGTTTGGATTTCTCTTTGCTTGTAGGGGGAAAAGGAGAAGTGTTCCAAATACATAATATATTGTTTTGAAAAATCAAAGCTCATCTTACACTCAGTGCCTAGGCACTGTCATTTTTTCTCTTTTCTTCTATAAACTCATCCAAAGTGTGTTCTATAGAAGATAATTTGTAAAGAGCAATTGATTCTTTCTCACATATATTGCATTCTTTCTCATATAGATCAGATATGTTGCCTAATATACGTATATCTTTGTAAGTGATCTAAGTTAGGAACAGGTAACATATTTTATTTGAGGGCATCTTGAGAACCTAAGTTTAATTTGTTCATTTATTATGTTTATTATGTTTTCATTAAACTCTCTGGATTAATAATACATAAGCATAGTGAATTTAAGTTTTGCTAATAGTTCGCCCCCTCAAATCTCTTTTATATTGGTTTCAAATTACTCATAGCACTTTTAAATCACTTAAAAATAGAAACCTGAGTTTAGAAAAAGAACACAAAAAATGAATTGTTTTCATTATTAAGGAAAGGAATGGGTATGCTAGAGATCTTATGTCTTATGTAGTAGATAAGGGATACTAGGCCAATGGGGGCTTTTTCTCTTTGTAGTAGAGGCAGGTGCCTTTAATTCTCATTCTGTTTTCAAAGTATAAATAACTTGCTCATGGCTTTCCTCATGGGCTCCAAGTTTGTTTGCTGTTGTGTATATTCCCAGCAATATGAATAGTCCCTGGCATGTGCAAAGCTTGATCGATGAGCTGATTAATCAATTGAATGGCTACATGGATAGAGAGAGATGATAGGTATTTTAATGGTTTCTTTTGTACTGAAAAGACAGGCGAAGGTATGGATTATTGATTCTGCCACAAACACTCTTCCTCTGCCTCTGCCTCCTAATTTTTTAAGGCCAACCTGGATGTCACTTCCTGTAGATGCCTTCCTGATCAGTCTTACTTCTCTTCAATAGAGTAGATATGTTTGCTGCATATTTATAAAGTATTCATAATTACTTAACATGCTGTTTATCTGCATCCCTCATTAAACCATGCTCTGTGAAAGCTGGTTGTTCTGGCTTGCATAATACAGATTTTTCAGCACATTTCCCAGTGGCTGGCTCTTGAAATACTTAGTTTCTGAATGGATGGACAGATGATATTGTATAGAAAAAATTATAGCTCTCTGCTGATTTGGGGGGAACTATCCTTCAATTTGTATTTTTGCCATTATTCAAACAGGCTACTTTTAGTCAGTAGCACGCCTCCCCTTTATTTGTTCAAAGAAAGGGATTAAGTGGAAGTAGATTATTTATTAGATTATTTCTCACTGAGTTATTCTTTGGCTAATCACCTCAACTTTATGACTAATCACTTGAAATTGTGCTTATGTATGTCTTGAATAGTCTTTTGGGGGGAGGGTAAATAGTGTTGTCTGTGATCATTTGAATGAACTCTATGTGCTCTTGAAGTGTTTGCTATAAAGTCAACATTAGAATAATGAGTGTTTAATGTATAAATAATAATGAAGGTGTGAAGAATCCAATAAAATTCAAGCTAGTCTCCAGGTTTCTTTTTCAGTTTGAGGAACTTGCCCTTAGATATTTAAAGAAAAAGAGTTTCTGGGACTGGAGTGATAGCACAGCAATAGGGCGTTTGTCTTGCACACGGCTGACCTGGGATGGACTTGGGTTCGATTCCTGGCATCCCATATGGTCCCCTGAATCTACCAGGAGCAATTTCTGAGCACAGAGCCAGGAATAACCCCTTAGCACTGCCATGTCTGACCCAAAAACCAAATAAAGAAAATGTTTTATTACAAGTATGAAACAATAATATGGAAACTTCTGTAAACCAACTTATCTTAATAAAAAATAAGAATGAGAGAGAATAAAATTGAGAAAGGATAACATAAAATGTAATTATTAGTATGCATTATGCAGGTAATGGTCAAATTTTCATGCAGGTGATTTTTAATTGTTTTACATCAATATAACGTAGGGAATCTGAAATTTTGTTGTGGCTTTGTCTTTGCTTTGGGGGCATACCCTGTGGTACTTGGGTTACTCCTGGCTCTGTGCTCAAAGATTCATTCTTGGTGGTGCTCAGGGGACCAGGTAGGATGCTGGGAATTGAAACCAGGTCAGCCATCTGCAAGGCAAACACCTTATCCACTGTGCTATTGCTTTGGCCCCAGTAATCTGAAAATATTTTTATGAGAATCACTCTTGGCAATTCTGGTCCAGTGGGTGATGATCGGGAGCAATCAGGCCCACTTACCTCATTCTGGTCCGGGAGGCTGGCTATGCCTCAGATGCAACTTGGCTTTGAACATGCTCCAAGGACTCTGCCATTGGAACTGTTTCTCTGACCCTGATAATAATTTTTAAAGCACTTAATGGAGCTATGATTATACAATTTAGTGTTTTTAGTATGCTTACAAAATGAAGCAATATCATGACCATATAATTGTAGAATAACCTTTTTGTCATCCTCAAAAGAAACACCATACTCCTCCTTAGTCATGTCAAACTTTGGGAGGGGGGGTTGTGCCACACTCAATAGCGCCCAGTGATTACTCCTGGCTCAGTGCTCAGAAATGCTCCTAGCAGGTTCGGGAACCTAATGGGGTGCTGGGAATCAAACCTGGGAAGTCAGGTTGGTACCAGGTCAGCCTTATACAAGACAAATGCTCTACCGCTATGCTATCGCTCTGGCCATTGCCATACTTTTTGTTCTTCTATCTTTCTAGATTAGTGTGTCTAAGATATACTTTATATGCATATGAATACTGGTTATTTGGATTTTCATATCAATGGACTCAATTTAGTGACCCTTTGTGCATGGCATCTTTCACTCAGCATGTCCTTTGAAAGGCATATTCATGGGGTGAAATTTTCAGTACTTAAGTGTCTCTGGATGAATAGATTAATGGTCCATTGCATCAAATTTTGATCTATTTATTGTTGATGGACATTTGGGACCCCCTATACATCATATATACAGTGGTTGTAACACTTTTTAGAGGGAGGATTAATATAAGTAGATTACTTATAAAGTTACACACATTAACTGTTAATATAATTATTATTTTTAATATGCCCCTTGTCTGACTTACCACTGTATTCCCCAAAACTAGCTCTGTCTGGCACATAATTGATGTTCAATTTTTTGGGAGGGGGTAATGAGGGTACAGCCAATGGTACTTAAGGGCTATTATTGGCTCTTTGCTCAAGAGTGACCCCTGGAGGTGCTTGGGACCATCTGGGATGCAGGAGACTTGAACAAGGGTCGCTGCCACTGCAGCTATATTATATAGTTTGTTGGTTTTTTGTTTTGTTTTCAGTTTTTATCACAACACTGATTTTTTTCTGGGTTGTTCATAATACAGTCATTCCAGACAATCCCACTACTAGTGTGACTATCCCTTCGTCAGTGTTACCAATTTTCTATCCACCACCATAGCCAGTATCTGTTTAGGCACCAACAAACTTACTTCATGTTGTTAGAACACAAAGGCAAATGGAATGATCAAAACTTAGGTCAGCACAAGTAAGTTTGAAATGATTGTTGTAGCTTTCCATAGTGTTACTAAAGTCAGTGTCTTCAGGATCTACGGGGTTGTGGTTGGTACTGGTTGAACCTTCTTGTTACTGTTCAGGCTCACTGAGATTGGCAGATTACTCTGTAACTTTCCCTTCAGATGTCCTGTCATACTACTGGGTTGACACTACCATGAGATTTTGAGGTTTCATGCAGCTGCAGAGTCCATGGTTCATGGATCAAAAACACATTTGGTGGCTTGGAAGTTTAATAAGGTTGAGTTGCGGAGTTGGGCCATTTCTGTTGGAAGGTTTAGGATGTGGTGCTGGGCTGCTGTCGTTTATGCAAAAAGGGGAATCTACCCCTTGCTCTTTCTGAGAACGCTACTGAACATTGGTGACCATTCTTTTCTCTACGTATTATTTTCTCTGCATGTATAATTTTATGTATACATATGTGTATAAATGTGTGTTTACACACATATAAGCCACATTAAGGTAAATGGAACATCTAGGTACATCTAGGGTCAAGGAACCTTTTGTTTCAGGAATAGAATAGGGTCAACTGCATGCAAGGCAAGTTACCTTAATTGCTTCTAATATATTTCTGGCACTTCACTAAGTTTTGAGGATGGAAGGGAGGGGTTTTAAATAATGAACTGAACTTCCCAAACCTTTTTTTTAATAGCTCTTCTTTCTTTCATTTACAACAGCTTTTGGAGCTTTTTGACAGTGAAGACCCTAGAGAACGAGACTACTTAAAAACAGTCTTACACAGAATCTATGGCAAGTTTCTTGGTCTTAGAGCATTTATCCGAAAACAGATTAACAATATTTTTCTAAGGTAAGTGGAGGGAGGGGGAGAGAGAGAAGCACAGTTGGTGGTTTGATAGAAGTTTTAAGTAAGCCTGCAATTATTTAAGCATAGCATACTGACTCTTGTCTTCTCGTCTCTAAAGGTTTGTTTATGAAACAGAACACTTTAATGGTGTAGCTGAACTGCTGGAAATATTAGGAAGGTAAGCATATGTTTTGCTAATTACTAAACTCAAGAGACTGTCATTGTGTAAATTAGGCTCAGGTGGCACAGGGAAATGCTGACCTAGATCTCTTATTGTATGTACATCGGGCCCTCTCATTTGTGCTTAGTGTGGTTCCCAGTGGACTGCAAAATTCTCTTTCTCTTGTTCCCCAGTTTTGCACTGCTCATTTTACTAGAATGACTGGAAGAACTAACTTCCTTATTAGCACAGAGACAATACATACGATTGTGGTCAGGTCAGGTACTCCAAAATATCTTATTCCTATTTGTTTCTGAACTACCTGTTGATTGCCATTTTTATTATTTTATTTTATTTTATTATTTTATTTTATTTTATTTTATTCATCCATCCATCTATCCATCCATCCATCATTTCATCCATCCAGCTATCCTTCCTTCCTTCCTTCCTTCCTTCCTTCCTTCCTTCCTTCCTTCCTTCCTTCCTTCCTTCCTTCCTTCCTTCCTTCCTTCCTTCCTTCCTTCCTTCCTCCTTCCTTCCTTCCTTCCTTCCTTCCTTCCTTCCTTCCTTCCTTCCTTCCTCCTTCCTTCCTACCATCCATCATCCATCCATCCATCCATCCATCCATCCATCCATCCATCCGGTTTTTGGGCCATACCTGGCGGTGCTCAGGGGTTACTCCTGGCTCTGTACTCAGAAATTGTTCCTGGCAGGCTTGGGGGCCATATGAGAACCATATGGGATTCAGTTATCAAACCTAGGTCTGTCCCAGGTTGGCCTTGTGCAAGCCCTACCACTGTGCTATCACTTCGGCTCTAGATTGCCATTTTTTTTTTAAAGGAACCATGTTTTTATGTGTTGTTCTTGAACAGCTGCTGATAGGAGAAGCGAAATGAATTGGAATGAGACAGCTGTTGCATAGGTTTCTACACACAGAGAGACCAGTGTGAGTGGGTGGTGGGATTGCCTAGTGTTGTTGTTGGTTTTTTTTTTTTTTTTTAATCAAAAAGAGTCCTGTGGTTTTCTCTTGGGGACCCTTAGAGAATGGGCTCTAGATAAATGGATGAGCAAAGATTCCAGGATTGAAAGGAATTGATTAAATAAATTAGAAGGGTCATAAATGAGCAAAACAGGCAAATCATTTTGGGAAGGAAAGGAGGGAAGAAAAAAAAAAGAGACAGCAGGGTGCCGTAGTGATAGTACCGTGGGTTAGGCATTTGTCTTACACGCGGTTGACCTGAGTTTGATCCCCGATATCCCATATGGTCCCCCGAGCCTGCCAGGAGTAACTTCTGAGTACAGAGCCAGGAGTAATGCCAGTACACTGCTAGGCTTGGCTGAGGTCCCCCTAACCCCACCAAGGGAGAGAAATACAAAAGTTTTTGGGAGTCATCCAGCTAGGTTAGGGGGACATTGTTGTGAGATCTTATGTAAATGTTCTTTAAAATTTCCCCCTTGAATTTTTTTTTATTTATTTATAACATAGTAAGAACTCTTGAATGCCCCTGCAGCGAATTGTGGGTAGTTCTGGACTAGCCAGAAACTGATTTAAGACTTAATCTGATCTCACCAGAAGTTTGTGTTTAAGTTATTATGGTACCGTTGCTAATTCATGCCTCTTTTCTTTTTCCTAGTATTATCAATGGCTTTGCTTTACCTCTTAAGGCAGAACACAAACAGTTTCTGGTGAAAGTGTTGATTCCTTTACATACCGTCAGGAGCTTATCACTCTTCCATGCTCAGGTAGAGTTTTGCACGATTATTTTCGGTAGCAGAATAAAAATGGAAAACTCATCGTTGCTTTGATACTGATATTTACCTCAGGAAAAAATATATAAAGTTTATTAAAGGAAAACATTGCCCAAGGACAAATGGGAGAGAAAAGTTTATACTATTTTTTATGCATAGGAAAAGCAGGGGACTGCTTTTGAAGTAGAGAAATTTGTTCAGTCATCACATTTCACAAAGAACTTGGATGACTTGCCCAGTTCACAAAATTATATGGTGAAGATGTGGCAGTTAATAAAATGTATGTGAACTTGCTCATTTGTATCTTTGGACATGTAATCATATTTGAATGTTGTTAAATATCTCGTGTTCTCATTTTGTATTAGTCTAACTATTGCCAATCTCTGCCTTCCTCTTATAGTCCATTTTCCATTTCTTTTTCACTTTCTATACACAAATACTCTTACAAGGGAATAAATCAGTATTTTAATAGTTTTCCATTTTGAGTTCCCATTTCTTTTAAAAGCATACCCTGTCTTGTCCCCACTCTAGTTTCTGTGCTCACAATGACATGCATGATAATAGGCATGTCACTAAGGGCTAGAAAAGTGATCTGGTGGCATTTTTTGGCTTTCATTTTTCAACCCCTTGACTCCCTATCCTCTTAATGGGAATGTTTTGAGTTTGCATAGAAATATAATCGTTTTTTTATGAGGAATGAGGAATGTTCCTCTTCAATTGAGAAATTATGTGTTTTGAGGAAAGATTAATCCATGTGTTATTAATTCAGAATGCCATCAAAATGCTTTGCAAGAATTACTTTCTTGTCCCAGAATCTTTAGAATCTCCTTTATAAAGCCTGCCTCAAGTTTTCAAAATAAAAATCACATTTTCTGATCACATAAGATATTGGGCGGAGGAGGGAGGGAAGCTGATGGAGTTTGGATTCTAGCATTTTCAGCATAGTGTTCAGGGGTATTCCTAGTAGTACTTGGGGGGGGGGGGGGAGGACAACCATGTGGCACTAGGGATTGAATCTAGGTCTTCAGCATGTGAAGCAGGCACATAAACCCTTTGAGCCACTCCTCAACCCCTTAAAATTATTCTTACCTACATGAGTTAGCGTCATGTGCTGAGCTCTTTACATTTCTCCAGGTTCTAACCATGGCAGTATACCCTTTTAACTCCTCATGAAACTACTTTACTGCATTTCTGTGAGTGAGCAAAGTTTTTACAAGCCCTTTACTTCTCATCTTGGGCTCTTCTCAACCACAGCAAAGCCCAATATGGTGTTGATGCTAGTGAAGAAGCTGGAAGCCCATGATTGGACTGAGATATAGACGACCACTTTCTGAATGTACTGCGGGTGGGATTTCACCTCTGCTTTTCATTAGTATTTTCAATAGACATCATGTTCTGTCACTCCTAAAGAAAAAAAACCCCTGGAGTCTTATTAAGGTCAATCTTTGGCTTGAGAAAGTAGCTTTGTTTTTATATATTGCTTTCCATACTTTTATTTTTTTTTTTTTGAAGAGGATTGAATGTGAAGTTTTTCAAACCAGAGTCTGGAAACTTTTAGGAAGTTTTAATCATAAATCTTTGGAGCCCTTTGTATATAGAATTTCCAATTTTGCCTTTCACATTTTTCTTTCTCCAGCTGGCATATTGCATAGTACAGTTTCTGGAGAAAGATCCTTCACTCACAGAACCTGTAAGTACTTTATTTTCCACCCTCTCAGAAAACTTTTGCAGGGCCAGTTTTCCTGGAAGTGGATATAAAAAATTAATTGCCATTTGTTTTTCTTTTTTTACCTTTTAGGTTATTAGGGGGTTAATGAAATTTTGGCCCAAAACCTGTAGTCAAAAAGAGGTAAGTGCTTCCTATCCATGTATTAATAGCTTCCAAAGTACTTTGCTGAGTGCCAGTCCCTGAGCTACTTATTAAACATACTTACAAATAAATGCTCTACTCTGCTTCTTGGGGGTCTATAAGGCAGAACTATAAACAATCTCTGTTTACTAGTTATGAAATTGATGGTTGGAGAGAGGTTAAATAGTGTCTTTGAGTATAGTACAATGGTTAAGCTAAACATTGCTTCCTTTTTGTTTTGTTTTGGGCTCATGCCCAGTTGATTTTGGGGAACTATTCTTGACTCTGTGCTCATGATTGACCCCTAGTTGTGCCTGGCAAACCATGGAAGTGAAGTACCTTTACCCCATCCTTATTGGTCTGGCCCAGAAACTGCTTCCTTCACTCCTTAGTCCTATAATTTTGTCATTGTGCTGTTTAGCTCAAGAAAATTCAAGTCGGCCCCTAGCATGTCTCCCAACTATTTTGATCACCTCATCTTTCATCTTTCTGCCTCCCCAAAAGAGAGCTTTTGTTGTTCTTGATCCAGGCTAGAGCAGCCTGCCCGAATACCACATACTGTTGATGCCATCGTACTGTGTATGATCTTAAAATATGTAACAGACATTTAGTTTCAACTGCCCCAAAGTGGCTTAGGCAATCTCTGCTCTCCAGTTGTTTGTACTTTTGTCGAGACCCACCAGTTTTTGCTACGTGTTTGTGGGACAAGACTGAGCCTCTTACTTGGGGGCAAACCTAACGGGGCACTGATCTATACTCACTCTTCTTCAGCATTAGAAATCATGTGGAAGGGCCCGGAGAGATAGCACAGTGGCGTTTTTCCTTGCAAGCAGCCGATCCAGGACCAAAGGTGGTTGGTTCGAGTCCCGGTGTCCCATATGGTCCCTCGTGCCTGCCAGGAGCTATTTCTCAGCAGACAGCCAGGAGTAACCCCTGAGCAACGCCGGGTGTGGCCCAAAAACAAAACAAAACAAAAAACAAACAAACAAACAAAAAAAGAAATCATGTGGAAAATAACCCAGATAAAAAAAAGATGAGCTGTTAGTATGACTTTTGGGGGGAAGAAATGCCCTATGTTTCCAGATCAATTGCTTTAACAGAAGCCTCCACCTCAGGTTAGCTTTAGTTGTCCAATATTCTATGAGTACAATTTCGGAAAATCATCTCATTTTTTCAGTCCCTGTTGGGTATAGTTGGACTATGCCTTGCTACCCAGACTCATTTCAAGATAACAATACATTCTCATTTTCTATATTTTAATTCATACTGAAGTTGTTTTTTTTTGGGGGGGGTGTCATACCTGGCAGCACTTGGGGGTTACTTCTGGCTCCACACTCAAAAATTGCTCCTGGCAGGCACAGGGAACCATATGGGATGCCGGGATTTGAACCAATGACCTTCTGCATGAAAGGCAAACGTCTTACCTCCATGCTATCTCTCTGGCTCCCATACTGAAGTTTTTTAATAAGATATTTCTTCATGCCCAAGCCAGTTACTCGTTTTCATTTCTCTCTTTTTTACTTTACTTCCAACAGTTGACTCAGCCATTGATTAGGGTGCACTTTGTTATCTGAAAGCTCTTTTTGGTTTTGTTTTGGGTTACGGGGGTCATACCCAATGTACTCGACTTACCCCTGGCTTTGTGCTGAGGGACCACTTTTGTTGGGGTTTGGGGGTATCGGTCATCGAACCTGGATGGTCATGTACAAGGCAAACAAGTGCCTTGTAGGCCTTACCTCTCTGCCTTCAAAGCTCTGTTTCTTGAAGTATGTATGCTGTGAGGCCACGGGATTCACTGTGTTTAATGAGACATTGTGCACCCTTCGTGTGTGTGTATGTGTGTGTGTGTGTGTGTGTGTGTAAATGGGTTAGTGTGTGGATGGGTTTATAGTGGTACCTGTGTGCACCCTCCGTGTGTGTGTGTGTGTGTGTGTGTGTGTAAATGGGTTAGTGTGTGGATGGGTTTATAGTGGTACCTATGTGTGGATGAACTCTTGTGACTTCCTAACCTTGGTGTTCTGTTAATAGTGTATCCTAGAGACCCACCTAGCAGGTAGCAGTTGCTGCAAATATTTGATAAAAAAAATCTGTGCGTACGCTGTGGATTTGAGAGTGTTATCCACATAGCAGGGCCTGACGTCACTGTTTAAAAATAGAAGTGGGGGTGAGGAGGCAGCTACATTGATAACCAGAGGGGAGAATCATAGGAATAGTTTTTCCTCGGGGATTCCTCTGCAATATATCACTCTTTCTGTGTCATTGGTAAGAATGCAGAATCCTTTTCCCAAGGTAAGTAGATTCGAATCTCAGCACTGCAGAGACCTTGTTCTTAGCCCTCTGGTGAGTTAATTGTAAAGTGAACATCTAACCTGAGATAATGCCTGATTTGTTCCGATTTGATTTTCCGTGTTGATTTTTCTTAAAACGGTACAAACTCATTAATCCTCATGATTTATGTACATTTTTTATTTTTTGATGAAGTGTGCCTGACGTTATGTGTTTTTCATGTGCTTGCAGGTCATGTTCCTTGGGGAACTGGAAGAAATCTTGGATGTGATCGAACCTTCACAATTTGTTAAAATTCAACAACCTTTGTTCAAACAAATTGCCAAGTGTGTATCTAGCCCCCATTTTCAGGTTCGTAAATAAGGAGGCCAGGAACCAGAGTGCCTATGTGACGTGTATTATTTGTGTAAATTTTTTACTTTCATTGAAACAAATGTAATGAATGGCCTAGTTACCGTTTGACTTTACTTCCTGTTTTCTCACATGGGACTGCCAGTGATTAGAACAAGCACCCTGATCTTTAGCCTCTAAATTATGGGACCTCCGTGGAGGTTCATTTTTTTCTGTCCACTCACTCCTGCCCTCTGAGGCAGGTCAGTCTTAAGTGTCAACAGTGAAATTCTGAATTGTAGAGCAACTTCTTGAGTAGGCGCTGAGTAAAAGGTTCCTGCCCTCTCTTAGAGAAAATGATAATGTTTGAAAGCAAACTCATTTTCTATACTGTGCTAGATGGTTTGACATACATTACTTGTAAACATATAAATTCTGTGAGACTCACCCCTTCCTTTTTTTAAGATTAAAAACAAACAAACAAACAAACAAACAGGGAGACACAGGTCCAGGGGTACATGCAATACAGGAATCAGGGTGAATGCTTTACATGTAGTTTTTATCCCAGGCTTTTATACCTAGCACTGCCTGCCCCCTTCCCACCTCTCACCCCTTACTTCTCCCCAGGTTACTGGGTATATAGTTTGAGCATCTTCCTTGGAATTGCTCTTGCACTACTGGCCTAAGTAGTGCTTTATCCATTGGTTCCTAGCATTTAGTTGCCTGAGTCAGTTGTTGTCTGTCATCAGAAATGTCCTCAGGGTCCCCTGAGTACTGTTTGGGAGATACTCCCCCCCCTGCAAAAGAAGTTAGGCTTAACAAGAATGAAGTCTCCAGGCATTTTGCAGCTTTTAAAAGCCTGTGACCTTCCGATGGCTCAACTCTGCCGCCTGGTGGCTGCTCTGGGAGAAAACAAGGAAGGTGAACTTGAACAACCTTTAAGATCTTGGTGTAGCAAGGAGGAAAGAGGGGACTCTGGGATGACAGCCCTGTAGGCTTTATCTTTTGCCTGGCTCCCCAAAGACCTGAACCTTTGGGCCTTGACTCTTGAGCATCAGAGAACTATTATAAGGGTTTATGTGTGTGGCTTACATGCAGCCCACCTACTTCCTTCTATGGTACCACATGGCCTCCTGGAAATTGCCAAAGCCACTACCAGGATGGCCTGAGTAATTCTTGGCTCTGCAAACACAGGCACACACACCTGTTTCCCCAAATAAAAATTTTTTTGCTATCTTAATTTGAAGGTCATGTTTAAGTTGTACAGTATAAGCACAGAAACACACTGCTAACATGACAGTTTTGGTGGTGAACTTTATTCTTGAATTATCATTAGTCTTTGTGGTTAAGGATTAACTAGCTGTTGTTTTAATTTTAATTAATTAATTTAATTAGCTGCTGTTTTAATTTTTGAGTTAAAGACATGTCATAAAGATCTTATGGCAGTCCTGTGATATTTTGTCTATCTCCTACACACACACACACACACACACACACACACACACACACACACCCCTAAACAAACACACACACACACATACAACACACCAAAAACAATAGCAGCAAAACCAACAATACATGAAGATTATACTTAGCTGGTATAAGATGAATCACAAAAAATAATTATAGTCTGCTTGTATAATGTGACAATTTCACACAGGCGTTCAGTTGTTCAATTCTCAGCCATTTGGGTTGTTGGCATTTTTCAGTTTGTGTCAGAATATCTGCAGTGGTAAAGGCCAAGGTGTAGGAATCTCTTTTTAAATGAGTGTCACCGGGAAGTCTTAACATCCTTGGATGCTAAGAAGCTTAAAAAGGAGACAGCGTTTTCACTTATGCCTTTTCTTAGTCTCTTTGGGCTACTAGAACAAACTACTTCCAACTAGATGGCTTGTCAACAAAAGAAACTATTTGTTGAAATTTTGGAGGCTGGAAATCCAAGGCTGCCCTTATGGTTGTGTGAAGTCTGTTGTATTTCTTTTAACATTGATTGATTGATTGATTGATTGATTGGTTTCTGGGTCACACCTGGCGTTGCTCAGGGGTTATTCCTGGCTCTGTGCCCAGAAATCAATCCTGGCAGGCCAGGGGCCCACATGGGATGTCAGGAATCCAACCGGGTCCCTCCCAGGTGGCCTCACTGCTGTGCTATCTCTTTGGCCCCTGTTGTATTTCTTGTTACATCCTATTTGGTGTAAGGAGCTGGGATTCTTCCCCCCAGCCTTGTTTATATATAAGGCACCAATTCCATACCTGAGGGGGTACCCCTCTTAGGCTAAAGTTCCTTCAGAAGTCCCCCACCTTTCAGAGGGTGACAAACATTAAGACCGTTGCAGACTTCCATAATAAACATCACAGACTGGGATTTCTTCTACCCTCTTGTCAGATACTGTATACTGCTTTGTATAAATTGCGCCTTTCCTTGTTTAGGGACATCACTGGTTACTGGCTTTCTATAAATATTTGAGAGAGGAAGAGAGGAGTGAAAAGAGAGACTTTTTAGTAGTCAGTAGCAGATTAGTAATAGTAGTAAATTGATAATTGAATGTTGAACACGTTAGGTGCTTCCTCCTCTAGCTCTCTAAAAATTACTGGTTTTGCTCATCTATTTTACCATAGCCACTTCTCTCCTTTCTTCCTCTTCTCCTTCTCCTTTTCTGGCCATGTGTTTGTCTGGTTTCCACACTCTGCATCTCCTGGTTTCCCCCACAATCTTTGTGCTTCACTCGATTACACTCCCCTCAGCCTAGAATGCCCTTTCCTTCTCTTCCTTGTCCTTCAAAGCTGGGTTTAAGTGCTTTCTCCTCTAAAGTTCCTGCCACCTTGTCTCCTCAAGTCAACTGGTGGTTTCATTTGCTCTTACTATCTCTGACAGAGCACCTGCCACTGCTTACATTGAATTTACAGTTAATGCCTCCCCTACTTCACCCCCTAGTTAAGAGTCAAATTAAATAGGTTAAGAACAGAGCCTTTGGGATCTGCTCTTGTTGGCCATGTGTGGTCTTGAAGGAATGACTTACTGTGTCTCAGTTTCATCTGCACAAATAGTAATTATGACCCCTGTTCTAGCTATATGTTGGTTGTGAGGATCAAACGAGGTAGTGTCTGTAAAACATTTGGTGCAATGCCCGACCATAAACATTCAGTAATGATTCCTTTTTAATTATTAGTGCTTTGTATTGTTGAGGGTCTCGTGCTTCATGTATGCCAGGATGCTTTTATAATTGACTCAAGATGAATAATGTATACGGAAAAGTTCTAATTTCTTAGTCTGTTGATGGGCACATCTTGTTCTGTGTTAGTAACTCAAATAATTTGTTTAATTTATTAGATAAAATATTTCTCGACTTGTCTGAATAAAAGAATTCATTCTTTCTCACTCTTTGTTTTCCTGGATAATTATATCTTAGCGATTTGATATTATTTTGAGGCCTTATTTAGTAATTACTGCTTTTTAAGACTTTTTAAATTTATTTGGGGGGGGGCACACTCGGTGACATTCAGGGGTTATTTCTGGCTATGTATTCAGAAATTGCTCTTGGCTTGGAGGACCATATGGGACGCTAGGGATCAAACCGAGGTCCATCCTAGGTCAACCGCTGGCTGTTTATTTATGTTTTGGGGCCACACCCAGTGACACGCAAGGGTTACTCCTGGCTATGCACTCAGAAATCGCTCCTGGCTTGGGGGACCATATGGGACACCAGGGATCGAACCAAGTTTCATTTTGGGTTAGCCGTGTGCAAGGCAAATGCCCTACCACTGCGCTATCGCTCCGGTTCCTCAAGACATTTTTTTGTTGTTGTTTTGTTTTGGGGCCACACTCGGCGACACTCAGAAATCGCACCTGGCAGGCTAGGGGGGCCATAAAGGATGCCGGGGATTGAACCCAGGTCTATCCTGGGTCAGTTGCTTGCAAGGCAAACACCCTACCCACTGTGCTATTGCTCTGGCTCCATACTTTTAAGATATTTTTAGATTTATTTTTGCAATGCACCTTGGAATCCATAAAATCCCTGGTGACTGAACAAGTTGGACTCATTATTCTGAGTATGATTAGAGTTCATGCATACATTTGTAATAGTCGAAAAGGGGGTCAGCACTAACTGGCAGGTGGACATGCAGCTGGTGCCCCACAGTCAGAAACCGGGTGACTTACAGAGAAGGGATCATACTAAGCTCTGTAAAGAACCTGGATGTTGGCCTAGCCAGACTCTGCCCATATTTGAGCAGTGTGGTCAGGGTAGGGTGCCAGTCTCTGGACCTGTGTCCTCCTCAGTGTGGCAAGCACAGTGGCTCCTGCTCGGTGCAGTCATGGTAGACAGTCATGGGCCTGACATAGGCAGAGCTAAGCCAGGGAGCCTCTGCTCTGTGGGGGTGGTCTGCTTTCATCAGAAGCTGCTGACAACACATTGACCAGGTTCTGTACCCTGACATGTGTGACCCCTAAGAGAAGGGCCTAAGACCACAGGAAAACTCTGTGGCATAGATAAATAGGGAGGGCCAAGCTAGTTGCAACTTGGGAGAAACTCTAGGGGAAATGAGGACTGGGCAGTGTTAAGGGAGGATTCCAGTAGGAAAACTTCTTTGTTTCCCCACTGGGCAAACTGCTTTGGAATATTCTGAAAAATCGTAAATGCTCACTAAAGTAAAGTCTGGGTATTATTTCATTTTTATGCTTGATGGAATGCTACAAAAAGAGTCTAAAAATTGGGTTTAGAGAGATTGTGATGTTATTTTTGTCTTTCTCTCTGATTGTTTTTTCTTTTTTTCTTCTCACAGGTGGCAGAAAGGGCACTCTATTATTGGAATAATGAATATATCATGAGTTTGATAGAAGAAAACTCGAATGTCATCCTCCCCATCATGTTTTCCAGTCTTTATAGGATTTCCAAAGAACACTGGAATCCGTAGGTTTTCAAAGTCCCCTCTCACTCTCTCCATCTCTCACTCTCTATCTCTTCTTTTCTCCCTTTTTCTCCCCCTCTTCCTTCTTTTGTGCTTAATTTTTTTCAAATGTTTGCTATGTGTCAGATGCTGTGCTGTGGCAGAAGATAGGCGGGAAGCTAAAATTTTTCTCTGTTAGTGGTTCACTAGCCAACTGGGGAGACTCCCAAATAGATTACTTGCAGAAGGGTGTCGTAAAGACACTCGCATGACAATACCTGTGTCCTTGAAGCTCTTGGCCTGCCTATGACTCTACCCAAGATATTTGGAAGGCTCACTGGGAAGAGAGGCTCATGGCTTTCAGTGGGGTGACAGTGGTTCAAGTGAGTTTTACTGACATTGAATTTAGCAGATAGATGACGTGGGGGTAGCCCTTTCTGAAAATGTGATAACTCATCACATGGAAAGGCATGGAAATGTAAAAAGCTCCTCTCGTGTTCTGAGACTCATGAATTCGGTAGGGGTAAAGCACAAGATCTTTGCAGGGGAGGTTACTAGAAGGATTATGGTAGAAGGAAGTGGGGCCACATGAGCCATGACCAAGAGGACAATAAAGCAACATGGAAGAACTGTATGGAAGAGGCAGTGTGGCCTGAATTGGTTTACATTTTAGCAAGAGCCACTTTAAAACAAAACACTTGCTATATATGAACTCTGGTAATTGTTTAAAAACATAAAGAGATGTTTAATATCTAGGCTGTGAAGGCTAAAGCAATTAGTTAGCATGTATTTGGATGCCTTTGTACGTTTTTCTTTGGCATGAAGGAATTAAATGTGGGTTTAAGGGGCCAGAGCAATAGCACAGCAGGAAGGCATTTGCCTTGCAAGAATCTGATCCAAGACAGACCTAGGTTCGATTTCCAGCATCACACACAGCCAGGAGTAAGCCCTGAGCGCAGCTGGGTGTGGCCCCCACCAAAATAAACAAACACGCACACAAAAAAAACCAACAAAACCCAAAATAAAAAATGTGGCTTTGAAATCAGTAGATGTAATTTTGTATATATACATATTCATAATGTTTGTCCTGAAGTTTTGCATGCTACTGTAAAATACATGTATTTTCATATTTGCCCAAGTTTTGTTGCCCAAGTAGACTTGTAAGTCTATTTCTGCAGAGAGTCACTCGAGGACCTAGAGTAGCTCATGCAAGTGTCTTGTAACTGCTCATACCAGTATTTGCCATTTCCGAGAAGCTCATTCCCCTCAATAGAAGAGAGATTTCATTTCCTATGTTATGGCAACTGGACAGACTCAACACAGAAAATACTCTCAAAAATGTCTTAGAGGCATAATTCACATGCAATATAAGTATTGATTTATTGATGTGGGTCACACCTTGCAATGCCCAGTACTATTTTTTGCACCATGTTCAAGAATGACTCCTGGTGGTGCTGAGGTGACCATGCCTGGCACAGGTCATCGACCAGAATTGGCCACATGCAAGACATGTGTCTTAATCCCGGCACTATCTCTCTGGCCCCAAACACATGTTGTAAATTCTTGGAAACTTCAAAAATATAGTTTATTTGACATCTGGTCTGACTTTTATAAATATCAATTTGCACAGACCTCATTTGTTCAAAATCAGAAGCAAAATTTTAGTAATTTACCAGGGATAATGCAAGGTTCTGTTCTGAATCTATCAAGGCCTTGATTGCACAACCCTCACGTTATCCAAGAGCTTATTCTTCTGCTTGCTAGTGGGAGCAATGGTTGAGTTGATTTAGTTTGGAAAGTCACACAGCCAAACAGCAGCCACCGCCAGCTTGCCAGTTACCTTGTCAGCATGTGCTTTGGGTTGGACCAGGAAGCTAAGCATGAGGAGGGAAGAACTGATGGAAATCACAACTTGAAACATAACTCATATTAAATGACTCAACCTAACAGTTGTTTGGGATGATCTATTAATAAAGATTATAGAATGTATATGTGTGGCTACATTTATATACATATACTTTGTTTCCAGGGGAATAATTTTTGAGTTTGATGAATTGTGGGTATTATCACTTTAAAAATAAAATCCGGGTCTGAACCTCCCTTCCTCTCTTCCTCCCCTCCCCTCCTCTCCCCCCTCCTCCCCTCCTCTCCCCTCCCCTCCCCTTCCCTCCTCTCTCCCCTCCCTCTCCCTCCTTCCTCCCTCCCTCCCTCCTCCTTCCTTTCCTCCCTCCCTCTCTTCCTCCATCCCTCCCTCCCTCCCTTCCTCCCTTCCTCCCTCCTCCTCCCTCCTTCCTTCCTTCCTTCCTTCCTTCCTTCCTTCCTTCCTTCCTTCCTTCCTTCCTTCCTTCCTTCCTTCCTTCCTTCCTTCCTTCCTTCCTCCCTCCCTTTCCTCCTTCCTCCTTCCCTCCCTCCCTCTCTTCCTTCCTCCCTCCCTTCCCTCCTTCCTTCCTCCCTCCTTCCTTCCCTCCCTCCCTCCCTTCCTCCCTCCCTTCCTCCTTCCCTCCCCCTTTCTTCCTTCTTCCTTCTTCCTTCCTCCCTCCCTCCCTCCCTTTCCTTCCTTCCATTCCCTTCCTTCCTTCCTTCCTTCCTTCCTTCCTACCATCCTTCCCTCCCTCCCTCCCTCCTCTCCTCCCCTCCCTCCCTCCCCTTCCTCCCTCCCCCTCCCCCTCCCTCCCTCCCTTCCTTCCTTCCTCCCTCCCTCCCTCCCTCCCTCCCTCCTTCCTCTCTCCCTCCCTCCCTCCCTCCCTCCCTCCTTCCTTCCTCCCTCCCTTTCCTCCTTCCTCCTTCCCTCCCTCCCTCTCTTCCTTCCTCCCTCCCTTCCCTCCTTCCTTCCTCCCTCCTTCCTTCCCTCCCCTCCCTCCCTCTTCCTCCCTCCCTTCCTCCTTCCCTCCCCCTTTCTTCCTTCTTCCTTCTTCCTCCCTCCCTCCCTCCCTCCCTCCCTCCCTTCCTTCCTTCCTTCCTTCCTCCCTCCCTTCTCCTCCCTCCCTCCCTCCCTCCCTCCCTCCCTTCCTTCCTTCCTCCCTCCCTCCCTCCCTCCTTCCTCTCTCCCTCCCTCCCTCCCTCCCTCCCTCCTTGTTACTTTATTTTGTACTTATCTTTTTATGAAATGAAATTAAGTGCCCGTTGTCAGTTCTATTCTGGGTAATAACAATTAGAAGGGCAAAATCAAAATGTTCTTTTTCTAATCCTCCCAACTCCTTGGAAATAATGTAAGTCTCGGTATGGACATAAACTGTAGGTCATTGCTGTCATCCCAACTCAAAAGGAATGGCACAAGGGTGTAGTTTGAGACATTTAAGGATATAGGTTGTTCTTCACTTTATTTGTACAACAGTTTCCTTTTTGGTAGCATTAACCAATGCTTGTTCTTTCTTCTGTGCTTCCCAGGGCTATTGTGGCATTAGTGTACAACGTGTTGAAGGCCTTTATGGAGATGAACAGCACCATGTTTGATGAGCTGACAGCCACATACAAGTCAGATCGTCAGCGGTAACTTTTAATAGCTTTTTTTTTTGTCAGCAGTGCATAAAACTATTGCGTTCTTTTCTTTCTCTTTGCTGAAGTTACCCACTGAACTGGATAACACAAGCAGTAGTTTTCTTTAGCAAAACAACTTTGCATGCTCATTACCTGTTTTGACTAATGGATCGCTGGGTGATAAAGTATGATTTTGAAAAAAGCCACTTTCCTCCTTCCCTTCAATGCTGTTTCTCTTCTGCCTCAGGGTTAGAGCCTGGCACATAACTGGTATTTCAGACCCTCTGAAGGGAATCATCAGGTAGTTTGCCATCTGCATTCACTCCTATTTTGGACTTGAGTTGGGCTGATCTTACACTTCATTCTCATAGTAGGAGGGATGAAGCACCATGCTAACTTAATTCTTTGACCCAGAACTTAGTTCTCTATTACTCTTGAACCCAATGAATTTATTTTGATTCGAAGGGCAGTGAAAAGACCATGATGTGCAGCCTGGTATTGTACAAAATTTGAAATGTTTAAAATAAGAGTAACAGTTGGACCTTCTACAATCATAAATGCTGATAATTTAGTGAAGCCTTCCTTGCTTTCAGTTCTCTGATTGTAAGATTTTATTTCTTGCCCAACTTTCCAAAAGATGTCATCTTAGTGTGTTTGGGTTATTATAGTTTGTTTGGGATATCCTAAATTAAATTGAGTTGGGTGATTTCCACTTCCTGTCCAGGGGATTCAGGACCTACTTCCAGTGATATTTCACCAATCAGGTCAAATGTCAGAGGTTATAATAATGTTTATCAGGTCCTGTGGTATTAGGCCACCTGTGGTGTTTGTGAGCCCTCTAGAACTATCCCCAGTGGTGCTCCAGGGGCCATGTGAACTAGGACTTGTGCACATGAAATGTGTATGACTGTGTTATGTGCAGCCCCACCTGTGTTTATTTTATGAGTGGATTATCAAGAACATGCATTACTTGTTCACAGTTTTAGAGGAAGGAAATGTCAGACCAGTTGCCAGTTTGCTTTAGATGAAGGCTTCCTCCTGTACTTAACTTCTCACCATGTCAGTACATGGTAGATGGGGAACAGATGTTTGAGGGGTGTCTCTTCTAATAGCACATAGCACTGCCCCCATTCATCAGGGCTCTGTTCTCAAGACTTGATCATCTCCCAGAGTGCCATTATCCTTCAGCTTTTAAGTATTAGAACTTCAACATATGAATTCAGGGTATACACAAATGGTCAGAACATGGTGTTAATACACTTGGATTGAAGTAAGTCTAAAGAGCTTTCTGATAGGTGGGTCTTTGGTTTGTCTTTGATATTTCGGAAGCAAACACTAGTTTTGCATCCATGTGCCTGCTAGAGGATGTTCCTATTCAGAACCTTGTTGAATCTTCTGAGTAAACCTGTCTGTGATTGTATTCACTTCTTCACTTTGCCTAGTTTTGCATTTTATTGATGAGGGAGAAAGGTTTGTCAGGGGACAAAAGATCACTCCAGTCATTGTATCAAATTGACAGGATGTGGCATATTAAAGACATCTCAATCATGAAACATGGAAAGTACTTAACTCCTAACAGAAATGCTGGGATTTTGTAAACTACAATATTGGCACACACATCAATTACGGGATATGTTGGACCACACTTGAGATTAAAACAACTTTCAATTTGCTTTCAATTACTGCAAATCATTACACTCAAAACGACCCATGTTGCCCAAACATGAATTAATGTGATATATCATTAAAGAATATATTGGACATAACGTTCTTTCTTTATTGCATATGGAGCTCTTGTAGTATATCGAAGTTATAGATTGATTAAATTTGTAGAATCCCATATGAAAATGATCAAACTCTTATTTCTAAATCATTCAAATGAAATCAATACTTGAATTTCAGTAATAGAATGTATTTATGATTATCAGTTAAACAGTTAAACAACTTTGGGGGGGGAAATAACAACATAAGATTTATTCATGGGGCCGGAGTGGTGGCACAGCTGTAAGGCATTTGCCTTGCACATGGCTGACCTTGGATGGACCCACGGTTCGATCCCCCATTGTCCCATATAGTCCCCCAAGGCAGGAGCGATTTTTGAGTGCATAGCCAGGAAAAAAAAAGATCTAACCACAACCAGGAGTATTCATTGTGTAGTTGGTCTGATGATGTGATATATATATGACTTATGGTGAGTAGACTTTTGGGAAGAGAGGGCTGATATGTTGTCAAGTGAGCAATTGAGGGTTTGTTAAATCGATTGGACCATTTTTTCTTAATTATAGGAATAGGAAACAATAATAAAAGTGTAGTTTGTATTGTCAGAGAGAGGATAACTCAGTGGAAGATTTCTCTTCTGGGTGTTAAGAAAAGTTATGAATGATTTCAACTCACATAAAACTTTGGAATATTACGAATCTGAAAAGGGTGGGTGGACTAAGTATCTACGTATGCCAACATTAGTGGCATATAAATTGGAAGATAATTTGACAGTTATCTCTAGTATGACATTGTAGTTAAGTTTTAGAATTTTCACCCACAGGAAGAGAAAATGTGAGAAAAACGGGAGTGATAATGACTACGTAATAAATATTTAGAATTTTCAAAGATAAAGTCGTCATTTATAGAAGATACGTGCTAAGTCAGATAAAGTTCACATGGAAGAAAAGTCCTACAGAACAGATTTCAGCGAATACTAAAAAGCTCCACATTAAAGACCAGAATGAGGGCCCGGAGAGATAGCACAGCGGCGTTTGCCTTGCAAGCAGCCGATCCAGGACCAAAGCTGGTTGGTTCGAATCCCAGTGTCCCATAGGGTCCCCCGTGCCTGCCTGCCAGGAGCTATTTCTGAGCAGACAGCCAGGAGGAACCCCGGAGCAATGCCAGGTGTGGCCCAAAATCCAAAAAAAAAAAAAAAAGACCAGAATGAAATGTGTCAGTAATAAGAGAATGAGTGTTTTAAAGGTGTAGCATGTAATTTAAACTAGTGGTCTCTGTTCGTGGACTGTTATTGTTGTTGATCTTCAGGTGTAGAGAGATTGAAAGCCACTGGACTTCTACTGACTACCTCTAGTCGGTGGACAGGTCGGAAGATGCTGTGAACTAGGACAGTAGGAAGTTGGCATATGGTTCAGTTGCCTTTCATTGCCCTTGCTCACTGGCTTCTTTTTTTTTGTTTTTTAACTTGATTGATTGGTTGGTTTTTGGGCCACTTTATGGTGCTCAAGGTCTTTCCTGGTTCTGCTAGGACCATAGGGGACACCAGGAATTGAACTGGGTCCATCCCAGGTCAGTCACGTGCAAGGCAAACACCCTACCACTGTGCTGTCTCTTTGGTCCCTGCTTACCAACTTCTGCCAAGTAAAAAGATCCTATGTATTGTAGCCTAGCAGTCTCTATAGAATTAAGTGTACACAGATCAATACTCTGATGACAGAATAATATTATCCTCAATATGTAAATGAGAAACCGGAAGTAATAACCTACTAAAATAGCTTCCTTATAATTGAGAATTACAACTGGAGGACTATCTAGGCTTATTCCTTTGTTCTGTAAATATTAAATTTTCAGGGTCAAAATTACCAAATGAATAACTATTGGAAAATACCTCTGCTAACGTTCATACGGTGCAGATTGAATTTGAGATAACCAAAAGGGATTATAGTAACCAGAGTTCAAATGATTACATGTTAGTTATGAAAAGATAAGATTTGTTATATTGCACACAAATATGTTTCATACTATACAGTGAAACAAACTTGCACTATACTCTAGAGTATTTTGGATGAAGATGAAAGTTAACTTCTGTTGCAGTTGCTATCTATATTAGCTTTTCAACTGTTTGGTTATGACATGAAAACATAATACTGCAATTATACATAGGTTTTACTTAGCCCATGTGGCTTTCCCTGAGTAACTTTTGGACTGTAGTTGAAGAGAAAACCTTGTTTAGTGAAATACCACATGGCCTATATCTTTCATGCCTTAGATGGCAAGAACCTTTATTTTCAGAAGTTATCTGAATTTATAATTTTTCAGATAGACTGAATATGGTGTTTACTGGTAAATAATAAATGAGAAAACCTAGGGATAGTAGCGTGAATTAGTTCTGATGGAATTTCATTCATTTAGCCATATATTCTTGGATTTCTACTTCATACTTGGTTGATGTTGAAATTAACAACCTTCCTCTTATAAAAACAGGATAATCTAGAAGTATTGGTACAGTGCATTTTATTGACCCCTATTTTGTCTATTTGTTTACTTGGTAAACTATTCAAATTACTTTGACATCAAGTTTGAAGAGTTGGGGCATGCAAAATTTAGTACATACTAATATCAGTGATGTTCCATCTGGCAAACTGATCTCTCTCACACATGTACTGAAAGTGTGTGTGTGTGTGCGCGCGCGTGTGTGCGTGCACGCTTCTTGATGTGGTAAAATCTTAAATAGTCTTGTCAGTTCCTACTCTATTAATTAATAGTACTCTCTTGTCTGTATAAATGTCTTTTAAAAATAAAGATACAGCAAGAGAAAAATGCCGTACATTTAACATCAAACTTTTTAAAGCTCTTTAAAAACATTAAAGAAGGAAAAAAGATGTCAAAGTGACAGCTATTATTAAATCTCTCAAGTCTTCTCAGTTTTTTAAAACTTGTGTTCCATTTCTTTTCCAGTGAGAAAAGGAAGGAAAGGGAGCGTGAAGAATTATGGAAAAAACTGGAGGATCTGGAGTTAAAGAGAGGTCTTAGACGTGATGGAATAATCCCAACTTAACAGAAAAAAACCGCCAGCACCATTACTGACCTGTGGAGTCACCCATTTATGTAGTAGAAGATGGAGCAACAGTTTTCTGTATTGTGCAACTTTACAGTAGATTTCACATTTGTTTCATTATTACAACAGCACTGTATATACCTGTCTCTAAGTAAAGAAAAAAAAATAAGGACTTCAATCCAACGTTTGGACAGTAGACGGACTTCTCAAAACTTGGCAAACATAATCATTGTTCTAATCCTCTTCCAAAAACTAAAAGCAGTCTTCAAAGATCTGTTGATGCAATTGATGTGTTCAAATTCCATTATTGGGAGTTCCTTATGTATCATTAGCAGAGAGTCTGAAAAACCTTCTCAATTGTGAACAATCTTAAATTTAGCTTGTCTTTCTGCTAAGCTGTTCAATGTATTTATAGTAAAGGAAACAAAAAAGACTGTCATCTCCTTAGAAATTTGTATACCATCCTCCTCTGGATAACTCGACTGTAATTTGACATGTTTTCCTTTTGCACATCTTCATGAGTTGAATGTCCACACTGCATGGGGCCATGAAGTAACAAAGGTCCCTGATAAGTTTTGTTGACTGGAGTGAACATCTGTCCGGTAACCAGGCTGTCCTGGTACTCCTTTAGTTTTATAATTAGGAGTCAAAGAGAAGAGGTGATAAACATAGTAGGGAAGGGAAATTTTGGATTCATAGATCAGTTTCCAGTGAATCCAAATCAATGTCTTGAATCCTTTGAAAACAGGCACTGACTGGGTCATCATTAGGCTTCAGTACCTGACCAGTATTAGTTTTATACATCATTGAACACACATACCAGAGATGTGTTGGAAATGTCAGAGAACATCCTTTTGGACCATTTTGAAATCAGAAAGACAAAACACTAAATCAACAAAACCATGAAATTGATCGCCAGGATTGCGAATCTGATTGGGAATAGAGTTGAGCAAACAGCTTGGTTTGCTTGGAGTTGTTGCCTTACTTTTTAATATGTATTTATAAAGTATTCCAGCAAAAGAGGATGTAGCCTCTGAGAAAAAAAAAACAAACCAACAAACATGTTACAGTGTTTTTTGTAGATTCTCGTTCTATATTTCATCACAGCGCCAGCCCTGTTTTTAGCCAGAAAGGATTCAGGATACATGTCATTATGCGTCCTGAACTGGATGCCTAATTCCTGACTACTGTATTTGTTACCAAAAGTTCTACAAATGCTACTGAAAAACAAATCTGGAAATTCCTAATGTCCTGAGTATTAATAATAAAGTTTAAAAATGCTTTTATATCAAAAGTGCATCGTGACCAAATTGTTTAAGAAAAACAGAAGCAAAAACAAAAACAAAATCTAGGGCTGTATTCTAGATTTATCTATCTGGCTCTCTGCTTTTATTTAAAAGAGGAATCTTACATCTTGGGGAGATAAAATGCTGACAATACTTGTGTACAGTATGTACTTACCTAATGCAGTTGCATTATTATGTACCGAATGATCTATGTTTTGGGACTTATTTCCAGGATGCTTTTGCTTGTTCTGAATGTGGCAACAGTGAGTTGATAATCCTAAACCGTCACTCCCAGCAGTATTTGTGGTCTAGAGCTGATTCCGTGTTCATGTGTTGGATCGTGATAGTAGCAAACATGAACATCTGAACCGTTGTTGCTCTTCAATAGAAATACAATATCAATATGGGCTTGTATATTTTATTCCTTCCATTTTAAAGTATAAAATAGAATAATGCAGTTTCGTTATTTCCACGAAAAGGGGGTTGGGGGGGGGTCACTGACCTTTTTCCCAGTAGTGTTTCAGGATTATCAGATCACAGTGTACGTGTGTGTCAAAGTTGGCTAATTATGGATCTTGTCATCTCAATCACTTTGTAAAACTAAAATGAAACTTGGCATTGTTAATTCTGAGAGAGAAACAGCAGTAAAAGTGTCATATGCAACACCAAACACAACATGGTTTAATGGAATGCATAGATTTTCTCCAAAACAACAGTAATCAGGACCTAATGTACAGTTGGCCATGGCTGCCAAAGATGAAATTACTGAGTTTAAAAGTGCTAGAGTAAAGGTGCAAATTTAAGTTCTAAAGATTAAACGAATCATTTCCACCAGTTTATCTGATTGTAGCCCATCCATTTTAATTCTGCATTTACATTTATTTTGTTGGCAGTGTAAACTTGGGCATTCTTCGCCATTTTAGATAGAGGACATTAAAATCACAGAATCATGAATCGTCTCTTCCCCTTAAAATTAAATGTCAAGGGGGCCGGAGAGATAGCATGGAGGTAAGGCATTTGCCTTTCATGCAGGAGGTCAACGGTTCAAATCCTGGCATCCCATATGGTCCCCCGTGCCTGCTAGGAGCAATTTCTGAGCCTGGAGCCAGGAATAACCCCTGAGCACTGCTGGGTGTGACCCAAAAAAACCACACACACAAAAAAAATAAATAAATGTCAAATGATTTGAAATGTAAAAGACCAGGATCTCTGTTACAGGATCCTTTTGCATATCTTACCCTGTCCTCAGTGTTAAGGTGGGACGTACACAGCTAGCCCTGAAATCAATTTTCCATGTTGCTCATTCCAGACCAAGAAAAGTCAAGCCAAATATCAGACATATTGAAAGAAGCAGTTCTGGGTAGATGTCTAAAACTTCCTAGGGCAACTTCTGAGAAGAAACACTGTCTTTTCACTTTTAACTGAAAGTGACAATGTGACATTGGTCATGTTGTGTCCGGTGGCGCAGAGTAAATGAGGTAATCTGACTGTTGCACTATGTGACATATCTAAGGACGTACTTGCTGCATTTGCAGCAGCCCTCTCTCTTTGTCCTTCCCCCACAATTCTGCTGTTGCTGCAACTTGAGTTAACTTGTGACAAATGCATCTTTGTGTTATATTTTTGTTTGCTTCATAATTTCCAGAACTATATATAAATATATTTTTAAAATAGCAAATATTGTAGTTAGTGGTGATTACTCCAAACTTATCCCTACCATATTGGTTTCAGGGGTAGGATTAAGAGTGTGTATTTGGAAGAAAACAAAACAAAACAAAACCCTGTGGTTTAGAATGATGCAAAGGCCTTACTTAGGCTGTGGACCTGGAACAACCATGTGAGTGAATTGTTGACCCAACTCATACTTTGAATCAAGCATGCATTCCTTCTCGCACTGTACGTGTCTCCCGCCCCCCCCACCCCTGTTTTCTTTCTGTGTTTTTGTCCTTTGTCCTTTTAAATTTTACTCATTTTCTTCTCCCTGACATTTGACTGTTTTTTATAAAATAAAATAAAAAAACGAAAAAAGTGAAGAAATAAAACCCTCAATGCCGCTGGATACTCACAAGCAGGGTTATACTCCTTCATCTTGGGCATGCTGGCCCCAAAGAGAAGGGTTTAATTTATTTTGTACCTCCTCCTATGCGTGGGACAGTCCAGGGTGCAGAGCCAGAAACTGCTTGTAATTGCACCCGCTATACTTAAATGTGTAGCCTTAGGCTCAAACACATTATGAAAAGAAGAAAAAAAAAAAGTATATTTAGAGCTTTAAAAGCTTTTTTATTTTTTTGTGGGGACTGGGGGTGGGTGGGATAGGGAAGATGTATGGATGTTATTGGCTTTTTTTTTTTTTGAATGTTCATAGTTTTGGGTTTGTTTTTGTTTCTGTTTTTTTCCTCCTGTTTTCTCCCCCATTTAATTGGATGCACTGACCTGGCCCAGGAAATAAAGAGAATCGCTTTTGATGCTAATACCAATGTTATCACAAAGTGACAGTCACCTCTAGTAAGAAGGTGTCTCCAAGATGTGATCAGTGATATTTTATTTGCACATCAATATTTTTATTTTTATATTCTGGCTCAGCTGCTGCTCTGAGTAGAGTCAAGGAATGAGCCATACAAAGGAATTTTGTAGTTGGTATATTGGCAGTGCTTTTTATATTTCTCAGTATTTCATTTTGAAAACCTAAAAGAATTGTGCATCTTGAGAGAAAGTTGAACACATTTTGATCTAGTGGAATGTTAATTTGTGCTGCTTTTTGTGCACGATTGCAGCAGTAGTATTTCTTGGAAATAAACATCCCATAGTATGATGTCTATAACTAGATTTCCTTCCTTCCTTCCTTCCTTCCTTCCTTCCTTCCTTCCTTCCTTCCTTCCTTCCTTCCTTCCTTCCTTCCTTCCTTCCTTCCTTCCTTCCTTCCTTCCTCCCTCCCTCCCTCCCTCCCTCCCTCCCTCCCTCCCTCCCTCCCTCCCTCCCTCCCTCCCTCCCACCCTCCCTCCCTCCCTCCCTCCCCCTCGTTCCATTTTTCTTTCCTTCTTCCTCCCTCCTTTCCCTTCCTCATTATCTTTATTTTGGGGGGGAAATCACTTATTGTAAATAAGTTGTAATCCAAACCTCATGTATCAATGGGGAACTTTCAAATATAAATATTACCAATACATTTTCTGGTTGTTGTCTGATTTTTGACTGAGGTATAATGAGAATATGTTCATTGCTTTTGGTTTGAGGACTTCGCTTTAGCTTCATGAATCTTTTGGTATTTTAGTATTTCATTGTTTTAGCAGGAGAGGGCAGCAAAAGTTTATTTCTTTGTTAGAAATGCTGTGATTTATGACTGGTTTCATATTGTGTGTGTGCGCGTGCGCGTTTTTTTTTAAACAGCATCTGTAGGTAGAGGTAAAAATGAAACATTTTTGATATGAAAAGTTGCATATGAAAATTATAGATCAGTTCAACTAGACAGTGAAGACTTCGATCCACATCCAAGTTTAAATGCCGCCAAACAATCTTCTAGCTCTGGCTGAGATATGCTACTTCCTTTTAACACAACAAAATGCAAAGCTGAGTCTTAAACACTTGACACATTTGGAACTTAAAATGTCTTTCTTTGAAAATGATTTATTTTCTTCAAAGTGGTCATAGAAAAAAAAAACCTGAAGGTGCTCCCAAAAAGAAATGTAACCTTCTCCTCTCACAGATGTGTGAGAGGTTCTGTACTGTGGGTGCATCCTTAATAAAGAAGCAGTGAAGAGTTTTTCAGGTGCCTGGCTGTTGTTGTTTGTTTGCTTATCTGTTACCCTCTTGGCCTTTCTGAACCATACTGGCAACAGGTTAATGCTTGACTGACATGGCCTAGTATGTTTAGACTTTAATCGTGAGGAAATCAGATTATGACTTGGGGGAAAGAAATAGTCACTGTTCGTTATTCTAACCCAGTGGCTTAAGTCAACAACTGTTTGTTTACAAATTGACAATTCACGCTGGACTTGACTTGGCCATCTTTACTCAAGCATTGCATGGTGTTTTCCTTGTGTAGCTGAAGATTCACTTCCACCCTAGCTCTACCTCAGCAAATTCTTGCTGGCTCTTGATTTAAAGTTTAGAAATATGCCATCACTAATTTTCTTGGTCAATCAGATACTGGTTTAAGAGGAGGGACACCAACTGCACTGTGCCATAAAAGGAGCACCATCTTTATCATGTAATCTGCCTTTGTGACTAATTTGATTCAGGTGTGCCTCTTGGCCAATTGAAGCGTCTGGTTTGGAAAATACGTTGTTAACTAATGTTTCCTATTCACTTAAATTTTAAATTGGGGAGGGAAAACACCTTATTAATTCAGAAATTCTGTATTCCAAAGCATTGATTAAATGTAATAATTTTAGCATTCAAAGACATTTTAAGAGATAATTTCAGTGGAATTTATAATCCTAGAACATTATCTCATACTTAAAGTAAGTATTTATGTACAATAATGGAAGCAAGTTAAATGTAAAAACCCAGCCCCTCTTTTCCAGACTTATACTGCATCAGGGATATTTCAGTTAGATCTGGTCCAGGTTGCACAGTTATTTTTTCAGACTGAACCATGAAAAAGCTAAGGAAATTAAAATTAGATTTCTGTAAAATAAATTATATTTATTGTTTCTTGAAATGTCAAATTGAAAGATAAAAGGTGCAACTCTATAAGACATTTGTATTAATTGATTAAGCTAGTTATTAAATTGCACTATCCATGGTATTAGCCTTTTTTTGATGATTAGTTTTTTGGGTTTTTTTTTTTTTGTCCTTTTTCAATCTCTGTTTAGTTCACTTATTTTGAACTCAGACTTAACTTTGCTGCTTACCAAATGGCATAAGGCTTAATAACCAGGATAGATATCAGCCATGTTCTTCTTTGCTTAACCAAAGCACTTCAAGTGTCTTGTTTTTGGCCAGTCAACTGAGATGAAGACAACTGGGAAAACATCACTCTTTGGATCACTTGGGTTCTGCTATTTATCAGCTCTGTGACTTTGGAAAGATTCCTTGATCTGAGAATCAGTATTGTTTGCAAAGTACAGGTAATAATTTTTTAAATTTGAGGTTATGATTTACAGCAATATATTTTAGAGGTACAATTCACTCTAAATATTTTTCCTACCAGCAAAGTTCCAATGACCCTACATCACAGTTAATCAGATACCATGTCTATTCATGTTCTCTGTTCTCCACCCTTCTTCCTACCTATGTGGTGACTGCAATTCCACAGAGTACAGGAGTTTTGTTTGACTTTGTAATTATAGGATTTATTTTTATTTTTTGTATTTGGGGACCAGATCTAGAGATGCCCAAGTGTTACTTCTGGCTCTGTGCCTTGGATTCACTCCTGGCCATGCTAGGAAACAAAATGAGATGATTGGCCAAATGCAAGGCTAATAAGAATGCCTTATCTGTTGTACTATCTCTCTGGCTCAATAGGATTTATTTTATAGTGCTGATGTATGTACTTAATTTGGGGGACCACATCCAGCTGTGTTCAGGACTTACTCCTGACTCCGCTAAGTGATCATTCCTGATGGACTCTGGGCACCATATATGATGCTGGGAGTTGAAACCAGGTCAGCTGTGTGCAAGGCAAGTCTATTATCTACTGTGCTATCTTCTGCTCTACAGTGCTGCTGTACTAGTACATAGATAACATGTGAAGGAATTAACACATGATACCAATTAACACAGGAATTAACACATGGTAGCCTGCACCCAATATTATTACCTATTTACAATCTTGATTTAAATGTGAATAAAATTATAATATCACATTATTCAAAGACTTCCTTACACTAAGAACTCTAACCATCATTACAATCCTAGGTTAGACATTATTCTCATTTTATTGTTATAAAACACAGCTGAGGCTGAGATGTGTGACTTCATAGGAAGATTAACACCAGAGGAAGATTAACGACCAAAGGTTTGAGGCAAAAGTCTGACCTCCATTGGTTCTGAATGGAAACCAACACTGTGCGTATACATCTCAAATTTTATTCAGCAAAATTTAGGAGATTGAAATTTAATCCGCCTCACACAAAAAAACGTATTTTAATTCTTGCACCTCTATCCACCAGCCTATCTATTCCCCCAAGACCTACCCCCTGTTTATGTATCAGACTCTTCAGTCCTTTATCCTTGCACCATCTCACTTATAAATAACTTCAACAGGAAATGAGATTACTGGCTATAAACTTTCAGTTTCTTATTTTGACATTATTTTAAAGGTTTTAGCACCTATTCTCACATGTTTCTTCCTCACCAGTACTCTGGAAAGAGTTCCCTTCTCATTTTGGCTAACACCTCACAAGGACCAACCATATTTTCTGGCGTATAAGACGACTTTTGAAACAAAAAAAAGTCAGCCGAAAATCGGGGGTCGTCTTATACACCGAATATATCCCGAAAAGTGTTTCAATATGCCACTAAACGAAAATTGTCTGAATATTGCCACAAAAGGAATTTTCCAACTCGATCCTGCACCAATCACTGCCAGGCTGCTCGGACTGCCTCTCTGACTCAGCCAATCCAAGCAGGCTTTTTATGCATGCAAATTAGACACTGTTCTGTACCAAATCTACACTGTCAAAAGCCTGCTCAGATTGGCCAGAGTCAGAGAGGAAGTCTATGACAATAGAACCTTTGAACCTTTGCTTGTTGTGATTTGCTCACTGTGGTACATACAGTTGCAGCACAGGAATATTCTGTCTTATACAGCGAATATAGGCCTAAACCTATGTTTTAACTGTAAAATTAGGGGGTCGTCTTATACGCCGGAAAATATGGTACATTCTATTTTTGGTATACTTTACGTTATTTATTTTCTGAAATAAACATTTTATGGAGGACAAATTAGGTATATCTTTTTTTTTTTTTTTTTTGGTTTTTGGGCCACACCCGGTAACGCTCAGGGGTTACTCCTGGCTATGCGCTCAGAAGTCGCTCCTGGCTTGGGGGACCATATGGGACGCCGGGGGATCGAACCGCGGTCCGTCTCCTAGGCTAGCGCAGGTAAGGCAGGCACCTTACCTCCAGCGCCACCGCCCGGCCCCAAATTAGGTATATCTTAAAGTGTAAAATAACTTCTATCCAGAAGTCCTTCGCTTCTTCCCAAAAGTAAACTCAACTAAAGTTTTTTTTGTTTGATTTTTTCTTTTAAATGAAACTTTATTGTGATAGAGTTCACAGACCAGATGTAATTCAGAACTGGGGAGATAGCGTAAAGAATAAAACATTTGTCCTACTTGAAGCCAGTCAGGTTTGATCTCCAGCACATTATGGTCTCCCGAGTACTTACAAATCAGGAGTATATTCCCTGAGCACCACCAGATGTGAACCAAAAGTCAAACAAATTTTTAAAAATTCAATTTAACAATTCAGTATTATTTCAGTATACTCATATATTAAAATATCACTCCTATCTACTTTGGTAGCACTTTGATCAATGACTCAAAAGCAGTCATCATTCCCTGTTCCTTTCTTTCTCCACATCCCTTTGCTAGCAATAACTCCAGCAACTACTAATCTATAGTTCTAGGAGATGTCCCTGTTCTGAAATTCTGAAATATTTGAGTCAATATCTCTTGCCACTATCTTTTTTTTTAATTTGGCATAATATTTTAAAGGTGAATCTATTGAATTATGTAACTAATTTCCTTTAATAATCCATTTTGTGTATATTCAGTATGTTTTTCTATAAACAGCTTTTCAGAAAATTTAAGTCGTCCTGTATATGTTTAACTATTAAACCTTAAATTCACATAGATGGAATCATTCTGCTTATTTTGTTTGGGTTAGTTTTTTGGGGCCACACCCAGTGACGCTCAGGGGTTACTCCTGGCTATGCGCTCAGAAATCGCTCCTGGCTTGGGGGACCATATGGGATGCTGGGAAATCGAACTGCAGTTCGTCCTAGGCTGGCACTGGCAAGGCAGACGCCTTACTGTTCCACACCACCGCTCTGGCCCCTCATTCTGCTTTTATTCCGCTCACCAGTATTATAAAAAATTTTAACCATAGTGAGAGAATTTCACCACTTAGTCATGTATATGTATATTATGTATATTAATATTTTACTGTTTGCTTTTATCACCATCATATTCATTCATCTATCATACTCCCTCCATTAGCACATTTTATTAAAAAATTAATTTTAGGTTTTATGTTTGTTTTGGGCCACACCCCAAGGATGCTCAGGGCTTACTCCTGGCTTTGCACTTAGGAATTATTCCTGGTGGTGCTCAGGGGACCAGATGGGTTACCAGGGATCCAACCCAGGCAGGCTGTGTGTAAGGCTATTGCTATACCTATTGTACTATTTCTCCAGCTCCTAAAAAATGAATTTCAAAGTAAGTTTCTGATGAAGTAAACTTCCCCCTAAAAAGCTGTATATTGACCTGAATCCAATTTTTTAAGATATACATTTTTAAAAAGACAAAAATTATATAAGGTAGATGAACTTTGTCAAATACATGCGTTATCTGTAATCCAAATTCTTACCAAGATACAGAATGTTGCCATCATCCCAGAGATACGTATGTAGCGTTCTAGTTAACTCCTTATACTCAATAGTTTTCTGCCTTTTCCTCACTATAACTTTGTTTTGCCTATTTAGAATGTTGTAGAAGTAAGCCATTTAGTCTTTCACATGTTATATTTTTGGTATTTATGAGTTAAATGCTGTTGATTTATTTTTATTGTGGTTTATATGGTGCAATTTGTTTAATCTTGTCTCATTTGATGGGCATAATTTTTATGTCCTAAGAATGAAGCTGCTCTGAACAGTATATATGTCTATGTAGATAGAATTCCTACAGGTTTTTTTGTAGAAATATTTAAAGGTGTCAGTGTAATAATTGTTTTTACATAAGATTTGAACTTTAGGAAGACAAAGGAGTTAAGTGCTAGAAATTAATTTCCTACTAACAATTGTACTAAAAGAATCTGATGTGATATTTTGGAACTCTGGACTCCTTTAAAGGTTTTCAAAACTGATTAGAATATTTGCAGTGTGATTTTAGTAGATTTTGTTCTATTTCATCTCGGAAATCTATCCATTTCTTTCCACAAGGCAGTCACATGGTAGACAGCTGTGAACACAGATGTTGCTGGAATCTCTTCCATACAATGTATGGGGTGGGGTTGGAAGAGGAAACAGTCCTCCAAATATTGGGGATCTATGCTCTATAGACTGCTGCTTCAGATCACAAAGACGGGTAGGCATGGTTCAATGTCCTTCCTCACTTGTTGCACACCTCTCTCCCTCTGACTGAATTCATTGCTTGGAGATTTATAGGGCTTATTCACCCTTTTTTATAACCTCATGCTTCATTTTTCAATTTTTGGCAAGGTGGCTTGGGGTGTGTGTGGCAAGGACCAGACACAAAAAGGTTAGGATATTTAGAAGCAATTGCTTAATTGGGGGAGAAAAGTGCTATCTCTCCAGCCCAGTCCATTTCACTTTGATAGCCTTTTAAAGAACTAACATTTGGTTTCATTAGGGATATTTTTTTTTCCATTGGGATATTTTAATTTAAAACATTTATTAGAGCACATGGCCGACCCAGGACCAATGTAGGTTCAATTTCCGGCATTTCATATGGTCCCCCGAGCCTGCCAGGGACAATTTCTGAGCACAGAGCCAAGAGTAACCCTTGAACATCTCCGGGTGTGACCCCAAAAAAACAACCAAAGAAAAAGTGAAATGGACTAAGAAAGAGGGAAGGTTCATATTATGGAATCAGAATTAACATTTGGACATTACTATTGATACAATAAAATTAAAAGTATGAGAATCAAGCATGTCGCTAAGTGGTAGAGTTTATTCACATATATGTGGTTCTGGGTTTAATCTCTGGCAGCCCCTTTCTCCCCCCCCCCCCCGTTTTTAAAGGATCCAAATAAAAAAGGTTTAAGAGAGTGTAGGAACAAGAAGTTGTATATGGCAAGAAGTTGGAAAGTGAAAAGAATGAATTTCTAAAACAATTTGCTAAGGCTGTTTTGAATGTATTGAAACTCTTGAGTAAACCTGTGACTATACTAGTAAGTGATACTAATTAAGGTATTGATTTAATTAATAAACATACTTGAAGAGGAAAGTCCCGGGCTGGAGCAATATCTACAGTGGTAGGGTGTTTGCCTTGCGCATGGCCAACCGGGGTTCAGTTCCTGGCATCCCATATGGTCCCCTGAGCAACGCTAGGAATGATTCCTGAGTGCAGTCAGGAGTAACTCCTGAGACCACCGGATGTGACCCAAAAACCAAACAAAGAGGTAAGTCTTAATCCAAAAATTTAGTTATTCTGATTATTTGTACTAAACACTTAAAGTAATTCATGTCAATCTTTCTTATATGTTTCCTGAAATTTAAGGGGAGGAAACGTATTTCTAACACATTCAGAACAATATGATTTGGATACCAAAGCAAGGCAAAGATACTACAAGGTAACTATAGAGCAATTTATCAGTATTGATGCAAAGCACAGTGGTAGGGCGTTTGCCTTGCGCACAGCCAATCCAGGACCAATGATGGTTCAAATCCAGCATCCCATCTAGTTCCCTGTACCTGCCAGGAGCAATTTCTGAGCAGAGTCAAGAGTAACTCGAGTACCACCACCAAACCAAACCAAACCAAACAAAAATTCTTAACAAAATATTAGTAGCGTACAGCAGCACACTGAAAGGATTATATACCTTGACTAAGTGGGTTTTCACCCCTGGAATTCCAGGCTGGTACAACATATGGAAATGGATCAAATATAGTGAACATTAACAAAATGAGGAAAAGTATGTGACCACTTCAGTGGATGCAAATGGCTTGGAAAAAAAAGTCAACATTTTCATTTAACACTACCAAATGAAATAGGAATCAAAGAAACTACATTAGTCAAAGAAAAGTCTGGTAGGCCCTTTCTCCAGATCCAGTTAACTGGAGCTCTCTTTGGATAGAGCAGAACCAGTCCTTGCCTTGTTGGAGGGTTCAGCATTCCACCTGCCCACACCCACTTTTATTCCCATTTAAAATAACCTGGGTCCGAAACATGTTTCAGAGAGATGCTGCCACTGAACCTGGTAGGCTGTAGATGGCATTGGGTTTAATCATCCTAGTGATACAGAGAGAGGGGTTTGTGGCCTCACATGAGGCTGCATAACATCCCTAAAATTCACAGTACTGACAGCCCAGGAGGAACACAGACAATTAGATGAGAAGTGTAGACCACTGAGCTCAATTATCAAAAACAGTAGTATAGAGGCTCAACTCGTGCCTAACAGCTCAGCAAATCCTCAGACAATAACTTTAGTATTATCTTTAGAAGGATCTGTTATAGCAAGCAATATAAATTATTTTGTGCCTGCTATGGGACAAGATTGAGGGAATGATGTGTGGGTAATTTGAGATATTGGTGGACGGAAGGTAATATAGGTGGTAGGATAATGGATACCTGAAGTGGTGTTAGAATATTGAATATTTGAAATGATTGTATTATGAACAATTTTGTAAAAGGTGTTTAAAGTTTCAAATGTGAAAAGAAAAAGACTACATTAGTGGTTATAGGAATAATCAACAGTAAACAAGCTGGAAAATATCCAAAAGTTTAGGGAGAAAATAAGGATAATTATTTCAATACTTATATTCTTCAGTATGATACTGGAAGTTCTAGCCAGAACATTTAGGCATGGAAAGAAATGACATAATTTGGAAAGAAAGACGTAAAGATATCTGTTTGCAGATAAAATCCTAAAGGCTCTCATAGATGTTAGAATTATCAATTGAATTCAATAAAACAGCAAAGATATAGAGCCAATAAAAATTAGTTGCACTTAATAGCCACAACCAATTTGAAAAAGAAATTATAAAATAATTCATGCATATTTGCACCAAGAAGAATAAAATTAACCTTAGGAATTAATCTAATCAAAGATGTAAAGGAGCTTGTACAATGAAAACTACAAAACGTTACTAAAGAAATAAATGGGGGGGCCGGAGCAGTGGCATGGAGTGGTAAAGTGTTTCCCTTGCTGACACTAGCCTAGGATGGATCTCGATTCTATCCCCCAGCGTCCCATATGGTCCCCCAAGCCAGGAGCAATTTCTGAGTGCATAGCCAGGAGTAACCCCTAAGCATCACCAGGTGTGGTCCAAAAAACCAAAAAACAAAACAAAACAAAACAAAAAGACTCATAATTGAAAGAAAAAGTAGAAACATATGTATTCAAATTAGAAGAAAATGCTATTAGCATGTCAGTTCTACGCAAAGCAGTCTATACAATCGATATATAATCGCAAGGATTTGCTACTACTTAAAAATAATCTTGAAAAAGAACAAAATTAGAAATCACTTCCTGATCTTAAAACTTATTACAAAGTTATAGTCATCAAAACACCATGGTGATATTGGCATAATAAAGACATACATATAAGCAAATGGAAGAGAATAGAAATCCCAATAATAAGGGCTCACATACATTGTCAAATGTTTGACGAGATTATTTACTGGTATGTTTGACCAAGATTACTTAACATGCCAAATCACAATAATTTTAAATGGTGGTGCTGGGAAAACTGAATATCTTTTAACAAAGTTTTTGTATATGAATTTTTTTTTCTTTTTTGGTTTTTGGGTCTCACCTGGTGATGCTCAAGGGTTATTCCTGGCTCTACACTCAGAAATCACTCCTGGCAGGCTTGGGGACCATATGGGATGCCGGAATTCAAACCACCGTCCTTCTGCATGGAAGGCAAACACCCTACCTTCATGCTATCTCTTCGGCCCCCTATGATTTTTTCTAATTTAAATACAAATATTAAAATTGACTAAGGGCCTAAATGCAAGACCTAATACTAAAAGTATAAGAAGAAAATAAAACTTCCTGGGACCGGAGAGATAGCACAGAAGTAGAGTATTTGCCTTGCACACAGCCAGCCAATCCAGAACAGATGTTGGTTTGAATCTTGGCATCCCATATGGTCCCCTGAGCCTGCCATGGGCAATTTCTGAGCGAAGAGCCTAGCGTAAACCCTGAGCATTGCCCCAAAAACCAAAAAATGAAACAAAAAAAAAACTTTTTGGACAATATCTTAATTGACAATGATTTCTTGTTTATGACACCAGAAACATATATAGCAAAAACAAAACCCAAAACCTGGATTTATTTTTTTATATAGGTTTTTGGGCCACACTAGCAGAGCTGTTTCTTGACTCTGAATTTAGGGATCATCCTTGGTAGACTTGGGGAACCCTACGGAGTGTTGAGGATAGAACCTGGCTGGATGCTTCAACATGTGCCTGATGCTAGGGGTGAATGTGTCTTCTTGGAATTGTCTCTGTTTCTAGAGAACTGCTTGGGATTTGTTCAGGCATGAACCATGACCCCCTATAGGGCTACAGTAGTGAAAGCAATTCCTTTTTCTCCCTTTTTTCAATTTATAAAGATTGAATCACTGTGAGATACACTGTCCTTTCAGTCAATGCCTCAATGCCTGAGAAATGGGTCAAAATAAAATGTGGGCTTTTTTATTTTCTGAAACTTGGCTTAAGAGATTTTAGACAGCCTCTGCAGTGGGAGACCTGCCTATGATGTCAGAGTCTTTCTTTGAGATCATAGTGATTACATGTACACGGATAAAGCAGATACGTCTATTTTAGGAAGTAGCAGGTTAAACTGGTATCTGCTTCCCCTAAATACGTGACTTTATTTTTTTTAAAGAAGCTTTTGAGATGTCAGAAATTAGCCTCTGCCACTCTTTACTGTAGCTCAAATTAGAAGGAAACCTGGCACAAACAGCTTTCTGGTCCGCTTGATTGAGAAAATGTGAACATCAGACGGTGTTAATTAGCCAGGCGTTTATGGGCTTCTTCACTGAGACACATAAGGGCCCTAATCACTGTTCTCCCATTGCACCTCAGAGCCCGGAGTGTCTGGGACAATAGTGAGTTGACATAATGAACAATTTGAAATGCCAAGTGGCTGTGATTGGATTGAATTGAATTTGTGCAGCCTCAAGGGGAAGCTGATTTCCTTATTATAACTTGGGAATAGCATTGTCTCTAAAAAAAACTCTGCTGGCTCAGGAAGGCATCTCTGGGAGGAAGGGAGTCAGGAGATAGAATGAGCTTTCACTCTTGGTTCTGACAGAGAATCTGAGGGCACATAGGTTGCAAGACTTCCTTGTGTGTGTAAATATACACGTTTGTGCATTTGGGGGAGGGTGATCCTTTATTACTGGTAATTTTTTTCAAATTAATATCTTTAGTTAAGTACCCTGTTGGATTTCAGTTATAAAAAGGAACACACAACTTTGTAACTGGTAATTTAATGAGGAATTATGACAGAGAGAAACTTCTAAAGAGCCACAAAACCCTGCATGTACCATTTGACTAAAATGACAGCGATGGGAAGGAGAGAGAGAGAGACAGAGACAGAGAGAGAGAGACTGAGAGAGAGAGACTGAGAGAGAGAGAGAGAGAGAGAGAGAGCAATGGGATGAGTGCAGTTAGAACACTAACAACTACCATGGCAATGTTAATGAGTGAGGGAAGTAGAATGCCTGTCTCGAATACAGGCAGGGCGTGTGGGTGGAGAGAGATAGGGCGCATTGGTGGTGGGAATGTTGCACTGACAAAGGGGGATGTTCTTTTTTTGTGACAAAAACCCAACTACAGTCACGTTTGTAATCATGGTGTGTAAATAAAAATAATAAAAAAAAGAAATTGCATGTGTCCTTTCATTTCCACTGCTTATTGAATTAGACTGTCCCTGCAGAAAAGATCACATGCACCCAGGAACAGCTCACCGGGTTTTGACTGATTTCTTTCAAAAGATGAACGCCAGAAGGCAAAGCAAGAAGCAAAGGAAATGTGGGCTGTTTCCTGCTCCCTCACTCAGTGGCAAGTGGCTGGATGCTTCAGCATGCGCCTGATTCAGGCCAGGGGTAAGTATGTCTTCCTGGAATAGTCTCTGTTTCTGAGAACTGCTTGAGATTTGTTCAGGCATGAACCATGACCCCTTATAGGGATACTGTAGTGACAGCCATTTCTTTATTTATTCTTCAATTTTAAAAGATTGAATCATCATGAGATACACAGTTAAAAAGATGTTGAGTTTCAGTCATACAGTGTCCCAACATCCATCACTTCCCCAGTGTTCAGCTTGTCCCACTACCAATTTCCTGTTTCCCTTCTATCCCTTCCCCACCCTCCTGTCTCTGTGGCAACACATTTTCTTTCTTTCTCTCTTTTTCCTCTCTCTCTTTCTCTCTTCCTCTCTCTCTCTCTCCTTTTAAGTACCATTAACTTTCAATACTGTTACTGAAAGGGAATCATGTGTATCCCTTTACCTTGTTTCAGCACCAGTTCTTTTATAGAGTGATCGTTTCTAACTTTTATTGGTCCCTTTGCTGTCCTAATTGCACTCCCCATTTGTGGTGAAAACCATTCTGCCGGCTCTGTGTCTGTCCCCAGTTACCCCAGGGAGGTCAGTACAAGATTTCAAAGTGCAGGCCATCAAAGAACTAGAACTATGAAGAACTGAGAGAAAGGAATAGATCCTGCTTTCGTTTTTCTAGGAAACTGGGGATTTATTTCTATTTTCATGACTAATTGCTGGTTTATATAAGGAAAAAAAAATTGAAGAAAAGACAGCAGATTGTTGTGAATTTCAGATCATATCATTCTTTTTTTCCCCTAAAATCTTCTCATGGCTACTTAAAGATGGCAGGAATTAAAACTACATTTTTTCTGGGCCAGGGAGATGGCTCAAAGGGCTGAAGCACATGTTTTTCCGTGCTGGAACTTTGATCTCCACCACAGCATGGTGCCTTTATAGTGCCAGCAGTGACCCTAGGTGGGGACCCCAAAATAAGCTAAACAATGCCCCCACATTTCTTTTTCTTAAATGTTTTCTTATTGATTGATTGATTGATTGGTTGTTGGGTCACACCCAGCGATGCTCAGGGATTACTCCTGGTTCTGCACTCAGAAATTGCCCCTGGCAGGCTGGGGACCATATGGGTGCCGGAAATCAAACTGGGTTCCTCCCGGGTCGAACACATGCAAGGCAACCCTGTGCTATCTCTCTGCCCCCCCTCCTGCCCCCTGCATTTCTACCAAGGTCTGTAATGTGCCGAGTTACCTGGCACTATTTTACTCTCCTGCCTGCTATTCTGTTTCTCACCCATCCTAACCCATTGATTACCATCCTTCCCCCTATTAAACTTCCTGGCCTTGCCCTTGCTGTTTCCTCTGCCTCAGGTGTTTTGTATGGATTAGTCCCTTATAAGATGTGGGAATCTTGGTTCCCCTGCCTTAAATTAAATTCCCTGGGGTCGGAGTGATAGCACAGCTATAGGGTGTTTGCCTTCAATGGAGCCGATTGGGGCTGGCCCAGGTTTGATCCCTGGCATCCTCCGAGTCTGACAGGAGCAATTTCTGAGCACAGAGCCAGGAGTAACTCCTGAGCACCGATGGGTATGGCCCCAAAACCAAACCAAAACAAAACACAAATTAATAAATTTTATTTCCTTCTCCTTAATACTCCCATTCCATAATTTTATTTCAGAAGAGCTTACTACAGCTTGAAACAAAGGTAAATTTTAAAAATTAATTTCTTCCTCTTTGTTTTCCTTTTCTTTTTAGATGTCAACTTGGTAAAAGTAAAGTTTTGGTGATGTCTGTAACTTTGCCCCTAAAAATAAGAGTGCTTAAAAAAAAAGAATAAGAGTGCTCAGCACAGTGTAGGCCTGCATTAAGTATGTTTTGTGTGAATAAGTAAATGAATAAATACATGTGAAACATATCCATGTGACTGAGATACTTACAAGGAAGGACCAATGCCTTTCTTTAGAAACTTTTGTGAGACCTTGAGCACAGAGATCTGAATGCTATTCTTTGCAAGTGAATTTCTGAAAGCCAAGAATGGATTGTTAAAAGTGGTATTAATAACCTATTGTTAGTTAGCATTTTACTTCATGTTTAGCAACTTGAAATTGAACATAACTATCTCCTCAGAGATTCTGTCGATTAAGAGTCTTGGTATGACTTAACCGGATCCTTTCAGGATCTTAGGAGGCTGCAGACCAGAGCTGTGGTCAAACAAAAGGACATCAAAGAAAAGCCTATTTCTATATATATGATGGTTGGCAGAATTCAGTTGCTTGTGATTACAAAACCAAGGACTGCCTTGTCTGCCTGACCTTCAACAGGGTGATGTCTTTAGATTCTAGCTGTTGGCCAGAAGTTTGTTGGAGACAGTGTCCTGTCAAAGGATCAATTTTTCTGTCTTCTGTCTTTTATGCAGCCTTTTACCTAAGGCTGCCCATCTGCTGACTTTGCTGTAAGCTTTTGAGCTAACAGGAAAGGTATTTCACAGCTGAAGGAGATTTTTCTTTGAAGCCAAAGAGAAAAGTGAACACCCCCAATGCTAGTTCCAGATCTAGACCACTCCCCTTAGCTTCTTTCCGGAGTTAATAACTACCTTCAAAAACCTGCCCCCTTTACAGACTGATGTTAGCCCAGATAAGCAGGCTGCAGATCCCACTTTGGAGACATAAGGTCTCCCTCCCTTCTGAATATTTTACTGCCTTTGTTCTATAACCTTCGCGCCAAAAAAGTATGATTAACATGTCCTTTTTCCTGCCCATTTCTCCTCCTCTATATAAGAGTTGCTGAACCCAATAAAGGTGCCTCTGATCGGATATCTCGCCTGAGGTCTTCTTTACTAACCTCTCTCAGATTTTTTACAGGTGTGTTGTTCTTTTAACCCAGCAAAATAAAGATGCGGACGTCCAAGAGCCTCCCAGCCGCTTCCCCGCTGGCCGGGCCCCTCCGGGGGGCTTTAGGACCCCGCATTTTGGCGCCCAACGTGGGGCTCGGAGACCACCACACTCGGACGACCAGAGAGCACGGCGTGTCCGGAGCTGTTTCGTAAAACGACGAAGAAAACCCCATCCGGGTAAGCGTGGAAACAGTCAGCCTTGATCAAAATAAACTGCAGTATTTTCGTCGTCCCCCCCCGCCGCCCCCTAATTGGCTTTTGGGGGCTTCACCCAGTGGATACGCGACCATGGGTGTTACGCTAAGTACTTAACATAAATTCATTAAAGGGATACAGTCTGAATTAAAAAGCAGACATAGAGGTTACCAAAAAAGATATTTGTAATTTCTTAATGTTTTGTTCATAATCATTGCCAGAAAGTGTTCCGAGGTTCCTGTCGCTTTAAATCTCTCAGTTCCCTCCCTCCTTTAACCCTTCATCTTCGCTTCTGCCGCTTCAACCTCTGTGCTAATCCTGTTAAAGCCGCCGCTTTTTTCCCTGAGCAGCTCTCCCCGGCGGGCGGGCGAAAATTCCGCCGCTTTTTTTTCTCTAATCTCTTAAAAACACAACACACTTTTTCCAGGTCCCAGCTTGTCAGCAGCTCCGTGCCTAAAAGTCACTCTCCAAAGTGCTAACCCCCGCCGCCACTCCCTTCTCTACACCTGCACCCCCCTCAGCCCCCCGCGGGGCAGAGTGCCGGCGAGCAAAAAGCTGCAGGCTAATGTACGCTGCAGCCGGTTCTATCAGGCCTCACCTTGCCATTACGGTGGGAGGCAAACCCTTTACAGGCCTTCTTAACTCTGGTACAGACATTACCTGTTTCTCCTCTATTAACTGGCCCACTAATTGGCCTACGACAAGCTCCCATGACACTATCTTTGGGGTCGCAGGCACCGTCACACAAGCCCTTGTCAGCGCCAATGAATTGCTGTGGCAGAACAACAACGGAAACACTGGCTTTATTCGCCCATATATTATCCCTGACCTGCCCATTAACTTGTGGGGCAGAAACCTCATGAAGCAAATGGGTGTCTTTTTCATTAAGTGCAAAAAGTCTGCGGTTTTGAAACAAGTAATACGTTAGGGCTACACGCCCTCTACAGGCCTAGGTAAAAATTTACAAGGCATTCCCAAACCCATTTAGCTCGCCCCCATTCCTGAACGCCTGAACTAAATAAATTTGTTCATAAATTAATGTTCATAAAATTAAACCTTAAGTAGCTTTGTCCTTTTTCTTAATTTCAAGCCTAATTTTAAACTCAAAGGTAAGTAAAAATAATTTTGCATTTTCCAAGTTTAATCTTAAATTGTCTCTGTTCATGTTATGGTTAGCCTTTTTTTAAAATAATATTGTTAATTAGTATCATAAAAGTAACTAAATTTTATAAGCAAATTAACAAGTGTTAAAAATAATTTGGTCTTCAGCTCTAGGTGTCAAAATACATCAAATGCCTTTAACTATATTTTATAATGTCTGAACATCTTGTTAATTTGGTATCTAATATTTTTTACAAATTATTCACTTTAAGTCTTCATAGTAAAAACAGTTGTTTGTTTTTTAAGTCAGTTTTTTATACCTTTAATAATCATAGTTCATGCTCTCGTGTTTAATCATAAAAATTTTAACACTTTATTACAGCTGTCTTACTATTCTACTGTGAAATCAATTTATAACAAACCTGTTCCTTTACAGCAAATAATATCATACTTCAAAGTTAAAACTCCTTCTACAGTGCTCATTTTTTAACTGCTAACATTTTCCTTCATGTTTTAAACTTCAAATTAAAATTGTTTCAAAAATGTTTTGTATTAAAGCTAAACCTTAAAATTTATTTTCAGCAGTTCCATTCCAGCTACATTAAAATAATTTTTTTTTCTTCTTCTTTTCTCTCACATATATGCCGGCTAAATACTTTCAAAGCGCTTGTCAATTTTTCTAATGCAAGTTTTCATTCAATCCTTTTGTTCATGTGTGCGTGTTATGAGTGAGAGTGGCCACAATGTTGTGTTTCATGTTGTTTTTGTTCTGTCTGTTTATTTGTTATTTTTGCATTTCATAATAAATACAATTTTTATAGCCTTATCCATTTTTAAAATTTCAATTAATTTTTTTATCTGGCTTAGTCTAGTCATCTATAAACTGTGAAATCCTGCCAAAAATCCTGTGCTAAGCTAGCTTTGTCCTATCAGCATGGCATAAAAAGTGGGAATTGGTAAACCCCAAAATTCTCAAATGGCCATCAGGAATAACTTTTTCCTGGAGAATTTCTGGACTTTGCAATCCCCAACTTTCTATGTGTAGTTAAGGCCAAAAGTATAAGGCCAAATGTAATTAAAAAAAAAAGCATCTAGCTTTAATATAATAACTATAAGTTTAATAAAAATCATTTAGGTTCAGTTTTTAAGTTTTTAAAAAATTTAGCTATTGTTAATTATAAAAATTTTTTCTTGTGCTAAAGTCTAACAATGGTCAGAAGGCATTCCCGTGGCATTCAAAAATAACCATTTTGTCTCCTGCCAAGCAGTTTCCTTAGCCTCTTGCAGTCCTCTCTTCATCCAGCCCACCATTCCTGCCGAACCTGTTTCTAACTAACTCTGCCTAAAGGAAATGCTAAATGATACTCTGCCTGGCAGCCCTTCTATAAACCTTCAGCATGCCCACTGCTACCAACGACCCTGCTAACCTCCACTGGGAAGCTGAAACTCATCAAGGCACAACACTTCCATCTTCATTGAAGCCCCCAACTCCACTGAACATTCTCCCAATATTGTTACTGAAATGTTTCTTGCTTATCATAACTATTAGCTTTGTTAATGCCTAGATTAACCATCAAACCTGTTGGTCCAGTTTCCACCCCGAACCTCATCCTGCAGCTGGTCAACGCCTCCACCATCACCAACCCTGCCTGCTTTGGCAACCCCCTGCCTGTCTCTGACCCCTTCGCTCTGCAATCCAGCCCCAAGCCTCACTTCAGCATCACCTTGAAACAGGTGGTGAAACTTGGACTTTGCCTTTTGGTACCCAATATGATTCCCCCTATTGAAAATTGTAATCAAATTCTTGTCATTAATTCCTCCTTTCAGTTCATAATTGCCCCCAATTTAACGTTTCCTGCCTGTTTTACTGGTTTATCTCCCCACATTGTTTCACATTTGTTTTTTCAGTCCTAAAACTACTGTGTTTTCATTGTTTTAATGCCTAACTTACCTGTCAAACCTGCTCTCACCCTAGCCTTATTCATAGGCCTGGGTGCTACCGGTGTAAGCACAATAATTTATTCATTGGTTCATACTTAAAAATCTGTTACTGCCTTAAGTATAACTGTTGTTACAAATGTTTCAAACTTACAATAAGTTTACAATACTTAAAGCACACTATTGTATCCCTAGCAAACATAGTGCAGCTAACCACTGTGGTTTACTTTGGTATTTTTCCTTTTTTTTAGGAAGGGGGAATCTGTGTAGCCCTTAAGGAACAATGTTGTACAGTGTTCAACACATTGGTGATGGTATGATAGAATTTCTGAACCGTTTTAATCAAGAACAAAGTTGGTACCAGGGCTGGTTTTTCTCTTCTCCTTGGCTTCACACAATACTGTCCACTGTTTTGGGACCCCTCATTAGCCTCATGCTGCTCCTTTCCCTTGGCCCATGGGCTCTACGCAAACTCACGGACCTTGTTAAAAATCTGGCAGATGATAAGGAAAAAACCTCTGTTCAGGTTCACTGCCAACTAGCCCCACGTGTTTCCTGTGAAAACTTGGCTATAGTCACCAAGCCGCCCTTCCAGCCACTAAGTTTCCAGGAGATTGAGCGCATCGCTAACAGACGGAGTTCGCTCCGGTCTTTGTGCTCTCGGCTGTGGAGATGCCTATGACGGGATTAGTAGGGTCCCAGTTAGGGCATGGCCCCAAAAGGCTACGGCATATAATTCGGACCTCCGTGGACACCCACCACGTCCGTAGCCATCATTTTAAATGCGGCTGATGGCCATGTCCGACCTGGTCAAACCCTGCAGGCCTACGACACGGATCTTCCACCCACTCACGACTTTCCTTCTTTTATTAGAAGAGAAAGGGGGAGATGTTGGAGACAGTGTCCTGTCAAAGGATCAATTTTTCTGTCTTCTGTCTTTTATGCAGCCTTTTACCTAAGGCTGCCCATCTGCTGACTTTGCTGTAAGCTTTTGAGCTAACAGGAAAGGTATTTCACAGCTGAAGGAGATTTTTCTTTGAAGCCAAAGAGAAAAGTGAACACCCCCAATGCTAGTTCCAGATCTAGACCACTCCCCTTAGCTTCTTTCCGGAGTTAATAACTACCTTCAAAAACCTGCCCCCTTTACAGACTGATGTTAGCCCAGATAAGCAGGCTGCAGATCCCACTTTGGAGACATAAGGTCTCCCTCCCTTCTGAATATTTTACTGCCTTTGTTCTATAACCTTCGCGCCAAAAAAGTATGATTAACATGTCCTTTTTCCTGCCCATTTCTCCTCCTCTATATAAGAGTTGCTGAACCCAATAAAGGTGCCTCTGATCGGATATCTCGCCTGAGGTCTTCTTTACTAACCTCTCTCAGATTTTTTACAGGTGTGTTGTTCTTTTAACCCAGCAAAATAAAGATGCGGACGTCCAAGAGCCTCCCAGCCGCTTCCCCGCTGGCCGGGCCCCTCCGGGGGGCTTTAGGACCCCGCAGAAGTTCTGTTTGGTTCATTTTTGCATCTAAGCCATCAGGAGAGAGTTGTTAGCAAATGAATTTTCAGTCTTCTATAATGTGACAACTCATTATCTTTGCAATATTATATATATTTTATATTTTATATAAATATATATCTTTGCAATATTATATATATATATATAGTTTTTGGGCCACAACTAGTGATGTTCAGGGGTTACTCCTGGCTCTGCACTCAGAAATAGCTCCTAGCAAACTCTGAGGACCAGATGGGATGCCAGGAATCGAACCCGGGTCCTTCTTGGGTCGACCTCGCGCAAGGCAAACACAGGATATGAATACTTTGGTCCACTTTCTAGGTCATAGTCATTCATTTCCTGCCCCAAATCTTTCTCTTCACCCCACCAAGACTGTTTCTTTCCATTATTGTAAAAGGCCCCTTCCTGCAACCACTCCCTTCCAATGTAAGCTCAGTTTTATTGACTAAATCTGCAGTTCTGATGACTTTGGCCATCTGTTGATCCCTTTCCATATTTCTATCACAAATATGAAAGAGATCTTTATTTTTTATTGTGGAGGTGGCGACACTGACACCCATGTAGATGAATAGACCTAAACTACTGAAATTCCACACAATTGTAAATCAATAAGTTGATAAAGAATTTTTCATCACAAACTGAATATCTTTCTCTTTTTATAGGTATATGAATTAAAAATGTTATATAATATAACTATGTTAAATACTATGTTAATATTACGTTAGATACATTAAAAATTAACATGAAATAAATGTCCTATCTGTATTCAACTTAGTAAGAGTGAGAATTTAAGAATTTAAGAAAACTTTAAGGGAAAATATGAATAATCCTGAAAAGGTATAAAAGTGTTTTATCCTTGGGGCCCGGAGAAAATAGCACAGTGGCGTTTGCTTTGCAAGCAGCCAATCCAGGACCAAAGGTGGTTGGTTCGAATCCCGGTGTCCCATAGGGTCCCCCGTGCCTGCCAGGAGCTATTTCTGAGCAGACAGCCAGGAGGAACCCCTGAGCACCACCGGGTGTGACCGCCCCCCCCCCCAAAAAAAGTGTTTTATCCTAATAAGAAAATATTGCCTTCAAGTTAGAAAATATTGTGCTTAAGTGTCTGTATTAATAAATAGCTTATACTAAAAATCTTTGTGTATGTAGCAAAATTACCTGAATATGAATAGCTTTAATATATAGTCAATATAAATATATTATTTACATTATAAATATAATTTATAATCATGTTTACACCATATAAATAATAAATTAAAACATAATATTTGGTATAAATAAAAATATATTCAACATAAAATACACCTTTGACATAAATTAAGCATTCATTATTGGAAAAATATAGAATTCCTTAATAAAATAAAGCTTAACTGACCTTTCTTAATATTGTAGAAGTCAACCCTAAGCCCTATGAGTGAATACTATACTCAATGTCAAAGTTTTGAGAAATTTATCTTGTCCTTTAAAGTAGCTCTTTTAATGTTTCTTGCAAGATTGGTTTCAAGGCTATAAATTCTTAAGTCTGTCCATAAAGCCTTGTAGAATTAAATTGAAATGATAATTTAGCTGGATAGAGTATTCTTGGTGAGGTGTTCATTTTATCGAAGTTTATTGAAAAAAGAAAAAAAGAAAAAAACAACTCTATCCCACTATTCTCTTTTGGCTTTGCAGAGTCTTTTCTGATAGATCTGTAAATCTTATAGTGTTCCTTTGTGTATGAGTTCCTTTTTGATCTAACCATTTTCAATATTTTGTCTCTATTTTTAGATCTTGTCATTTTGATCGTATCTGGGAGTCTTTCCATATGGATCTGTCTTCACTGGGACCCATCAGGCATTTTGGATACTGGTGTATGTACTTCTCAACTCTAGGACATTCTTGTCTCCTATATCTTTACTGGTTCTTCATTAAATTTATGTTCTTTAGGGCCTCTGATGATTATTACATTGTTCTCTAGACCCCATCTCATAATTCTCTGATGCGCTGTTCAATTTCTTTCAAACTTTTTCCCATCTTCTCTTGTTTCTTAAGATTTTCTGACTCTCATCTTGGAGCTCCTGGTTCTCTTTCTTGGTTACTATCATTCATCTTCTCAGACCTTCTGTTACATGTTTAAAATAACTTACCATATATATATATTATAAACTTGAATGATTGATTGGTTTTTGGGTCACACCTGGTGGTGCTCAGGTGTTATTCCTGACTCTGTACTCAGAAATTGCCCCTGGCAGGATGGGGGACCATATGAGATACTGGGAATCAAACTGGGCCCTTCCCGGGTCAGTTGCATACAAGGCAATTGCTCTATTGCTGAGCTATCTCTTCGGCCCCACTTACCATATTCTTTACTTATTTTATTTCTGATTGTATTTTTCTTATTTTTGCTCCATAATTTTTTTTTTTGTGATTTCCTGACTACATTTTGCTGACTTCATTTCTTTGTACCCATTAAACATCTTCATATGGTGTCACTAAATTCATTCTCTGTGAGTTTACAGAGCTGGTTGGTACCAGTAAAGTTTCTGTCATTATTTTTAATCACTGAGCTTGGTGGGCTTCTGTGCATCTTCCCCATCGTGTTTGCTGTTTTCCTGCTATGTTAAGGGTTAATCTTCATAATTAACCCCTTTGGGATGCTGTTCTTTTCCTTCCCAACTGGTATTCACCAGTGACAGGAAGTATAAATGTGAGCCATTAAAGTTTGATGAGTAGAGTTGTCAAGAGATATGGAGGTGGCCTGCTAAGCAAGAAAGCAGACATTAGGTGTGGAGGTTCCAAGGACCCAACTGGAAGGGAGGGAACTCTTCTTTTGGTTCCAGAAAGGCCCCAAGATGCCAGTCAGAGAATAATCTCATCTGAGGTATTGGATCAACAAACAGAGGGCCAGGAGACGTGGAGGTGAGTTAGCATGTAGAGGTCAGATGTAGAGGTTCTAATAACAGTTTCTAATAACTTCTGAGTCTTCCTCAGAAGAGTATTTAAAATCCCTTATTTTATAATCTATGTAAGTAAAATTAAGCTTTCAATTTATTAATTTTTTATGTATTCATTTACTTCTTGATTTTGGGTCATATCTATCTGGTGTTGGGTTACTCCCTACTCTGTGCTTGGGGATCATTCCTGATGGGACTCACAGGATCATCCATGGTATTGGGGATCAAACCCAGGTCAACTGTAAGTGTTCTATCTGCTGTACTATCTCTCCAGCCCCCCAAATTGATTTAAACAATACTCTATAAGAGACCTCAAAATTCTTTGTCTTCACATAACACCAAACTCAGTTGTTTCATATTTTAGAGCGGCACCCCACTTCCATATAGTAAATCTGGAATCTATTGTGATAGGTTTTCTGCACCCCCATCTCCAAGTAGTGTTCAGAGAAATTGACAATTAATTTACTTGATTGCCTGAACTTCCAACAGCATGTTTAGTATATAAACATGACGTTTGGTGAAAAGTTTCTTTATTTTTGGTTTTTGGACCACACCTGGTGACGCTCAGGGGTTACTCCTGGCTATGCGCTCAGAAGTCGTTCCTGGCTTGGGGGACCATATGGGACGCTGGGGATCGAACCTCGGTCCATCCTAGGCTAGCGCTGGCAAGGCAGACACCTTACCTCTAGTGCTACCGCGCCGGCCCCAAAATTTCCTTTTTGGACAAGGTTGATTCTGTTATCTTGACTTACTCTGTCATCATGCACAAGGTCCTTTTGCTCTACACATACTTTTGCTTATGCAGATGTCTTTTATAGCTGAATGGGTAAAGTTCCCTTGAAGACTAATAATTGTGTGTGTGTGCTTGTTTTCTTTCTTTTGTGTGTGTATGTGTATGGTTTGGGGCCATACCTGGTGGTGCTAGGGGTTTTTCCTGACTTTGTGCTCAGAAATTGCTCCTTAGAGAATCATATAGGATATCAGCGATCAAACCCTGGGTATTTCCCAGGTCAGCTGCATGCAAGGCATGCTATTAGTGGGCCTCTGGTTTTTTCTCCCCTTTGGCTTAAACCCAGTAGTGCTCAGAGTTTATCTTGGCTTAAGGGATCACTCCTGGTGGCCTTGAAAGACTGTATGGGGCGCAGGGGTGTGAACTCAGGTCAGCCACATGTAAGGCAAGTGCCTTTCCCCACTGTACCATCTTCCTGGCCCCAGAAGCCTAGTCCTTGGGTATGGATGGATCCTAAGCTTGAATTTCTGGGAATTAGAGTGCAGTGAGAACACAATGAATTACGAATGATCTGGACATTTAGTGACAGGTGTCATTTTGTGCTAGGTAACCGCCAGCCCAGTGGGAAGCATATGGTTTACCCACTATGTCCTGAGGCCACTGCTGACATGTTTCCTTTGAGCAGATTGACCTTTGAGCAGGATGGGCACTTTCTATGACAGTTACACCTTGGGGTAGAAGCTCAGCTACCACCTGACACATGACAAAACCTTCAGGAGAAAACCCTCAGGTTACTCTTGACAGCTCTGCTCTGCTTCTAATAATTAAAGTTGGCAGAGGCATCCTGTGGTCTTTGTTTGATCTTGGAAATGTACCCTGAAGGTGAATTTTGGGGTCCCCACTAGGGATCTTCCACAGCTCAAGTGCTACTTTGCATTCAGGTTTTATTCTTACTGACCTGAACTGTCTCTCAACAGCAAAGACTTGGATGATAAATCTATAGACTTTTGGGTAGGTCTTGCATGGGTTTAATTCAGCATGATTATATAAATATGATGGAAACTTCTTATTTCTTGGCGTTCTCACATGTTGGATGATTAAGTGAGTCATTCTCCATGGAAGATTGCATGTACGCACATGTTTTTATAGGTGTTTTTATGTCATCTATATCAATATAGTCCTTAATGCTAGTTAGAATCTCATTCTCCATGTATGTAAATAAAGTAAGTTATTTGTTATTGAAAAATTAATTTTCATGTATGTTTAATTACAGGTGATATTATTCTGTAATTGCCTTCCCTGAGAGCCTTTGTCTAAATTTTTCATCATCTTCAATTCAAACTCCTTATCTGTTGGGCTGGAGTGATGATGCAGCGGTAGGGCATTTGCCTTGTATGTGGCTGACCCAGGATGGTCCTTGGTTCAATCCCCTGGTGTCTTATATGGTCCCCCAAGCTAGGAGCGATTTCTGAGAGTATAGCCAGGAGTAACCCCTGAACCCCTGAGTGTCATAGGGTGTGGCTAAAAAAAAAAAAAGCAAACTCATTATCTATTGTCCTTGGTTTTTATTTTGATTGGCACACTTGAGAGTACTTAGGGTTTACTCCTGACTTTGAATTCAGGAATTACTCCTAGTGGGCTCGGGTAACCATGTGGGATGCAAGGAATGGAACCTGGTTTGGATGTGTACAAGGCATTTGCCTTAGCCTCTGTATTATTACTCCAGCTCTGATGTCCTTTTGATGACAAGAAGGCAGGACTCTCAGGAACAGCAGCAAATAAGATGAAAAAGATAAGTTATCTGAACAGCAGGCGCATTTAGAATCTACTATGTAGAAAATGCCAGTTATTTTTTTAAAAAACAATTGAAAGGTAGTTTTTTTATTGACTCTTTAAAAGTATGTTTGTATTCAGTTTAAGTTATGCATATTATTTGACCCTCAAATTGGTTTTATATTTTGTCCAAAGGAAAAGAAGGGAGGAGGCAGTTGCTTAACAGATAAATGATATACTTGCTTAACAAATGATTTTTTTTTCATGTCTATCTCTTCTCAAAAGCAATTGAACTCTTTTCTTTCTTTTTCTGGGATGTAGTGACTTGATTGATAGTCCTCAAAGAAACATGTTTATCCAGCAGAATCTATAGTTGTGGCATTTTGAAGAATGGATCTGTGTAGATGTCATGAAGTATAGGATCTTAAAATGGCATTTCTCTGGATTTAAGGTGGAGTCTAAATTCAGGGGCTAAATTCAGTTCTAAATTCAGACTCAATTTTAGATGCTCTTCTAAGATAAGGACAGAGTGAGACAGAGACACAGCTGCCCAAAGAATAAGAGGATGTGTGGGCAAGGCAGAGAAAAGAGTTATGAAGTTTCAAGCCAAAGGGCAACAGAGATCACAAGGAACCACCAGAATCTAGTGTGGAATGGATTTTATTCCAGAATTTTTAGAGGAACAAATACTTTGATTTTGGAATTCTGATCTTTAAGAATTTGAATGACTAAATTCTTAGTGGTAATGTGTTCAGTCCCAGGGAGCTAACACATATGGCATATAATAGAGCTGTGAGATGTGACTGCAATATAATGTGATATCACATAATAATCAAGGGAGAATGTTGCACTGGTGAAAGGGGGTGTTCTGTTTATGACTGAAACCCAACTACAATCATGCTTGTAATCATGGTGCTTAAATAAAGATTTCATATATATAAAAATAATAATCAAGAGGGAGAGAAAATTGGGGAATAAAGAGTCATTCACAGTTGTGTCATGGATCCAGAATATCTACTGTGAGATCTTTGAAAGGAAAGGTGGTCAAGACAGAGGTGGGTCACCTCTTTGCTGTAATAACATGGGGTTTAGCATCTTAACACTTTGGTTGAAGGAAGATCAGAAGAGTATGTTTCTTTTATGAGACAAATTTGTGCTATCTGAATAGAAAATTAGCACTAAGTCAGAGAAAATTTGAGTTTGGATAAATTCTAAGGCAAATAACTAGTCAGTGGAAAGGCTGAACTAGAGTATGAAATTGCTATTTTTCTGTAACGCAGATAGATGATGTACATTTCTCTTCACTTTGTAGCTATCAAAGACCTATGCAGAGGGAAAATATCCATTAACACTGGGCTTATATAGATACTAGATTTTTCCAGATATACATAAGGAGAGACACTTCAGACTTATTTTTCATGTGATGAAAGGTACGGGTTCCTTAAGGTTGAGGAGGCATATACTGAGAATTAGAGGGACTTTTCATTTTTAGTAGAGAAGGGACAATAATCTAATCAAATGTCTGCCCTAAAACAAAAGTCCAGGCCCAGATGGATTTACTAATGAATTCTTTCAAACCTTTCAAGAGGAACTTCTACCAATCCTGGCAAGACTCTCTCAGGAAATCGAAAAAACAGGAACACTTCCAAATAGCTTTTATGAAGCCATCATCACCTTGATACCTAAACCAGACAGAGATGCTACCAAAAAAGAAAATTACAGACCAATATTGCTGATGAATACAGATGCAAAGATCCTCAACAAAATCCTGGCAAATAGGATTAAATGCCTCATTAAGATCATCCACTACGATCAAGTAGGTTTCATCCCAGGAATGCAAGGCTGGTTTAACATCTGTAAATATATTAACATAATACACAACATCAACAACAAGAAAAATAGAAATCACATGATCATATCAATAGATGCAGAGAAAGCATTTGATAAGGTTCAACACCCATTCTTGATCAAAACTCTCAGCAAGATGGGAATGGAAGGAACCTTTCTCAATATAGTTACGGCCATCTACCACAAGCCAGAGGCAAATATTGTCCTCAATAGAGAAAAACTGAAAGCCTTTCCTCTAAATTCTGGCACAAGACAAGGCTGTCCTCTCTCACCACTCCTATTCAACATAGCACTGGAAGTACTCGCTATAGCGATTAGGCAAGAAAAAGATATCAAGGGAATCCAGATAGGAAAGGAAGAAGTCAAGCTCTCGCTGTTTGCAGATGACATGATACTCTACTTAGAAAACCCTAAAGACTCTACCAAAAAGCTTCTAGAAACAATAGGCTCATATAGCAAGGTGGCAGGCTACAAAATTAACACACAAAAATCAATGGCCTTTCTATACACCAATAATAATAAGGAAGAAATGGACATTAAGAAAACAACCCCATTCACAATAGTGCCACACAAACTCAAATATCTTGGAATCAACTTGATTAAAAATGTGAAGGACCTATACAAAGAAAACTACAAAACTGTGCTCCTAAAAATAAGAGAGGACACATGGAAATGGAAGTACATACCCTGCTCATGGATCGGCAGAATTGACATCATTAAAATGGCAATACTCCCCAAAGCATTGTACAGATTTAATGAGATCCCTCTAAAGATACCCATGACATTCTTCAAAGAAGTGGATCAGGAACTTTTGAAATTCATATGGAACAATAAACACCCTAGAATAGCTAAAGCAACCATTGGGAAAAAGAATATGGGAGGCATTACTTTCCCCAACTTTAAACTGTACTACAAAGCAATAGTTATCAAAACAGCATGGTATTGGAATAAAGACAGGCCCTCAGATCAGTGGAATAGGCTTGAATACTCAGAGAATGTTCCCCAGACATACAATCACCTAATTTTTGATAAAGGAGCAAGAAATCCTAAATGGAGCAAGGAAAGCCTCTTCAACAAGTGGTGTTGGCACAACTGGCTAGCCACTTGCAAAAAATTGAACTTAGACCCCCCAGCTAACATCATGTACGAAGGTTAAATCCAAATGGATGAAAGACCTCAATATCAGACCCAAAACCATAAGATACATAGAACAACACGTAGGTAAAACACTCCAGGACATTGAGACTAAAGGCATCTTCAAGAGGAAACTGCACTCTCCAAGCAAGTGAAAGCAGAGATTAACAGATGGGAATATATATTAAACTGAGAAGCTTCTGCACCTCAAAAGAAATAGCGCCCAGGATACAAGAGCCCCCCACTGAGTGGGAGAAACTATTCACCCAATACCCATCAGACAAGGGGCTAATCTCCAAAATATACAAGGCACTGACAGAAATTTACAAGAAAAAAACATCTAATCCCATCAAAAAATGGGGAGAAGAAATGGACAGACACTTTGACAAAGAAGAAATACAAATGGCCAAAAGACACATGAAAAAATGCTCCACATCACTAATCATCAGGGAGATGCGAATCAAAACAACTATGAGGTACCACCTCACACCACAGAGAATGGCACACATCACAAAGAATGAGAACAAGCAGTGTTGGCGGGGATGTGGAGAAAAAGGAACTCTTATCCACTGCTGGTGGGAATGCTGTCTAGTTCAAACTTTATGGAAAGCGATATTGAGATTCCTCCAAAAACTGGAAATAGAGCTCCCATATGATCCAGCTATACCACTCCTAGGAACATACCCTAGGAACACAAAAATACAATACAGGTAGGGAGGACAATTTGGTGATGGGAATCCCCCCTGATTTTATGTAAATATGTACCTAAAATGTTATTGTCAACAATATGTAAGACACTATGATCAAAATAAAAATTATATTAAAAAAAAGAAGAGGAATATACCAAAAGAAATAATTTAAAAAAATACAATACAAAAATCCCTTCCTTATACCCATATTCATTGCAGCACCATTTACCATAGCAAGACTATGGAAACAGCCAAGATACCCTTCAACAGACGAATGGCTAAAGAAACTGTGGTACATATACACAATGGAATATTATGCAGCTGTCAGGAGAGATGAAGTCATGAAATTTTCCTATACATGGATGTACATGGAATCTATTATGCTGAGTGAAATAAGTCAGAGAGAGAGAGAGAGAGAGAGAGAGAGAGAGAGAGAGAGAGAGAGAGAGAGAGAGAGAGAGAGAAAGACGCAGAATGGTCTCACTCATCTATGGGTTTTAAGAAAAATGAAAGACATTCTTGCAATAATAATTTTCAGACACAAAAGAGAAAAGAGCTGGAAGTTACAGCTCACCTCATGAAGCTCACCACAACAGGGATGAGTTTAGTTAGAGAAATAACTACGTTTTGAACTATCCTAATAATGAGAATGTACGAGGGAAATAGAAAGCCTGTCTAGAGTACAGGCGGGCGTTGGGTGAGGAGAAGGGAGATTTGGGACATTGGTGATGGGAATGTTGCACTGGTGATGGGTGGTGTTCTTTACATGACTGAAACCTAAACACAATCATGTGTGTAATAAAGTTGTTTAAATAAAAAAAATTCTACTTCCTGAATCAAGACTTTGCCCTTTGCTATTCTTTAGGTTGAGAGAACTTCATGTTAGTTCCAGGATCCTCAGCATGAGGAGATTTCCAGATCAATCCTTCCTAGGCAGTACTTCCTGTCAAAGAAGAGGCACTAAAATTCTTTTCTGGGCATTTTTGTGTAGATAAACAATGATCTCTACTATGCAAAGCAGTATTGCAGTTTCTCAAAAATTTAAAAATAGAATTACCAATGATCAAGCAATTCTACATGTGCTTATAGAGTCTAAAGAGTGGAAAGAAATAACTTGAAGAAGTATTTGCAGATGTAAATTTATAGCATCATTGATAATAGCAGTTAAAATGTGAAAGCCCACCAGCTTGCATTAGTTAATGACTTGATAAGTAAACTTGTTATACATATAATGAAAAATAGTACTGCTTTTTAAAAAGGGAGAAAATTCTGCAATATACTCCAATACTCTTGAGGGTATTATGCTAAGTGAAACAAACCAGTTCACAAAAGGATAAATATTTGGGATGTGGCTCATGCCTTCCATGCATATATTCTGAGGTTGATCCCCGATATAAACATAGGAATACTTAAAAAACACAGAAAGGACTAGTATAATGTGGCCTCATTTATTTGAAATATTAGATTAATTCATCTCGTAGAGACAGAGTATAATGGTGGCTGCTAATAATGTGAAGGAGGGGAAATGATTACTAGTGAAGATGGTGATTGCTGAGACAATGGTGGCGCTCTCTGGTGGAGGCCATGGTTTTGGAATTTGCATGCATGATATTCTATCATAACAGTATTGCAAATCATGGTGCTTCAAATAAAAAAAAAAGAGTAAAAGAAGAGGGAGGAATAAGAGAATGTGGTACAACATTATGGATGTACTGAATAGCCCTGAAGATATGCTTGAAAATTCCTCATGTAATAAATTTTATGTTAGACATATGTTTTTACATATTGGAGGAATGAAACACTGACTTAATGCCCCTTTAGCTTTGCATTGATACAGGTTTATGAAAGAGAAGTCAAGGGTTAATTTTGTTTGATAGGCATTGGTTGGGCCTTTTTGTTTTGCTTCTTTGTTTTGTATTTGAGTCATACCTAGTGGTGCTCAAGGATTTCTTCTGGCTTCTGCACTGAGGAAGTAGTCATGGACTTGTGCAGGAGACCCTGTGGTATGCTAGGGATTGAATCTGGGTCAGCCGCATGCAAAGCAAACACCATATCCACTGTAGTATTTCTCTAATCTCTGTTGATTGGCTTTTGACTACCCTAGCAACTGAACCTCCTTAGTCCCATGGGGGAAAAAAAATCACAGACTCAGCAATGGTACTTCCCTGGACTTTATATGATGCCTCTAGAAGAGTCATGTTTTTCCTTGTCCAGCCCCAATGGGGTTTCCTTTGGGTGCATCTGGTGTCCAATAAAGAAGATCCAATACGGCCACTTAGTGTCGTGCCAGTGGTGGATTTTAAGTACTGTCCCTCTTCTAACTACTGTCCTCCCATCTTTGATTGATGGCTATATCAGCTTTTCTTCTTTTTCCTTAAGTCCATCGAAGTTGATTTCCTTTATTTACACAGTTGTGTACTTTCTTATCAATTACATATTCTGACATTCAGCTTTAAATTAAGCTCTTTGGAATCAAAACATACTTATACTTCCCTATTGCTTAGGAGGTGAAAAGTTAGGATTTTAAAAACATATGTGTGTTGGGGGGGTTAAAGAGATAGTACAGGGTGTAGGTGCTTATTTTGCATGCAGCCCACTTGGATGCAGTCCCCATTACCACATATTATTCCCATAGTCCTATCTGGAGTGATCTTTGAGTGCAGAGCCGGAAGAACTGCCGGATGCCCCTCCTCGCCATTTTTTTTTAAAGAACTCATGTATTAAGTTATTTATTAGAACATGGTTTGTGGGAGCAGCATATTGAATTCAAGGAAGCGATAGGACAATATATTGTATATAGGGATCAAGAATGAGTGTGATCTTAATAAATAGATATGAGAGCATATATCACTGAATGAAAAAATAAACACCCTGTATTCATAAGCATGCTTACTTTTCCTGTTATTGTTGTTAGACCTACTAGAGGAAATAATATTAATTTTGGTGTTTCTTTGTAGCTACTTATCCAAATATTGGAAAATCAGAAACAAATATAGTTCTTTGTAGGGAATAAAGAAAATAACAGGATGGATGATTAGGAAACAACAGGAGAATTTCCATCACCAAATATGGTGATGGGAATTCCCCTGATTCAATGTTAATATGTACCTAAAATACTACTGTGAAAGATATGTAAGCCAATATGGTCAAAATAAAAATTATAGATATATATATAAATAAATAAATTATTTAAAATAAAAAATAAAAAAAAGAAAAAGGAAAGAACAGGACTAAGACTTTTCATCTTGGTTTACTTGTTATACAATATATATTAATTTTTAAGAAAGAAAGTATTTTTTTTTTGAGCCACACCTGTTTGATGCTCAGGGGTTACTCCTGGTTAAGCGCTCAGAAATTGCCCCTGGCTTGGGGGGACCATATGGGACGCCAGGGGATTGAACCGCGGTCCTTCCTTGGCTAGCGCTTGCAAGGCAGACACCTTACCTCTAGCACCACCTCAAGGCCCCAAAAGGAAGTATTTATAAGATTTAGTTTCTCTTTAGTATTGCATGTGTGATGTGAAACACATTATATAACTCTATCATCTTTATATTCTACAATTTAAAATATTTAGACTGATAATCTAGACTTTTATTAGAGATTATTTATGTACAAAGCAGAGAGAGAAAGCAGAGAGAGAGAGAGAGAGAGAGAGAGAGAGAGAGAGAGAGAGAGAGAGAGAGAAACAAGAGAGAAAAGGAATAAGGCAAGTGAGTATGTGGGGGATAGATTATAGCTTTGCTGGCCACAGTAACAGTTTTTTCATTTTTTTCCCAGTATTTCAAAAATTACAGGGGCCGGAGAGATAACATGGAGATAGGGCATTTGCCTTGCATGCAGAAGAAGGGTGGTTCAAATCCCGGCATCCCATAGGGTCCCCCGAACCTGCCAGGAGCGATTTCTGAGCATAGAGCCAGGAGTAACCCCTGAGTGCTGCTGGATGTGACCCAAAAACAAACAAACAAAAAAATTACTGGAGAATGTTTGAAAGGGAAAGGGCTAAAGAGAAGGCAATGTTGCAGTGGCAAAAGCCTCTGACCTATAAATGTGAGGCCACTGGCACTGTTTACATGTGCTAAGCATCATCCCGACCTTTCTGCTTTGTGGACCCCCCCCCCCAATCACTTCCCCTGAAGTGTGTGATTTTAATGAGCAGGTATGCAATTACTGAAGCTATATAGAACCATTTCATTGTCAGGGGTCTCAAACTCAATTTACCTGGGGGCCGCAGGAGGCAAAGTCAGGGTGATCCGTGAGTGCAAAGTCAGTAGTAAGCCTTGAACATTGGGGGGTGTGACCCAAACAACTAAAACAAAACAAAACAAAAAAAGATTCCTCTAGGAGAGGGCCACAAAATGTTGTACAGAGGGCCGCAAGTTTGAGACCCCTGGTATATATAGAGAGGCTCTTAGCAGTTTCAAATAATATCTCAGAAATCAGCATGGAATAGCCTTATTGTGGAGCAAGATTTTTTTGGGGGGAGGGGCACACCACACCCAGTGAGGCTCAGGGATTACTCTTGGCTCTGCGCTCAGAAATCCCTCCTGGATTGGGTGACCATATGAGATACTGGGGGAACAAACTGCAGTCTGTCCTAGGTTAGCGCCTGCAAGGCAAATGCCCTACCGCTTGTGCTACCACTCCAGCCCCAAAGCAAAACGTGTTTTGAAGCTTAATAAACTTGAACATTGTTAACATTGGTTAAAGGATGCTGACATTGGTGTGGAGATGGAATAATATATGCCCAAAATTTCATTATCATTAGTATTGTGAATAACAGTGCCTAAATAAATAAATCTATAATCGCCTAAATATAAAGAAACCCTCCCCTGTCTATTTAAAGCAACCAAAATGGTCTGGATAGCAAGTATAAAGATTAAGTTTATGCCTTTTATGCCTTCTATGTATCTGGATTCCCAGCACCACTGGTCTCCCAAGTATTACCAGGTATAGCCATGGAAGACCCTTACGCACTATTGTTATGGTCTTGGTACATAGGCTCTGAGTAGCACCACATTATCTGGCCCTTGCAATGAATTTCTGGCCACCAGTTGGATGAGAATCACTGGTAGAGGCTCTTGGGGCTCCAAAGCATTGCTTAGGAGATCCACAACCTCCTCCCTCCCCCCAAATAAAACAGCTGGAAGTTGGTTGACGTCCTGGGATTCACAGACAGCAGAGATACCAAGTTCAAACAGCTGACAGGTCACTGCATCTGTGGTGATGCTGAGGGTAGAAACAGATTCATTGTCTCAGAGTTGTGAGACAGACACTGAGCCAACTCTCACCCCCACTCCCACTATTGTTTTTAATGCTCAATGATTTTTTTTGCTAAAGTGTTTTATTTTCACAATTTCCAGTTGAAATGAAGCAATGACTATATGTTTATAGAAAGGATGGTCATAACATATTTAAGAACTTAAATGCCACTCTCAGTTGTTTATGTCTCTATTCTACTATGAAATGGATCAGCACAAGCAATTTTATGGTTGTTGGTGGGTAGAGAAAACCTAAGGAAAATGCACGACATTTTTCTACTTTGTCCTTGGTGTCATCCCTTTTCAAGTAAATGTATAAAAGTACTTAAATATGTTAACTTCATCAATTCTTTATATTCTTTCTGATGTCTTTGCTAGAAAAGTCTTTGGTGTATGAAGGACTGCATCTTTCTCTCTCATTATTTGATGAAAATTTCATGTAGTGAATATTTGAGGCATTTTTCTTCATGCCCAATAGGAGAATGAGTCTAAATGGTAACCCCTAGGCAACAATTATACCTGATTTTCAAAACAGAAAAAGTGATGAAGGCAGTTAGAGACTATTCCCACGGAGAGCTGAAAAACCTGCTATGACACCACATTATCTTAAAACAATCCTGAAACCTTCTTGGGCTTGAGTGACTTGTCCCAATGAGGAGGAATTACAGAATTCTACTATTGTGTTGAGGTATCCCTATTCACAGCCCTTTCTTTTCTTCTACTTGACAACTATTTCTAAGATAATTGTTGTTACTACAATTTTCTGTTTGATTTTTTTTGTTTAGATTCATGTATTAACTTTCATAACTCCTTGGCTGTTACATCCTAGATTTTGGAACAGTCTGTCTCATTATTGTGATTAGAAACCAGATAATAAACTTTGTGTTTGGCTTAACTACCAGGGAAAAGAATACAGAAAAATAAACCACAATGTAGTCCTTCTAGTATTTTCTTTTGATCTAATGTCATGGTTATAAATAATAGAAATCCTGATCCATTTAATTGGAGAGTTGACTAAATAGCAGAGAATTCTGTTGTTATCCCAGGGTCAACAAATGTCTTGTCTCTTGTCTTTGTGACTTATTTATATTAATAAGCTTTTTGGTTATTTGTTTTTGTTTTTTAGTTTTTAATCCACATTAGTCAGTGCTCAGCAATTACTTCTAGCTCTGTGCCAGGGATCACTTCTGGTTGTGTTCAGGGGACCGTGTGTGGTACCAAGCATTGAACCAGAGTCTACCACATGCTTGGAAAGTGCCTTAATCTTGTACTGTCTCTCTGGAACATACATATGTATATATTTAAATTTTTATTTCAATATGGTGGTTTTCATTATCATTAGTGATATCTGATCATCAGCTTATAAATGTGAATTGGAAGTTTGACTAGCATGGGGAAACTGGAAATGGTTGGAGGATATTTTTATTAACAGCTAAGAACATTTTCTGAAGGAACTTTCCTAGTATCTAGTCATTGGATAGGTGAGATAGGAACTCACTTAAACTTTGTGAGAGAAAAATTAGTAATAAATTGGGAAAATATGTAAATGTTTGATTTTCCATATTATTTTTCCAAAGTTCTAAATAACTTGACTTCTTTTTTTTTCTTAACTACTTCATAGGATTATATTAACATTGCACTACTAAAGTTTCTTCCTTTTCTGTCTTCTTTCTTGGGTCCTGATATTAGCCTCTTTCATTACTCATTAACCTTTACACCAAAGGATGAAAAATTATTGCAGAAAAGAAATTATGCCAAGAAGGGAATCTTAGGGTTATTTTCTGTTTTACTTCATTTATAAAGTGAGTGGATTGACATCTCTTGTTCATAGAATTGTTCTGAGGACTAAAAGGGAGACTTGCTTAAGATGCCCAACACAGTGGCAGGTCCACAGAAGACTAACAAATATAAATTGCAAACAATTTTATATAAATTAATATTTTGTTGACTAAGGGGAAGAAGTTAAATTTTTACCATATTTTGGGTTATACTTGGTAATACTCAGCGTTTACTCGTGGGTCTGCACTTTTCAATCAGTCATGGCAGAACTTTGGAGACAATATGGGCAAAAATTTGAATTAGACATTTCTTCAAGGACAGAAATTAAATGACCCAAAAGTACATAAATGATTTAAGTAACTAATAATCAGAGAAATACAAGTAAAAATTTAGTGAGGTATTATCTCACACTTGTTTGGATAGATATTATTAAGAACCAATAACAACAATATGCTAGAAAGAATGTAGAAAATCCTTGTACACTGTTGGTGAGGATATAAAATGGTGCTGTCATCATGGAAAAAGTATGGAGGGACTTCAGAAATGAGAAATAGAACTACCATACCATCCAGCAATCTTACTTCTGGGTAAATATTTAAAGGAATTGAAATCAAAAGCCTTAAGACATATTTATAATTCCCATATAAATGGCAGCATTACTTATAAATAATAAGAGTTAAGATCTGGAAATAATGTAAATGTCCATCAGCAAATGGATGGATAAAAATGTGTGGGTATATCAATATATGCATATAGTACATATTTATTTTATATATAAAACAAATGTATGTAGGTCCATTATATACATACACATACAATGGAGTATAATTTAGTCTAGAAAAAGAAGTAAACCTTGCCATATCAACTATGCTGATGAACCTAAAAGAAATATGTTAGACACAGAAGACAAATAATTGATTGATTACATATTTTCACAGTCTTCTAGTTTATAGAAGCAAAGATTGTCAGAGAATCAGGAAGGCGAAAATGAAAGTTGTTGAAGTGGATATAGCATTTTAATTTGCAAGATATAGCTATAATGAATATTGTATTTCACACCTAAAATTTAATTGTTTAGATTTTGAGTTGTGTTCTTACTACCAGTAAAATAAAATGAAAGGGGAAGAAGGAGGGAAAGAAAAAGGGAAGTACAGAGAAGGAAGGAGAAAGGAAGGAAGGAAAGGAAGATAGGAGGAAAGAAAAGAAGACAGGAGGAAGGAAAGAAGGAAAGAAGGGAGGAAGAATAGATAGAAGCAAAACAAACATGAGACTGCTTAAATATTTATTCTTGTATTTTGGAGTTGGCTTGGGAACCACTGTTCATTCCAGGCATGTCAAGAAAATTCTCTTAGCTCTCAGAATCAGAAATCAGTTCTCCCTTAGCTTTTAGAATCAGAAATAATTGTCATTGTTGCTAGCAACTTTGTATGCGTAGGTCTGGATCTTGTCCTGTAGCTTTTGTATATCTCTATATCTTATTCAGGCAGTAGTGTGTGCATCACACAGACACACACACACACACACACACACACACACACACACACACAAACACACACCTCTTTAATGATATTAAAATCTTCACCAGACCTTTGCTTTAGATGAAAGAAAACTCAGAGCTGATTTATTTTTTTCTGATATAGCCCAAGAGCAGGTCATCTATCAGTAAAATAATCAGGACACATCTCAGAGGCCTAGGGAGGACCCACCCCTGCAGAGATGCTGTTATAGTGGAAGGTTCCCTGGGCTGGCTTCAGCACCCTGAGCTAGCTCCCAGTTTTGTGCTTTGCTGGTCTGATTGTGTATTCTGGAACTTGAGTCTGCTTCTCCTGCTTACCATGTAATTTTATGCATTTTCAAATCTATCTGATTTTGCCCTCTATTTCATAGTGAAATCTATAAATGGTATTTCAGAAATACCTTAGAATTATTAAATATTATTCAGGCTCATGGCATGTGCTTCGGAGATGCTTTTTTTTTTTTTTTTTTTTTTTGGTTTTTGGGTCACACCCGGCAGTGCTCAGGGGTTATTCCTGGCTCCAGGCTCAGAAATTGGTCCTGGCAGGCACGGGGGACCATATGGGTCGCCGGGATTCGAACCGATGACCTCCTGCATGAAAGGCAAATGCTTTACCTCCATGCTATCTCTCCGGCCCCTCGGAGATGCTTTTGAGGAAGATACCTTTGCAATCAATTAGAAAGAAGTGGGCAAATTATGCTCAATGTTTCATCCTTTCTGTTTTTGAAATAAAAGGCTTGTTTTCACTGTGTATTGTGTGCAAACTTCAGCATTGGGAGTGGGAGGAGGCCAATTTATAACATTGTTGGGTGTGAAATAGTCCATCCCAAATATCTTAGAATAGTTGGTGACATCTCAATGGCTAATTAAAGAGGAGATAAAGGGATGATATAAATCATCTTATTGAAGTGGTAACAATCTAGAAATACATGTTCCTTTCTTTTCTCTTTTTTGCTGTGACTTTGGAAGTCAGATAGTTCATTTCCAGATGAAATGGGAAAGTGAAACATTGAAAGAACTGACAATACTTTGCTTTTCAATGTCTTCATTTGGCTCCATTTCTGCAAATCACCATAAAGCAGGAGATGTGCCAGGATCTACTTTTTACTCAGACAATTTGTTTAACAATTTAGGGTATCTGGCCGGTGATATGTTTTCAGTAATTTATAGCTTTGCTCATTTTGCTGACAAAATAATTTGTTCTGAATTGGATTGTCTGTTTATGTTGCTTGAATACAAATAAAGTGACCTTTAATTTCTGTGAAGAGATATTATATTTTGAAGCTGCTTCATGTTTTGATACCAATTTGAAGAAGTTTGCTAATTAAATGTGTCTTTTCACTACAGTTTCACTCCTCTAGCCCAAGAAAGAGACACTCCCTCCTTTTCCTCCTTTTCAGGTTCTTCCAGAAGGAAAATGGAGGCAGCATCCCTACTTAAAAGTAATATTTGACTCAAGAAATTTCCTAAGAAAAGAATTCCTTTCACAGCTTCATAGTTCATGTACTGACAAAAGATGCTTCCTGGTCATGAGAAGTCTGCCTGAAGTCAGATATGGCAGTGATTGTCATTGGTTGTCAATCCAGGATTTATTTCCTCGACTTTCTGCTTCAAAATACTATTAGATTTGTACCAGCACAATCCTGTCATCCCACGTCTTCCTCCAGCCACCCATGTATGGCAGCAAAAGGCTACACTAGCCTGTCTTCAGGGAGAGTCACGATGCTGGTGAGCCAACCTGGGAATATGAATTTCAGTGACTGGCTCATAAGATGGAGTGTGAAGATCAGTTTTATGGGTCAACTTGAGAGACTAATATAAGGGAAGAGGCTTACTCTTTCTCAGTGGATGTGATAGGATGCACACTGCTTTAGCTGCTACTATGGCTATCTTGTGAGTATGCAGTTTCTGGATGAGGACAGAGCTGGCATGTTAGAATGGGAAGAATGGAGAGAATCGCAATGGGTGATCCATCATCACCTTAACCATGTTGCTATGAGAATGAGACTTTCCCCTGAAGCCTGTCCCATGTTGGTGATTTAGTTATGTGTGAGTCAATAAGTTTCCTAAGACAGACCAAAGAAATCTGTTTGCATCAAATTTTCTCTTCCTTAAGCAGTATTTGAACACATCCTGTATCTACTTAGCAACTAATGTGCCAGCCATTGTCTCAGCTATAAGCAACACGATCATAGTGTTTACCAGCATTACCTACCCTCACTCCCATCCTCAGGCAATGTAATTTATGCTACAGAAAAAAGCTTGTCACAGTGATCTTCAACCATTACTTCATGGGCCAGTGCTGACCTGTTGGTGTAGAAAGTTCAAAACCAATACTCTATGGAATACTCTATGATCAGACCTAAATATCCAATCCCAAGTTAATGACAATAGAATCAAGAGACCCATACCACAACAAGCCATACACAAAAGGGACCTGTTACACTAGCAGTCCAGGGGGCTAAGAGTGGAGATATGGGGTGCATGCTGGGAACAGTGGCAGAGGGAGGTCAACACTGGTGGTGGGAATGGCCCTAATTTACTCTCATTATGTACCTTAAATATAACTGTGAAAGTCTTGTAATTCACATTGGTATCAATAAAAAAAAAACACTACTCTAGATGTACCTCCCAATCTATGGACCAGTGTGCATGAGATATGCTGACTTCTAAGTGTAGAAAGGTTGAAGAATGCCAGGTTAGATGACAACAGATGATCAAGCAGGAAACAAGGTAGGGAATATTGAGAAGGCAGCGGTTGTGTCTGAGCTGTCTTGCTCAAATAATATCCTTTTTTAAATTTACAAATAATATCTTTAACATCTTCACTTAGTTGAGACAGCAATGTCAGGGAGTCATTAAAACATTTGGTGAACGAACTTTCCAGGCCAAGATTAGTAGCAAATCCAAAGGGCTCAACAAGGTATGAAAATGTTTGGGGTCTTTGGAAGAAACTGCAGTGACATTGAATGAGATGGAGTTTGGTAGTAAATGTAAGAGAGAAGTGAGGTTTTTAGAGACCATGTTATGGATGTGAAATTGACTTTTGATGGGAAACAATTAGAGAATATTGAAAATTAGAGTTACTCATATATTAAAAGGTTCTTAACGCATACCGAGTTCCAGTAACTTGTATTTGAAGATATAAGCTGCAAGGATCGGGACTCTGAATACAGGGCAACCTTTGAACCTTTTGTTAGTTATTAAACCCATTTAGTTGTCAAGAAACTCATCAGATTAATAGCTTATTGCTGTATTTTTATAGTTTTCAATAAATAAAATACATAGTACTTACATACTACTACTTATATAGGTATGAATATATACAAAAATGAGAAAGTACCATTTTCTTCTTTTTACTAAGAGCTGTTTTTAAGCCAGGAAAAATGTTAGATTAATTTTATCACATGATTTTGCAGCCTTTCTTGAAATGACATCATGTGTTTTTCCTCCTATGATCTATTAATATGGAGAATTGTATGAACAGATTTCCTGTTACTGAATGATCCTTGCATTTCTGGACTAACCCCAAGTTGTCTACGAAATATTGTTTAATATTCGGCTGGGTTTGATTTGCTAATATTTTATTTATTATTTTTACATCAGTATCCATGATACGATTATAAGGTTATTCATGATACAAAATAAGATTATAGCTTCTTTTTTGGTACTCGCTGATCTGGTTTTAGTATTAGCGTCTGTAAAAAGAATGGGGATGCTTAGATCCTCTTAGGAATTGCTTAAACAGTGTTAGAATTTTCTTTCTTTGAGGTTTTGAAATAATTCAGTGTTTGTGGTTAATACAATCCACATACCTTATAAAATAATTTTTCATACAACTTTTTTTTCATAGGCCAGCAAAATTGTTAAAATGAGATAGTCACATAATTTATTATGTATCCTTTCAACTGTTTTTTTTTTTTTACCTTGATCTTATACAAGATGCTTTTACGTTCTATACTTTTCATTTGTTTTTGGGCCACACTTGCTGGTACTTAGGACTTATTGTTTATGGCTCCATGCTCAGGGATTACTCCTGACAGACTGAGGGACCATGTCGGATACAGGGATCAAACCTAGGTCAGTTATGTGCAAGACAATTACCCTACTGCTCTACCATGACTCTGGCCCCTACATGCCACAGTTTTTATAGTTTTTTTAGATACCATCTCAATCATGCTCTAGAAGTGCTGTGCCCAGGGGCCACCAGGACTAAGCTGGCAATGCCAGGAAGCATGTTGTTCTGGGATCAAACTCACTGCCTTACATATGTCATATTTTCTACCACTTGACTTATCTCCCTGGTTTCTTATTGAAAACAATTATTTTGTATTCCATAAAGACAATGCCAAGAGTAAGCCCTGAGTAATGTGAGGATGGCACAATTCTTATTGCAGTATGATTATAACATTTTCTATTGGTATTTTAATACGCTAATGCTACAGTAGATGTATTTTATATTAGTTATAGCTTTATTTAAATATCTTCATTTTAGGATACATTCCCAGAAATGGGAAAAAAAACCTATGTTCTTGACTTTTGAAATGTATGGGCAAATTATTTTTCAAAAAAGTTTGCATATATTTGGAAAGAAAACTCAAGCTCTGGAAATATCTGTACAACATCCTTGTCGGTTTTAGATTTTGTATTTATACATATATAGTATATTTATTTTTGCATATAAGTACATATATTTTTTTTTATTTCTGTCTTAGGTACAAAATGGCACCATAAACATCTGGTCTCCATCTTAGTGACGAAGGAGTAAAGAGTACACTTCTCATGAAATACTCACCATTCCTCTGGACTTAAACACTCCCCTGGCCTTTTGGAGCTGATCTTGTTGCTGCCATTTTTCAGGTGTAGAAAAGTTAATCCCAACCTAGGACCCCAGACCCATTTCTTGACTGCATTGTACTCACTGAACCCAAAACCCAGAAACTCAGACTTGTCACCTTTTCTATATTTCTTTGTTTTCATTTAACATGGACTGAGCTCTTCCAACAAAATTGTTACCACAAAGTCTTTGCTGCATCTGCTTAGCTCGTTACCAAGCAGGACATAATGGTTGGAAAGCACTTGAGGACTTCAAGCAGATGGAGCAGGAGCTAACCCTAGTGGTCTTCAGAGACAAAATGTTCTCTGCCTTTCCCTTGAACTCTCTAATTTCGTGACTGTGTAATTATAAACACAAAACACTTTCTTCTCAGTAGACTTGTATCTGGTTAAGGAAGGGAAGAAAAATCTTGGCTCTTGACTCTGAACTTGTGGTTCTTTCCCCAGTTAATCTTCCTGAAGCAAAAACACTAATTTTTTTCTATCAGCTGAGAAGACTGCTTATTTTTTGTATGAAATCAAAGAATGTTGTAACCATGACGAATTTCCATTGTCAGTAAACTGTCCCTAGGGAGAACTCCTGTTGACGAAAAAAAACCCTCACATAGAATAGTCATGTTTCCTTTTCGTTAAGCTGGCATTGTCACACGGGGACATCATCTCCAGGGGAACCTGATGTCACCTCACCTATCAAGGGCTCAAGAGTAACTAGAGAGTACAAACCAATAAAGTTCATCTTGGCAATTCTTTTTCAATTTTTTTTTCTTTTGCCACACCTGGCTGTGCTCAGAATTTATTTCTGTCTCTGTGTGCAGGGAACACTTAGGGTGGGGCTTGAAGAACCAATATGAAGTGCCAGGGATCAAACCTGGGTTTGCTGTGCAAGATAAGCACCCTACCCGCTGTACTACCTCTCTGGTTCTTAACTTTACTTTTAGAAGCAAATAGGGGTAATCTAGAGAAATAACATGCTCCTGTTTTCATAGTGATGAAAGGAAGCAAATGGCAGAGCTAGAGAACAGATTTTTCTTTTTCTTTCTTTCTTTCTTTTTTTTTTTTGCTCAGAAATGAGTGAAGATATTAAGGGACTGAGAAAGGAGACATTTTCTTACTAAAATCCCTCTCAGGGGCTGGAGAAATAGCATGAAGATAAGGCATTTGCATGCAGGACAGTGGTTCAAATCCCAGCATTCCATATGGTCCCCCTTGCCTGCCAGGGGCGATTTCTGAGCATAGAGCCAGGAGTAACCCCTGAGTGCTGCTGGGTGTGACCTCCCCCCCCAAAAAAAAAAGAACCTCCCTCTCAAGGAGGAGGAGGGTGATGAGGGGCATTGGTGGTGGGCATGTTGTACTGGTGAAGGGGGATGTTTTTTCTTACAACTGAAACCCAACTACAAACATGTCTGTAATCATTGTGCTTAAATAAAGGTATTTTAAAAAGTCTAAAAAAAAATACCTCTCAAGAGATAGACACTCAATGGTCCCACTCATCTGTGGGATTTAAGAAAAGTAAAAGACATTATTATAATAATACCCAGAGACAATAGAGATGAGGGACGGTAGGACCAGCCCACAATATGAAGCTTACCACAAAGAGTGGTGATTGCAGTTAGGGAAATAACTACACTGACAACTAGCATGACAATGGGAGTGAATCAGAGAAATAGAATGTCTGTCTGGAATACAGGTAGGGAAATGGGGGCATTGGTGGCAGGGAAGTTGCACTGGTGAAATGGGGTGTACTTTTTTTTTTTTTTTTTTTGGTTTTTGGGCCATACCCGGCAGTGCTTAGGGGTTACTCCTGGCTGTCTGCTCAGAAATAGCTCCTGGCAGGCACGGGGGACCATATGGGACACCGGGATTTGAACCAACCACCTTTGGTCCTGGATCAGCTGCTTGCAAGGCAAACACCGCTATGCTATCTCTCCGGGCCCGGGGTGTACTTTTTTCTATGACTGTAACCCATCTACAAACTTGTTTGTAATCATGCTGCTTAAATAAATGTTTTAATTAAAAAATAAGTACTCTTTTCAACATCTATTGCAGGCTGGAGAGACAATATAGGCATTAAAGAACTTGCCTTGCACATAAGTCAATACAAATTTGATCCCAAGCTCCCCATATAGTGCCTTAGTCCCACCACTAGGAGTGAGACCTGAACACTGCCATAAAAAACTAAACTAATGAATTACATACTCATGCCTGCTGCTTGTCTGAATCTGAAGCTCATAATTTTTTTTTGGTTTTTTTTTGGGGCCACACCCGGCAGTGCACAGGGGTTACTCCTGGCTGTCTGCTCAGAAATAGCTCCTGGCAGGCACGGGGGACCATATGGGACACCAGGATTCCCAACCACCTTTGGTCCTGGATTGGCTGCTTGCAAGGGAAACACCATTGTGCTATCTCTCCGGGCCCTGAAGCTCATAATTTATGTAATTTATTCTGTAATGTTATATATATTATGATATAATATAATTTATTATATTTCTTCTGTATGTCTAGAATCTTTGTTCATAACACAAAAGCCTATGTTCTCTTCTATACATCAAAGAGACCTTCACCAGCAGATACAGCTGTCTAGCTTGAGCAGGTGTCCAGTCAACTGCTCTTTGTAGATGTCTATAATAATGTTCTAATGCTTTTATCCACAGGAGTAGAAAGTGTTTGGGAGCCATGGACTCTTACTACAGTGCTCACTATAAGAAGTTTTAGTGTTTTCGTTGCCTATAACAACTCCTTGATCTTTTTATTCACAGTGGTTCTTGGAGATCTATTTGGTTGCCCTAGTTTTGCCTTGCATTGTTATATTAGACTCAAAAGACACTGCACATTAAGATAATATCTTGACAAATATTTTAATCTATTCATTTTCCATTTGATTATGCCTGCTAATACATTCTAATGTTTATGTCCACAGATAACATTGGAATAGGCAACTGTATGCCATAGACTCACACTACAGTGTTCATTCATTGATTATGCTATTGCAATTTATTTTCAATCCAAGCTAGTTAATTATTATATCATAATACTCATGGTTTCAGTTTGCTTTCAAGAAAGGAACATGGATGCTCAAGACCCATTAGATGATACTTCATGGTGTAGACTCCTTTTACACTGCTTATTACCATATTGCTTAGTATTCTAGACTTGTAAACTATGTTTGTTTTTAAGAATACTCTATATACAATCTGGGCCCGGAGAGATAGCACAGCGGCGTTTGCCTTGCAAGCAGCTGATCCAGGACCAAAGGTGGTTGGTTCGAATCCCGGTGTCCCATATGGTTCCCTGTGCCTGCCAGGAGCTATTTCTGAGCAGACAGCCAGGAGTAACCCCTGAGCACCACCAGGTGTGGCCCTCCCCCCAAAAAAAAAGAATACTCTATATACAATCTAACCCAGGGAGCCTTTCTTCAGTAAAGTTTACCCTCACCAATGCCAATTTGCCTAGGAAAATTTGCCTAGGACGATTTGCTTTTCCGTCTAACTTGCCGGCTTTATATTTTTTAAGCGTTTTCTGTCTTATTCCACCTGGGTCAGTTTTTCAACTGCTACCTATGGATTGATGTTCATTGTCTGTCATTATGTGTGTGTGAGTGTGTGTAGTGGCCACTTCTATGTCTGTCTAATGTCCATCTATATTGTACATAATGTCTGTCTAAGTTGTATATAGCCTTTCCTCATTATATATAACTCTTCTTCCTCTCCACCCCCAGTCACCATTTTACAAATTCTTTTCTAGCCCTTCACTCTCTCACCCCAGATTTGTTATTTCTCCCCCACTTAACCCTTTTTACCTCAGTTCTTAACTCCTCAGGAACTAGAACATTCCACCACTCGCTGTAACCACTGCCAACTGACAAAAGACAGTTTCCCAGCTCACCTACCTCAGCCCAGAAGGAAGCTGCCATCTCTGCTGATGATGATATGCTGTCAGTGGCCCTTTTTATTCCACCTCCTTTTATTATGGACTGTTGCTGGATACTGTACTTAATTTTTGAGAAACCCCCAGCTCGAGGACATGACTGCTGGGAGCCATTTTTCATACTCCACAAAACCATGTCCCAGATTTTATTACCTCCCCTTGACTATTTCAGAAGACTTACAGGAGATATGTATATTTTCTTTGTATGTTTCTTTAGATGTATTTCCTTAATAGGTATAATAATTATTGTCTATTTATGTAGAGGTAGTTTTCCCCATTCCTTTATTTGGATCTATTTAGTAGGAAATTCTAGTATATATGTTTCTCTTGGCTTCTGAGTTCATGTAAAGAACCAGGTTATTGAAATTATTTAGCTTGTTATATTTACTCCCATATACACCAGTAGTATCATATGACATCATTTTGGCTTTGGCACATTAAAATGAAGAAATTTACATATAGAAAGAAATTCTTATCTAACACAGATAGAAACTCATAAATTTTATATAGCAGTGGGCCTTTCACCCTGAATATTTCTCATAGTGACTTGACTTAGGCTTCAGCTGATTGGACAATGACCATTCACCCCTGAGTCTTGTATCCCATTTATGGCACAGTTTTCTGCACCAGCACCAGGAATAGACTTCTACCAGGGAAGGCCCTAATGTTGCCCTGGCATGACTTTCTCCAGAGTGGGTTCATATGACACCCCAAAAATTGGAAACAGCAACAACTTGCTTTCAGGGTAGGGTTCCCTGCATAGCCGCCTAACAGTGAGATGAAACCAGAAGATGCTCAGTGACTCCCTGTGTAAAAACCAAGGTCTTGAATTAGAGAAACCTGACTGTGACAACTGTGATGGAGAATAACTTTTACAGGGACCATGAAGAAAGGCTCTGGGGTTAGACAGCTCAGCATGCCCAGAGCCTATAGTTAGTCTTATGGCAGGATACTTCATGGGAAGGGTCTATGTGTTTTTAGGTCAAAGTATTTTTCTTTCTATTTCCCCAACTTTTGCTGCACCTATGCAACAAACAAACAAAACAAAAACTACCTCACACACAGTTTTTTGTTGTGTTGTTCTTTTCTATTTTTTCTTTTTTTTTTATCTTTTAAATAGGGGTTCCCTCCTTTTTCATCGATTATTGAGACATGGATTATTTTGTTTTAACTCATATTTTTGCATTTTTAAAAATAAAATTAAGAAGAAAGGAAAAAAAGAAAGGATGGGGGCCAGGGGCCAAGCAGTCTCAGGTGCTTTGGTGGAGAAAAAAAAAGGACAGAACTAAATATCCAAGCCAAAGTCAACAATAGAATCAAGAAACCTAAAATTTAACAATCTAAACTTAAATGGGCATGTTACACTGGCAGAACAGGGGTCAAAAGGTAGTGGTATAGGATGCACTCAGATCATTGGTGAAGGAAGGTTGACACTGGTTGATACTGGAATGGCCCTGATTTACTGTGTATCTGTAATGGTGAAAATCCCTGACTCACTGTATATCTGAAATTCAACTATGAAGAATTTTGTTGATCACAATGTTTTCAATAAAATGAAATTAAATAAAAGAAATGTGGAGGATATGGAATTATATATAACTGAAAGCCAACTATTTGCTTCTATCATTGCTGATATTCTGTTTCTCTCTTTGGAAAAAAAGAAGTTTGTGCTTTGCTGACAGCCTGATGAGCAGTGACATCATTTTAGTAATCCTCTCCCTCAGGGGCAAAAATAAAGAAGAAAACTTCATAATGAAAGCACTGTACCTTAAAATATAGTCACTACATTCATCCTTTTTTCATATTGTTCATGTCTAGGACTCTGGAAACAAGACATATATGCCAAGTATGACAACACTGTTGTTATGTTATGCTGTTTTCTGAACTTCTGTAAAGATTGACAAAACTTAGCATCAGAATTGAGCCCAAAGCATGAAGCGTTAGCAGTATCAGAATACGTGTGCATTTTCATATGCTCACACACATTTTTATATGCACACACACATTTTAGCTTTGCTGTCACAGAAGATGATAGATCTAATTCCTCAAATCAAAAAGGGCCCTTATTTTTGACTCCAGTCTAATCATTTTATTCTAATATTATCATCAGGGAGGAATGATAGTAGGGAATGGGGTACTTATCTCCTATTTCAACTTTTCCATATACGGCAAAAAGGATAAGAAAGGGACTAATCCTCCCTTACATGAATTTCTTTTTTAACAGCAAAGATATTACCAAAATATCCTGCCAATTTCGTTTTAATGACATTAGCCAAAATCACTCTACATGCTTATGTCCTAGCTGTAACAAAGGCTGAAAATGGGATACTTGGCATTTTCAGCATTTAATAGTGAAAAATCAGCTCTGATGACAAAGGAGAAAGCATAGAATTTCTGTAAAATCAACCACCAGGGCCTGTCAAATAAGTTGGTTCAATTCAGAGCAAAGGCCATCTAACTGCATATCGAGTTGCACTCTCTAATTAAACTTCATTCGGGGAGAAAGCCAGTAGTTTTTACTCTTCTTGTCAGATTTCATTGTCTTTTTTTTCTATTAGTTCTAAACTCAGCAAGGAGAGGCTCACGATTACTTATCTTCCCCCAGCACTGCCAATTACCTGAAGCACAGTTGTTCTGGGAAAATCAACCACCCTCAATCCCTTTGTGTCGCCAGTTTCTTTATCTGGAAAACAAGGATGTTGGCTATGTGCTTGTCTTGTGCCTCTCGACCCTGGGAGTCTGTTGTTCCATCGTTGTGCATTCAGATGTCTCCAAATGATGAATCAAACCACAAGTAGCTTAACAAATGTTATAAAAGAGAAAAAATAGACTCACATTGGCCTTGGGGAATCGAAACTATTAAATAATGACGAACTTTAAAGCTAGTGTCAGTTTCATAAAATAAGAACTTGTAAATGTGCCTGAGGCACATTATTGAAAGAAGCCATGTAATGGGCTTCCAGGCGTTTAGAAAAATGGATGTTCCCTTGAAATTCAATTTTGTAAGATGAGCAAAATATACAGCCTTTATTTCTATATTGGCACAATCTCTAATGTCTACAAGGGTACAGTCCAAACACCTTAATATGGCCTATCATCCACTCACATTTTAAATAAGAAGTAACATTTTAAAATTCTTGCCCTGTGCTCTAAACCTAATACTTTATATTTCATTCTCTCTCTCTCTCTCTCTCTCTCTCTCTCTCTCTCTCTCTCTCTCTCTCTCTCTCTCTCTCTCTCTCTCTCTCCACCTTGGTTTTTGGGCCACACCTGTTGAAACTTGGGTTACTCCTGGCTATGCACTCGTAAATCGCTCCTGGCTTGGGGGACCATATGGGATGCCAGGGGATTGAACCACAGTTCGTTCTAGGTTAGCTAGCGCGAGCAAGGCAGAAACCCTACCACTTGCGCCACCAGTCCGGCCCTTATATTTCATCATCTCTTAAAACACAATAACAATATTGTTAGTATTATTATCTCCGTTTCACCAAAGAAGAAAATGAATTTAGAAAACTTTGCCCAAAGTTGTACAACTAAGTGAGGTTGTAATTCATTCTTAGTCTTTTGTCGAGAGTTTATACCCTTATGTACAATGTTGTGATTTTTTAATCAAATTTAAATACTATTTTTTGACATTTATCTCTATCACTAATAATAGACTTCATCATCCATAACCTTAGACCTAGATACTATATCTGATAGCTATTTTAAGAGTGAATAAATGAGTGATTTTTGGTGCCAATTCTCACTGTTATTCAAAGACACACTATTCTATTATACCTTTGTGTCCTGGCTTATACTGTTTCTTTTGTCAAGACCACAACTCTTTAGTCACTAATGTGTTCAGTGACATATCCTTACTGTGTCATATCCTTACTTTTCATCTATCTTTAAAAAGCAAAACTAAGTCATATGGAAGATAGGTCACATACGAAAGAATTAAAACCAGAATGGCATAAGGTATTTCTTTTTATTTTGGGGTCACACCCAGTGATACTCAGTGGCTATTTCTGGCAGTGGTTGGAATACTATATATGGTACCAGAGTAATGTCACCCGCAGTCAGCAGAAGACATGTTTCTGCAATCATTTAGGAACAGAAAGTTCATCTTTAGGAAGTGACTTACCACCAGTGAAGGGGAAGAGAGAGCCTGGAAGACTACTTAAGCTTGAAGTGAGACTTCACTTGCAACTGTATTCCATTGACCATAATTCAATCTTATAGACCAGATCTTATCACAAATAAAGATGATGAATGTTGTCCAGCGTGCACAAGGAGATGAAATTAATGGAGTTAATTCATAATACTGTTCCCACTCAACTGCTTCCCAGCGATATGGGACATTGTCATAAAAATTTTGATGAAAAGTAGTTTTATCTTAGTAAATCCTATACTCAGATTTTTAACCAAGCATGAAAGTAAAAATAAGTAAATGTTCAGACATGCAAGATCTCAGAAACTGTACATGCCATGTAACCTTTCTCAGGAAGCTACAGAATAAATTACAAGGAACGAAAGGAAGAAGAAAACATCAAGTTTAGGAATCATGATAAAAAATAACATCCAAAATTATACCTACATTTTACAAGTGTAAAAATAGCAGATATGGATATAACTTGAACTGGAGATGTAAGTTACAAAAATACCTATGAAGAGCTGAAAAATGAATCGAATACAGCTGAACTTGGAAGTAGATAGACAAGATGCCATTTTTCATGATTGATGGTATATTATTTGACTTTTTAGCCTTAGAATGTAATTTTTCCCAAAATGGTTCATATTTCACAAACTTAAAGGAAAGAAGATGGAGACAGTGTTCATGATCTTTTCCTTTATCCTACACAAAAGTAACAACAAAGAGCTTATGAAGACCTCAAAAGGTCTTGTAGAGATGAAAGGGACTGCACAGATGTGTACAAATATGACACATTTGTCAAAATCCAAGCAGGATATTTTCTCTCTCATATAATAGTTAATCATAAATAGTTATCAATGATACTATTTTCCTGACAAGATTTAGGCAAGAGAAGAAAAGTCTCCTAGTAACTGGTAGAGAGCCATAAACAACCCCCCCTGGAAATCAACAGTGATGATCACCCCCATGTAGGTCTTTTTCTGAGATTATACGCTGTATCATTTTTATAGATAGCTCATCTCTATCCTTTTTATAAAAGTTATTTCATGAAGTTTCCCCCCATTTTTGTAGTTTTACATGACTTTTTTGGGTGAGTTTATACTTATCAATATTATCTTCCTAAGTGCTTGAATACTTATTAAACTCACCAACATAATAATTTACCTCTGTGTTTGGGATTAATTTTTGTTTGTTTGGGTCACATCCAGCTGTGCTCAGGACTTATTCCTGTTTCTGCTTAACACTCCTAGCAGTGTTCAGGGAACTACATATGGTGTTGAAGATTTGACCTGGGCTGGCCAGATGCTCAAGAAACATCTTTTCCACTGTACTCTCTCCCCAACCTTCACTTTCTGCTTCTAACTCTGGAAATATTTGCCAATCTTTTAGGTCACTTGATGCCCTCTATGCTTACAAAATTCACTAACAATTGCTCTTCTGTCACCCTATAACATCTATTAGGATGCCATTTTCTTGGTAGAAGCATTTCTTCTTGAATCGTGGGAGCATACATTTGCCTCTTCAACAACTTTTAACTTGCAGTCATCTACTCGATGACTTATTGTGCAAGATACTAGAGATGAAAGCCAGATTAATATTTCTTGCTATTAGGCAATTGTTAGTAGAAAGCAACATACTGAAAATTAAATGGATTATTTCAACAATGATAAACGCTATGACAGACCTAAGCATAAGGGACCATGGGTTAACAGACACAACCCAGCCTGGGGAAGAAGAGCAGCATTCTGGGATGTGGCACTTTCTGAGCATGTGAAAGAACTAAAAGTGAAGGTGTCAAGAGAAAAGGGCTTCCTGAGTAAAGGAGATAGTGTTTAAAGGCTCTTAAAGAAAACACAGAAGTGGTGGGAGAGTTAATGTAATTTTGAGCACAAGGAGAAGCAACAGGAGATGAAGGGTATTCCCAGAGAGGAGCGAAGTCCAGGTTCCACTGTGCAGACATTAGAGGATTTTATTCTATTAGAGAAGGAATAACATCAGATAAGAGGTTTTTACTGTCTTACCTCTATTTATTTACATTAATGTTCAGTTTTATACTTTTGACAAACAAAGTTATATACCTACACCATCACCAATGTGGCAAGCGCAACCCCCCAATTTCTTTTTTTCTTTCTTTCTTTTTTTTTGGGGGGGTCACACCCGGCAGTGCTCAGGGGTTATTTCTAACTCCAGGCTCAGAAATTGCTCCTGGCAGGCACAGGGGACCATATGGGGCGCCGGGATTCGAACTGATGATCTCCTGCATGAAAGGCAAACGCCTTACCTCCATGCTATCTCTCCGGCCCCAACAACCCCCAATTTCTATGTCACTTCTAATAGACATAGCATTCACTCGTCTGTTACCGCCTCTCTCCTTCTTTACTTCTCCTTCCCCTCGTTGGCAACCTCAGTTCTATTGTCAGGATCTAAGGGTTTGTTTGCATTCACTGTTGTCCATTTCCTTTCCAGATAGGAGGGTTTTTTTTAGTAGCCTTTTCTTTCCTTCTCTCTGAGTCAGAGAAGTGTGTGTGTGTGTGTGTGTGTGTGTGTGTGTGTGTGTGTGTGTATGTGTGTATGTGTGTGTGCGTGCGTGCGCTTGCATACATACACTTGGCCCCACAAATATCTAATGGAAAGAGGGCAATTAGAAGAGAGAGTGACCAGATACAGAATGCTGTGTTAATGAGTCAGAAATAGTGAGAGTGGGAAATAGAACAATAAAAGTGTGAATAAAAGGTGAAAGAGCCATCGAAATCTACTGGCAACATTAACTCAACCATATCTAAATATACAGAATGAGGGGAAAGAGATGAATCACATGACCCAACAACTGTCTTACTGACTAAGCAGAGAGTGACTTCCATTGACCAGCAGGAAAATCTGTGGGAACAGGTTTTTTGGAAGGTGATTTTACTTTGTTTTGACTTTGAAATATTTTTAGACTTTTGAATAAAAAAATATCTGTTTACAAATGGGTGGTAAGAGAGAAGACACTTATGTTAGATGCAGGTAGAGATGACAGGAGTCCTAGGAGTGAACTCACCCCCAGGAAATGTGTCAAGAAAAGAGAAAAACAGTAGGCAAAGGAGGACAGGCTTATTCCCCACCTCTCTTAGACTTGAGTTTGGATTTCCTTGGGCATCTCCTAGTAAGCTGACTTAAGAGACCCCATTTTGACATGTATTGTGTTCTATATTAAATGCAACCTACTTGAAGATAAAGAAGAAATTTACTTAGCTTTTATCTTCAAAATTAAAAAAATAACTGATAGTACTCTATATATTTGCAAATATTTATAAACAAAGATTTTTTTTAAATTTTATTCTATTGAAACCATTGTGATCTACAAAATCCTTCAGAGATGAATTTTAGATATACAGTGAGTTAGGGCCATTCCCACAACCAGTGTCAACCTCCCTCCATCAATGATCCCAGAGTGCATCTTATGCCACCATCCTTTACCCCCTGGCCTTATAAGAGACCCATTTAAGTTTACATTGTTAAAGTTTAGGTCTCGGGGCCCGGAGAGATAGCACAGTGGCGTTTGCCTTGCAAGCAGCAGATCCAGGACCAAAGGTGGTTGGTTCGAATCCCGTGCCTGCCAGGAGCTATGTCTGAGCAGACAGCCAGGAGTAACCCCTGAGCATCGCTGGGTGTGGCCCAAAAACAACAACAACAACAAAAAGTTTAGGTCTCTTGATTCTATTGTTGTTGACTTTGTCTTGGATATTTAGTTTTGTCCCTTTTTTCCTCCACCAATGTACCTGAGACCATTTGGTCCATGGCCCCCATTCTTTCTTTATTCCTTTCTTCTTAATTTTATAGAAAAGTGAAAAAATATGAAGTAAAACAAAGTAATCCATGTCACACGGCTCTATGAAAGAGATGGAGCCCCATTTAAAAGATAAAAAAGAAAAAATTAGAAAAGAAGGAAAACAAACAAAGGTGTGTGAGGCAGGCTGTGTGTTTTTTGTTTTGTTTTGTTTTGCATAGGTGTGGCAAAAGTTGGGGGAAATAGAAAGAAAAACTTTGACCTAAAAACAAGAGAGATCCTTCCCATGAAGCATCCTGCCATAAGACCGATTATAGGTGCTGGGCATGCTGAGCTGTCTAACCTCAAAGTCTTTCTCCATGGTTCTAGGAAAAATTCCCCTCAATCATGATTGTCACGGTCAGGTTTCTGTAATTAGAGATCTTGGTTTTTGCACAGATTCTATGTCGAAGTCAGGATGTCATGGATCATCTTCTGGTTTCATGTAATTGTTAGGTGGTGATGTAGGGAACCCTGCTCTGAAAGTAAGTTGTTGCTGTTTCCAATTAATCGAGGTGTCATGTGAACCCACTCTTGAGCAAGTCGATGGCAGGGCAATATTAGGGCCTTCCCCAGTAGAGTCTAATTCCTGGTACTTGTGCAGAAAACTGTGCCATTGTTCCAAAGATGGGATCTAAGGTTCAGGGGTAAATGGCCGCGGTCTGATTGACTAAGCCTAAGTAAAGTCACTATGACAAATGTTCAGGGTGAAAGGTCCCACTGTAATATAAAATTTATGACTTCCTATTTGTGTTTAATAAGAACTTCTTCTTTTTTGGGGGGTTTGGCCACACCCGTTTGATGCTCAGGGGTTACTCCTGGCTAAGCGTTTAGAAATCACCCCTGGCTTGGGGGACCATATGGGACACCTGGGGATCAAACTGTGGTCCTTCCTTGGCTAGCGCTTGCAAGGTAGACACCTTACCTCTAGCGCCACCTCTCCGGCCCCAGAACTTCTTTCTATATGTAAGATTTCTTCGTTTTAATGTGCCTATGCTAAAAGGAATAATTCCACATGATACTACTGGTGCATACCATATCCCCCACATTTCTTTGACAAGATATTTCAAGCTGTAAAGAGGGAAATGTTTTTTAACCTTCAAATAATTAAAGTTAGTCATAAAACCCAATCAAACACACCAAGGAACAAGATGTGTGTTTCCAATGCTCACATGAGAAGCATATTCAAATTGATAGAGGACGAAGCCATCCTGGAATGAGAAAGAAGCCAAGGCAAGTGGATACTGATTCTGTCCCCTGGATTTAATGCTTCTAGATTTGATTTGCCTGTTGTCTGATAAAATACCCCATGTGTAGCTTCAAGGTTGCACTTATTTAAAAGCTTGTGGCAGTTCATGTTGAAATCTGCTTAGACTACTGTGTTCTCATTTTAATATATAATGCTTGAGAATTGGGTTGACTGTTGACTTTCTTGGAAATATTTGCCAAACTTTAATAGATACTGACAAAAAGTTGATATTAACATTGATATTGATATCAAAAATTGGAATTGTCAATAAGAGTTATTTGCTATCCCCTATGATCATTCAGTAATTTATTCATTTATTTACAACTCTATTATTTATTGTGTCTGAGCAGAAGAGATATAAGAGAAATAAGAACATCACATTGTGGCTTGACTAGGCATTGGAAACAAAAAAGACTATTGATGGCAAAGCCATATGGATGGAACTATGGCAGGAGAAATAGAAGGCATGATGGGAGCTTGCAGCTTGGGTACTTAGCTTAGGTCTAAGGATTAGTAAAAGGCTTCCAAAAAAAAAAGCTGCACTGAAGTCAAGTCTCAAAGAACTTGGTAGTGATAGTGTAGCAGAGATAGGGAGAAGAAAGAGGAAAGGGAAATTGTGATGGCCAGATGGGAGAGAGAAGGAAGCTCATCTCAAGTTGCAGGTCTTTCAAAGAAGAAATACAGATGGTCTAAAGACACATGAAAAATGCTCTACATCATTAATCATCAGGGTGATGCAAATCAAAACAACATTGAGGTACCATCTCATGCCACAGAGACTGGCATACATCACAAAGAACAAGAACAACTAGTGCTGGTCCATATGTGTGGAGAAAGGAACTCTCATTCATTGCTGGTGGGAATGCTGCCTGGTCCAACCTTTTTGGAAAACAATATGGAGATTCCTCAAAAAACTAGAAATTGAGCTTCCTTATAACTCCTAAGAATATATCCTAAAAGCCTCAAAACACAATGTAGAGAAGCCCTCTGCATTCCTATTTTCATCGCAGCACTATTCACAATAGCCAGAATCTGGAAACAACTCAAATGCTTGACAAGAGATGAGTGGGTAAACAAATGATGGTACATCTACACAATGGAATACTGTGCAGCTATTAGGAAATAATAAAGTCATGAAGTTTGCTTATGGAGGGATATGGAGAGTATTATGTTGAGTGAAATGAGTCAGAGGGAGAAGGATAGATAAAGAACGATAACACTTATTTGTGGGATTAAAAAAAGGTAATATGGTAATAATATCTAGAGATAATAGAGCAGAGGGCCAGGAGGACCAGTCCATGGTAGAAAGCTTGGCTCAAATAGTGGCAGAGTACAGTTAGGGCAGAGAAGGGACCACTATGACAATGGTAGTTGGAAATGATCAATCTGAGCAAGAAAGGAGATAAAGTAATATGCACGATACCCCTCAATCACAGTATTGCACACCACAGTGTCCAAAATGTGGCGAAGGAGGGAGAGAGAGAGAGAGAGAGAGAGAGAGAGAGAGAGAGAGAGAGAGAGAGAGAGAGAGAGAGAGAGAGAGAGAGAGAGAGAGAGAGAGAGAGAAGAAAATGATCTGCCCTAGAGTCAGGCAGCGGGGAGGCTGGGAGATAACTGGGGACACTGGTGGTGGAAATTGTGCATTGGCAAAGTGTGTTAAACATTATCTGCCTAAAATGCAATTGTGACCAACTTTGTATCTGTGAGAAAAAAATACCCCACTATATTATTAAAAACCTTGCAATCATTGTGTTTAAATAATGTATTTTAAGAGGTTGGGTTTTATTTATTTATTTATTGTTTTATTTATTTATTTATTTATTTATTTATTTATTTATTTATTTATTTATTTATTTTCAGAAAAAGCTGCAGGCCCTAAACTTGGCTTGATGGAGATAAGAGGTAGGATATGATGGGCAAAGGTAAGTTTGCTTTCTTTTATGCTTTGTTAATTTAAAATGAAAAATTTGAGATTTTTAGTTCTTTTAAGTCTCAAATTTAAAACTTCCTTTCTAATGCGTGGTCATTGGTTCCAAGAGACTAATTAATATAAGCTTCAAGAGACACCCAGAATTGAAGAAAAAAGTCTCAAAAATATTGCTTTGTAGGGATCAGAGCGATAGCGCAGTGGTGAGGCCTTTGCCTTGCATGCGGCTGACCCATGATGGATCTGGGTTCGATCCCCAGTATCTCCTATGGTCCTCCAAGCCAGGAGCAATTTCTGAGTGCATAGTCAGAAGTAACCCCTGAGTGTTACCGGTGTGCCCCCAAAACAAAACAAAACAAAACAAAAACATTGCTTTGGGTTGGGATATGAATCAATGGTAGATTATTTGTCTTGCATATGTGAGATCCTGAATTTAATTCCTAGTGCTGGACACAAATAAACAAACAAAGCAATGTTAAAAATTACTGCTTCTCAGGGCCAGGGAGATAAAGTGTCAGTGCACATGATTTATATGGAGAAATCCCAGAACCTCATGGTTCTAGAAGTAATCTACCCACCTTAAGCTTTCATCTCAGAATCACCAGGGTTGATCCCCAAACAAAACAAAAATAATGCTTTTCAGGGCTGAAACACATGCATACAGCAGTTCCATGTTTGATCCTGATATCATATTTATAGTATCAATTGGTGGTTCTGCTAGGTATGACACCAATATACCTGAAAATACTGCTGTTCACTATGCCTAGTTGTCATGACTTCAAGACCTTACATTGCCCTTTACTTCCTTTTAGGCTGATAATTTTTATAATTTGGTTTTTTGTTTGTTTGTTTTGGGACTACACCTGGCAGTGCTCCTGAGGTGTTGGGATAACTTGTCAGTCACTTGCAAAAAAGCAAACTCAGATCTCCATCTATCACCATGCACAAAGGTCAAATGCAAATGAATTAAAAACCTTAATATCATACCTGAAACTATAAGGTATATAGAACAACATGTAGGTTGTTAAAGGAATCTTTAAGGAGGAAACAGCACTCTCCAAACAGGTGGAAACACAGATAAACAGATGGGAATATATTAAGCTGAGAAGCTTCTACACCCACAGAATGGAAGAAACTATTCACCCAATATCCATCAGATAAGGGCTTAATATCAAAGATATACAAGGTACTGACAGAACTTAACAAGAAATAAACATCTAACCCCATCAAAAAATGGGGAGAAGAAATGAACAGTTACTCAAAGAAGAAATACAAATGGCCAAAGGGCACATGAAAAAAATGCTCCACATCACCAATCATCATGGAGATGTAAATCAAAGCAACAATGAGGTACCATCTCACACCACAGAGACTGGCACATATTACAAAGAACAAGAACAATGCTGGCAGAGATGTGGAGAGAAAGGAACTCTCATTCACTGCTGATGAAAATGCCATCTATTCCAGCCTTTATGGAAAACAATATGGAGATTCCTCCAAAAACTGGAAATTGATCTCCAATATGATCCAGCTATACTACTCCTAGGGATATACCCTAGGAGCACAAAAATGCCTTTGCCACACCTATATCCATTGCAGTGCTACTTCCATAGCCAGACTTTTGAAACAACCAAGATGCCCTTCAACAGATGAATGGCTAAAGAAACTGTGGTACATATACACTATGGAATATTATGCAGCTATCAGGAGAGATGAAATCATAAAATTTTCTTATACATGAATGTACATGAAATTTATTTTTCTGAGTGAAATAAGTCAGAGGGAGAGAGATAGAGACAGAATAGACTCACTCATCTATGGGTTTTAAGAAAAATAAAAGGCATTTTGTAATAATTCTCAGAGACAATAGAGATGAGGGCTGGAAGGTCCAACTCACAATATGAAGCTCACCACAAAGAGTGGTGAGTGCAGTTAGAGAAATAACTACACTGACAACTATCATAACAATGTGAACGAATGAGGGAAGTAGAAAGCCTGTCTCAAATACAGGTGAGATAGAGTGGGGTGGGGAAGAGGGAGATTTGGGGAGTTGGTGATGAGAATGTTGCACTTGAGAAGGTGGGGTGTTTTTTTTTATGACTGAAACCCAGCTACAATAATGTTTGTAATCAAGGTGTTTAAATAAAGATATAAAAAAAAAAAAACCTCTGAGGAGACCAGATTGATGGTGGTAAAAAAAAAACAAAAAACCAACAAAGAACAATAACAAAAACCTTGTATGTGATTCCACAAAGTTTAATTTCTTATTATAAGATCTCTATGATTCAAATCAGAACAATGGTTACCTTGGGAAGAAAGGAAATGAATAAGCAAAAATTATTTGAAAGTTTTAGGGATGCTATTGATTGTGAGTCTATGGCTGTGCTCCCTTGTGAAAATTCACTCAATTAAAAAGAAAGTTGGAAGATTAAAAAAAAAAAAAAAGAAATAAAATTACTATTGGGGAAAAAAAAAAGAAATTGCTCCTGACAGGCTCAGGAGACCTTATGGTTTGCTGGAGATTGAACCCAAGTTCATCCAGTGTTGGCCATAGCAAGGCAAATTCCCTACTGCTATGCTATCACTCCATCCCCCAGGCTGGTAATTTTCTTTAAATCTATCTTTTATTATGAAATTCCTTTATTCCTTTGATTATATACTTTTTATTTTTTTGGAACTGATTACCAGTTTGGCTTCATTATTCCCTTATTATCAGGAGCATGACTTTTTTTTCTTGTACTTGATCTTTATGCAATCTCTTCAGTGACAGTAAAGTAAGAAAAGTTATTCAGTCAAGCAAACTGGCATCATTCCAAAAATTAGATTAGTAGAATAGAAATCAGGTTTTCAATAAATAAGCATTTGGATTAATTTTGAAAAAAGGCCTAGGCAATTTCCTTTTTAATCTCCCCAATATTTACTGTGCCTATGCCAAAAAAAAAAGAGAGAACCACAAATAATTTTTTTAGTTTAGTTATTATTGTTGTGTGTTGTTGTTTTTTGTGTTTTTTTTTTTTTAATTTCAGGACTGTCAAATTGTGTGGCTGCTGTCTATAGCGCTCTGGTGCTTTTCGAGTTTTTTGTTTGATTTTTTTTTTATCTTTTATTTTTTTGTATTGTTATGTTTTTTTTTCCTTTTCCCTCTCTGCTCTTAAACTGATAGATAAGACCTCTAGAAAGACTCCTCCCATTTTTTGCTTGTTTGGTTTTTGTCCCATTTTATTTTATTATTATTTTTTTCTCTTTCCTTCAAACAGAACCACACAACTTGAACCATCTTGTTCCGCCTCACAAACCGAGGGGGAAGTTATGGAGTTTACCAAGACCAAACAGTCATATGAACATTAAGTAGAAATAAAAGAATGATCAAACTTAAACACCAAATCCAAGGCAACAACAACAGAATCGATACCCAATTTACAACATACTAGACCCAGAGATGACCACTTATACTAGCAGCCTGGGGGTAAAAGATATCGGATGTATGCTGGGAACAGGGGTGGAGGGAGGACAACATTGGTGGTGGGAATGCCCTTGTCCACTTTGATTAAAATAAAAAAATGCAGAAAAAAGATTAAAAAATGTCTCTTTTATGGATTCCTTGCTGCTGTAAGCTTTGAATTTTCACAAGCATAAGCTAGCTACATAGATTTAGCTGGAGAGACAAAAATTGTTGCCCTAACAATTGCCCTAATAACTGACCTAACAATCCCTTCACTATCTCATAAGCTTTCTCTTTGGAATAGTATAAATAAGTATAAGTAAATGGCCACTTATTATTAATTAATTATTATTAATATGAGCCTAAACTGTATCCTAGCTCTAGCACCAATGAGCTAGAAAATGGTAGCCAACTGTTTAACTTCTTTAGTCCTTACTTTCCTCATTATAAAGGATGAATAAATATATTTCATAAGATTGCTGTTGTGAGAAATAATAGACATGAATATGTGGGTATTTTTAAAATATTCCTTTCCACTATGTCATTTATGTAATCAGTCCTGTATTATCCAATATAATTGCTACTAAATATAGATTTAAGTACTTTAAACATAGCCAAACAGAACTGAGATATGTTAATAATCATATATGCTATCAATAATGGACACTCTAATCTTAGAATGAAAATGGATTACAGCATAAAATATTTTATAATTACTGTTTTGTGTTGCTTGCCTATTGTAATCTAATCATTCTGGATGATATTGGCTTCTTTTATTTCTAGCTTTGAGCACACACTATCCATTTTGGAATTATTAAAATTATTTCCTTTTTTAAGTATTTAATAAAGAATTAAATTCTTTTAATTTCTCAACGTGACTGACTACTGAAAATTTTAAAATTCATGTATAGCTTGAATACTAAAAATCTGAAAATTGCATGTGCAGCTTGAATTCTATTTTTACTGAACACCTTTGTTTGGGACATAAATTTCTTTTTCTATCATCTGAAGTTGTAAGTGAAAATTTCCCCTGGATCTCTACCGTAACCTTCCCACTGTTTTTTCTACAGCACGCTGTCACCTCTCAATGCTCAAAAGGTCTTTAGAAAAACATTTGATTCTTTATGTTGGAATAAGGACCAAACCCTATGGAGTATCTAAACTACAGTTCTCATCCCTCTCTTCCAGATCATGCTCTGTGCTCAGCAGAGAGGTATTGTGTGGAAATAGGTCCCCTTAATTAAAAAAAAAATCTTAAGGATGGGATAAGCCCCTAGATAAAATAAGTTAGGTCTTAGAAAGCAGAGCATTTGCAAAAATGCTTCAAAGAAAGAATGATATATCAGGAAAGAATAGAAAAGACAACAAATGGGGCCGGAGAGATAGCAAGGAGGTAAGGCGTTTGCCTTTCATGCAGAAGGTCATCAGTTCGAATCCTGGTGTCCCATATGGTTCCCTGTGCCTGCCAGGAGCAATTTCTGAGCATGAAGCCAGGAGTAACCCCTGAGCACTGCCGGGTGTGACCCAAAAACCACACACACACACACATACACAAAGACAACAAATATCTGCGAGCTGCAAAATTGTACTAGGCAAGTATAGAATAAGACTGTTTAGGGGTTTTAGAAGTAAGGACTCTACAGGCAAAAATAGAACAGGAACTGTCAGGACGTTTTTCTATTTTAATGCCTTCTGACAGCTACTTAAAATACATCTGATCTTTATGTACCTATTGAATGTTGATGTGCTTATAGAACTGTTCTTAATGTCTCAGTCAACATTTACTCACCTGTTGGGAATCCTTTGGCCATGGGAGAGCAATACTGTCTTGAACAAATGATCTGCCTGTAAGACTACTGATGGCTGCCCAGGCGACCCAAAACTTGGACAGTCTGTGTGTGTCTATCTTCTTAATATATTTATCTATCTCATTCCCTGAGATTGATCTTTTTGGGTTTAAACTGCAATCAGATTGCTTTAGACAGTTTGTAACTTCCCCAGCTCACTACACAAGTCCTATATGTTTAGTTATTCAATTCAAAAGTTTTTTTAAAAAAGAATAATGAGTTAGGAGGTGTTCCAGGCATCGGAAAAACAGCAGTGAGCAAGATAAAGATTCTGATTTTTATTCTAAAGGTGGAGTCATTGGGTGGTTTCCTCTGCATGAAATGAATTCTCTTCCTCTTTCCCCTATTTCACTGGTATCTTCTCTGGGACATTATTTCCTGTCTATAACAGTATCATCCTGACCTCATCTAGGAAATCTTACCTGACAATACCCTATATTCTAATCTCTCCTAGCATCCTGTCTTTATTCTTATCCTAACATTTATCCTACTTAATGTTATGGTAATTTATATTAAGGTCAATTTATTTTTGTTTCTGGGCCACACCCGGTGGTACTCAGGGGTTACTCCTAGCACAAGGTCTGCTCTAACAAATCACTCCTGGCAGGCTTGGGGGACCATATAGGATGCTAGGGATTGAAATCAGATCTGACATATGCAAGGCAAATGCCCTACCCGCTGTGTTATTGCTCTACAATGAAAAGATCAACATTTTATTATGAAAGAATTATAGCATTATATGCTGCTACAAGAAATAATATAGGGGATCTGGAAATATAGTTCAGAGGTTAGACACTTGACTCTGGTTTAAATATTTGGCACTACAAATGGTCCACTGGGTACCAGCAGGAGTTCATTCCTGAGTACTGCTGAATGTGGCCAAAAACTATCCCAGTGAGAAGGAAATAATACAGACTTCTTCTGTGTTCTTTACCTACTTTCCCAGTTTATCTATTTATTTATTTTATTTGGATCATACTTGGTTATTTCTGGAGGTGCTTGTGAGAAACTGAACCTGAGCTTCTAGCTTTCAAAGCCCTTTGAGCTATCTCTCTAGATCCACCTTCAGTTTCATTTTTTATATAGGTTCACCTCTACTTCTTCTGATCTTCTGTCTGTTCAACCAATCTCTCAGGTGAAGTTAATGTCCCAGCTGGCCTCCTGTGGTCATGCGGTCTTTGTGTAACCTAAAACAGATTTCCCTTCCTTTCCGATGAGCCCTGACAGCCTCCACACTTGACCTCTATGCCATCTCTATTGAAATGGCCTGCCCCCATATCTCCTGACAGTTCTATTCCTAACGCTTCATACAACTCACACTTACACTTCCTTCACTGGGTAAAGACAGGAAGGAATACAAAAGAGTAACACTCAGCCCCTCCGAGACTTCCAGGGAGCTAACTACAAAAATTCACTCTTATCACAACAAAAACATAGTAAACAAAATGGGCAGATACACAGAAGTCCATCAAGCTCAGTGAGTGAAAATAGTAACAGAAGACTCTACCAGTACCAAAAGTGCTCAAAGAAATAGTAAGCAAAGCACAAGGAAGTATGAGAGTAGACATGAAAAAATTATAATCAGAAGTGATAGAAATGAAGACTATGGTAGGTAATTTTAAAATAATGTAATAGAAAGTTTCAGCAGCAAAATATTGGTTGAGGGAAAAAAAATCAAGGAGTTCCAAGATAAGAGGCAGGAAACTGTAGAAAACAACAGTAAATGGAGAAAAGTTTGAAAGGAAATGAACAGCATACTAGAGAACGATGGAATAAAGTCAAGAGGAATAGTGTGGAAGGGGAATAAATTATTAAATAAAAAAGTCAAGAGGAACAATGTAAGAATCATCAGAATCCCTGACAAACAGGAGAGTAAATTTGATGAAGGACAACCAGTTGAAGAAACTGTAGATAAGATACTCTACTTAGAAAACCCTAAAGACTCTATCAAAAAGCTTCTAGAAACAATAGACTCATATAGCAAGGTGGCAGGCTACAAAATTAACACACAAAAATCAATGGCCTTTCTATATACCAATAGTAATAAGGATGAAATGGACATTAAGAAAACAACCCCATTCACAATAGTACCACACAAACTCAAATATCTTGGAATCAACTTGACTAAATATGTGAAGGACCTATACAAAGAAAACTATAAAACTCTGCTCCAAGAAATAAGAGAGGACACACGGAAATGGAAACACATACCCTGCTCATGGATTGGCAGGATTAACATCATCAAAATGTCAATACTCCCCAAGGCATTATACAGATTTAATGCCATCCCTCTAAAGATACCCATGACATTCTTCAAAGAAGTGGATCAGACACTTTTGAAATTCATTTGGAACAATAAACACCCTCAAATAGCTAAAGCAATCATTGGGAAAAAGAATATGGGAGGAATTACTTTTCCCAACTTTAAACTGTACTACAAAGCAACAGTTATCAAAACAGCATGGTATTGGAATAAGGATAGGTCCTCAGATCAGTGGAATAGGCTTGAATACTCAGAAAATGTTCCCCAGAGATACAACCATCTAATTTTTGATAAAGGAGCAGGAAATCCTAAATGGAGCAGGGAAAGCCTCTTCAACAAGTGGTGTTGGCACAATTGGATAGCCACTTGCAAAAAATTAAACTTAGACCCCCAGCTAACATCATGTACAAAGGTAAAATCCAAATGGATTAAAGACCTCGATATCAGCCCCAAAACCATAAGATATATAGAACAGCACATAGGCAAAACACTACAGGACATTACAGGCATCTTCAAGGAGGAAACTGCACTCTCCAAGCAAGTGAAAGCAGAGATTAACAGATGGGAATATATTAAGCTGAGAAGCTTCTGCACCTCAAAGGAAATAGTGCCCAGGATACAAGAGCCACCCACTGAGTGGGAGAAACTATTCACCCAATACCCATCAGATAAGGGGCTAATCTCCAAAATATACAAGGCACTGACAGAACTTTACAAGAAAAAAACATCTAACCCCATCAAAAAATGGGGAGAAGAAATGAACAGACACTTTGACAAAGAAGAAATACGCATGGCCAAAAGACACATGAAAAAATGTTCCACATCACTAATCATCAGGGAGATGCAAATCAAAACAACGATGAGATACCACCTCACACCCCAGAGAATGGCACACATCACAAAGAATGAGAATAAACAGTGTTGGCGGGGATGTGGAGAGAAAGGAACTCTTATCCACTGCTGGTGGGAATGCTGTCTAGTTCAACCTTTATGGAAAGCGATATGGAGATTCCTCCAAAAACTGGAAATCGAGCTCCCATACGATCCAGCTATACCACTCCTAGGAATATACCCTAGGAACACAAAAATACAATACAAAAACCCCTTCCTTACACCTATATTCATTGCTCTATTTACCATAGCAAGACTCTGGAAACAACCAAGATGCCCTTCAACAGACGAATGGCTAAAGAAACTGTGGTACATATACACAATGGAATATTATGCAGCTGTCAGGAGAGATGAAGTCATGAAATTTTCCTATACATGGATGTACATGGAATCTATTATGCTGAGTGAAATAAGTCAGAGAGAGAGAGAAAAACGCAGAATGGTCTCACTCATCTATGGGTTTTAAGAAAAATGAAAGACACCCTGGTAATAATAATTTTCAGACACAAAAGAGAAAAGAGCTGGAAGTTCCAGCTCACCTCAGGAAGCTCACCACAAAGAGTGATGAGTTTAGTTAGAGAAATAACTACATTTTGAACTGTCCTAATATTGAGAATGTATAAGGGAAATGTAGAGCCTGTTTAGGGTACAGGCGGGGGTTGGGTGGGGAGGAGGGAGATTTGGGACTTGGGTGATGGGAATGTTGCACTGGTGATGGGTGGTGTTCCTTTTATGACTGAAACCCAAACACAATCATGTATGTAATCAAGGTGTTTAAATAAAAAAAAATTATGCATTAAAAAAAAGAATAAAAAAAAAAGAATGTACATCTCATAAGAATACAAGAGAATAAACTTGAAATGAGCACACACACACACACACAAAAAAGAATTTCTCAGAATTAAAGACTCTAAACACCAAGAATTCAAATTCCTGGACACATTATAATCAAAAATGGCAAAAGGCAAAGACAGAAAAAATTTTGAGAGCAGCAAGATGAAAAGGAACTTAGCAAAGCCTATGTGATTTATAGCAGACCTATCAGATGATACTCAATGAACCAGAAGAGAATGGTTGTGAACAAAAAAAAAATTAATTCAATACAATTAATATACTGTATCCAGCTAGGTTTTAACATTGCAAAGCTTCATGGGCAGGCAAGAGCTTAGGGAATTCATAGCCTTGAAATCAGTTTTGCAAGAATCATTACAGGAGCTTCTTTAAAAGGCAAGACAAACTTTGCTATTGAGCATGACATTCACTCATGGTGCTTATGGTTGCCTTCTACTGGAGAGTTAAGACAGGTTTATTTGGTCCATGCTTGCTAAGGGATTTTATAATTTTTCCAACAATTAATGTTTTATTTCTATTGAGGGTGCTATTTTCTCCAGACTACTTTGTTATATCTATAGAGATTTCTAATAGAAACGATTTTTAATGCAGCTACTCAAGCATTCTCTATATTATAACATTTCCTATCATAAATGCAATGTTCCATTGTTTAGGATAAGGTATAATTTTATTTTAAAATTTTGAAAAATATTAGTCATCATGACAAAGTTACTTATTTTTGTACACAGAAGTCACTTGTATGTATGTTCAGGTATACAAAATCCCAATAACAATTCCTTCATCAGTGTCTGCTTTTCTCTGCCAGTGACCCTCATTTCCCTTTTCATCCTCCAGCCTGTTTGAATGACAGGCACTTTTAAAATAAACTTTAGCACTGTGATTTACATTATCGTTACTGGTAGGGTTTTATATATAACATTTTAGCCCCCTTCTCTGATTGATCACTACCCTCCACCATTGTTAATTGCTTTAGTGTTCTCTTCCCTTCCCTCAACTTTTTACTGAAGGCCATTTCCTATGTTATTTATTTTTACTGGCTCTGGGCATTTCTTATTCCCCTATATATTTCTTTATATATGAGTAAAGATTATCTGAAAAGCACACTTTTATACTTTTACAGGCCAGTTCAGATTTTTCCTTTCATTTTTCTTAATTTATTTCTCCCCACTCTTTCTAAATTATCTGCTTGCAGGATGTTTCTATTTCATGTTAATTTAAAAATGCACTGGCATAAAACAGTTATTTATAACATTGCATTTTGAAGTTTCATTCTAAAATTGACCTATAAAATCAATATAGTTAAAATTCTTTTCCTTTATCAGCTTATCATTGATTCAACTTTTTGTGGGTCTTCAGGAGTTTAACTTTATTAACCTATATGTGTGTAGGGGAATATTAACACTTGAAGGTAACACCTCAACAGCAATAATAAAAAAAAAAGCTCATATATAGGATATAAAGGAACATTGTAAGGTGACAATGTCTAAAGTCATTGGGACTGGAGAACTTCTATATTGATCTAAAATACATGGAAAATGGGGCTGGAAGGGGCTCCCGGTACACTGATGGAGGAAAACATGTACTCTGGTGATGGGTCTGCTGTTGGATTACTGTGTGTGCTAAAAAGTGTCATTAACATTGCAAATCCCTGTACCTCAATAAAAATGTTAAAGAATATAACTATTTAAAATTAAAAACTTGGGGACTGGAGCAATAGCACAGTGGTAGGGCATTTGCCTTGCACGTGACCATCCCAGGATGGATGGTGGTTTGATTCTTGGCATCCCATATAATCCCCCGAGCCTGCCAGGGGCAATTTCTGAGTACAGAGTCAGGAGTAACCCCTGAGCACCACCAGGTGTGACCCAAAACCTAAAAAACAAATTAAAAAAATTAAAAAGTCATAATAGGGTTAGGGTAAAGGGTTAGAGTTAGGGTTAGTTAATGCTCTTGTAACCAACACCACCACAAAAGTCCAAAAGTCCTTGGCATTGTTCTTTTACAATTGCATCCACTTCCTTCTTTCCCTCAGATCTTTAGTTGTTTTTTGTTTTTTTGTGTTTTGTTTTTTGTTTTGTCTTTAGGTCACACCCAGTAGTTCTCAGGGATTACATCCTAGATCTGTTCTCAGGAATCATTCTTGGCAGGCTCGAGGGATTATATAAGGTACTTGGGATTGAAACCAAGTTGACTGTATAATAGTTTGTTTTCCATTTCCAGAGAGTTATCATTTCAAGAGTTTTATGATGAGAACATACTTTAGTATCTAACTTTTAAAAATGATTTATTTCTTTTAGCATAACTCTTGGGAGATTCATACAAATTGTTTTTTTTTTTTTGTTTTTTTGTTTTTTTTTAGTGTTTTCAGTTGTGGATAAAATAGTTTGTTTAACCTTTTACCTGTGGAAGGACACCAGATGGAAGCAATAATGAATAAAGTTTCTCAGAAGTGTGTATTCAGTTGTGAGTTGAACATAAATTTCCCTTTCTCTGAGATAGTGACGAGTGCAATTTCTGTCTATATATGTTCATTTATTATTACTTTCACTGACTTTTTGGGGGCAGATTAGAACTCTTTTTAGTCCAAATCCTGTTGCAGCACAAATTCTGAGCATGTAGGTTAGAACACAATGTAAGAGGACAGGAAGAAGGAAGCAAATCTATCATTACCATCAGGAGTTATTTCACCTCTATGCTTCTGAAATGCATTTTGTATTTAAAGAAATTAGAGGACCTCTTTTCTCCATTGCAACCTACTGTTCTGTCACTTCAGTGCAATCATCTCTGTCTGTCTGTCTGTCTGTTTCTCTCTCTCTCTCTCTCTCTCTCTCTCTCTCTCTCTCTCTCTCTCTCTCTCACACACACACACACACACACAATCTGGGGTCACAATCTCAGCAAAGCCAATAGCTAGTAAATAAGGTTCTGAAACTTCAAAGCTTAGCTAACAACATATTGGCCGGCTCTATGGACTGCCAGAGAAATTACAAATGAAAGGTTTGGGGACCAGCAGTTACGTGGCCTCATTTCAATGAGATTACAGGAGGCACTTGAAATAAAGAATGCTTCTTTGTGACTCATTAAGCTCTTTTCTGTTCCTCTCTATTAGGCATGTGTCTCCCATGCCCTGCCAAGCTATGACATTCATAAGTGGAAGCATCAAGCGGAAATGAAAACATTCCACTTCAGCGCTTAAACCATGTGGCCCTTAATCTGAACTAAATCTGTGACAACTGACAGATACTTCTTCAGACAGTGGTGGAGAAAGACTTGACTTGTCCCAGTAAATCAGACACAAGCTTCATTATTTTTAGATTCGTTCCAAAAGGTTACCATAGCAACTGCACCATCATCCAGGGCAAATGTTATCTCTTTAAGTCTATAAAATGGGGGAGCTGTCCCACATACATACACAGTGCTTTGAAAGGGAGAAATGATTTTTCAGTAGGATTGATTTCTTCCAAGACTTCACCATTGATTTTCATTGCTAAGGTCTTGTTTCCTTCTATCAATAAGAGATTAAAACACACACACACACACAAATTTATCAAATCCAAGGTGGAGCTTTCTTGTACCTGTTTGCAAAATACCATTTATTCTGTAATGTCTTTGAAACACAGAATTTCATTGAAAAATTCTCAACTTGCCCATGGAAGCATTATGCTCATTGATTGGACAGGACATTCCAAGGGGACAATGGAAAATCATGGAACACTATACATATTTTCTCCAACCTTGTACTATTTCATTGTGATGAAGCAAACATTTTGGTTCCTTACTAATGACCCCTAGAACAGCATGGGTCCCTCATTGCTATGCATATCTATGTTAACTTGATTTTATTTTTGGTCAGAACTAAAATTGGGAGTAGTTCTTAATATTAATTAAAGAGTTCTTAATATGTTAATTTTTATGTGCATGGAGAAAGATGACTTAAACCCAGGTTTTATGCACCTAAGAGAAGCACATTCCCAGCCTACTATATTGAATTCCAGAAGGATGGCAAAATGTGTAAACTCAAAGGGTAAGGATTGGTACTCAGAATTAATTCCAGGGGCTAGGCGATACTGCTCTTCTCTTAGAGTACGTGCCTCACATGCCTCTCAGTACCACATGGTCTCTTCAGTCTTGATGGGTGTAATTCTGGAGACCTCACCATAGTTGGGTGGCATGAGTATCAGTGGCACCAGAGGGACAGAGGACCATCGCATCCTTGGGTTCTTGCATTGAACCACTATCCTGTTGACTTGGAGTCAACAGGGGGTTTGGACCTCCTGAGTATTGCTTGAGAAGCACTCCAACCCTTCCCAGTCTAACCACCAAACAAATTAAACCAAACCCTGAAGATCCCTTTTCTTACCAAAAAAATAGGTTGTACATTCTAAAGTCAGATCAAAGCATTCAAAGACTTGTGGGGAAGAGTGATATCCTGCCATGTCTCCAGGCTTCAGAATGCTAGAAAGTTCTCAAAACTCCTAAAGACTTGACTTCCTCTTTTATCAGATTCATATTTTTCTTCAATTCATACCTTTCACATCAGGATATGCTTGATGATAGCATGCCACAATTTTTATTGACAATATTTTTTTTTAAATACTGAAAATGCTTTATTTAAAAAACAACTTGTTAAAATAGTCAAAGCAACCTCATACAAATATACTTCTCAAAACTTCTCACTCCAAGAACACAGACAATGGCATGGATTCTAGTTACACATAAAAGGAAAGAATTGCTATTGTTAGGGAGTTGTGTGGTGGGTTTCTAAAAACATTTATAATTTAAGGCAGGTAAACAAAATGGTGCTGGGTTAAGGTACAATAAGGATGTTGCATTCCCTGATTGATTGTAGACAGTGGAAAAAGAAGCAACAAACACTGCCTATTCATTCTTTTTCTTTTGGAAATAAAAACAGGTTTTATTTAGAAATTCTGAGGAAGGGAAGGGGTATAGAAAAGAGAAAGGGAGAGAAAGGGAAAAGACAATGAAAAAGAGTGAGAGAACTAGAGAGAGCGAGAGTCACTGTCTCAAGAGAGAACATGGACTTCTCCAAAGGCAGAGAGAGCCCTGGTATACATCCCAGTGTATATCCTAGCTTGAAATCCCAAAAGTAAATATCTCAAGAGGAGAGATGCAGGCAGCATGTGCTAGGAACCATGTATGCAGGCAACACATGTGAGCACAGCCAGAACACATGGGCACAGTGGTGCATGTGCCTGTCTGTTCATTCTCTGTAAGACACTGAACTAAGCAATTAATAGACTACATTTTGTAGAATTCTCACACAAATCCCGGAAGGAGGCATCCTCAGTTTTTTAAAAAAAAATTGAGATAGAACATTATGTGGTCCTTATAATACCACAAATTAGTAAGTGTGAACAGTTGAAAATATAAATCTGGGTGACTATTGCCATATACACTTTTGGGTTCAATAGTACTTGATTTTTTCTGTTCACAAATTTGTTTTCAAATCATTCTATTTTTACTTGGTTTTTGGGCCACACCTGGTGGTGCTCAGGGTTACTCTTGGCTCTATGCTCAGAAATCGCTTCTAGCAGGCATAGGGGATCATATGGGATGCTGGTCCTGAGTTGGCTGTTTGCAAAGCAAATGCCCTATTGCTGTGCTATCTCTCTAGCCTCATTTTCAAGCCATTCTATATTGGTGCATCTAAGGAACCAATGAGTCAAGTGATCCAGCCCCATTAAGATGCAGATGAGAGCTGATCTGGGAGGCCAGCTCATCCCAGGTATGGGGTTTGGAGAGTGCTGGGAGGCCTGGCAGACCCCCAGCTGATTCCCTATTTCTCCCCTGGACTCCAGGCTTTTCCTGGGTGCCAGCTCAGGTGGCCTGAAGTGGGATTCAGGTGAGAAATTTAGGGGCCCTAGGCTTCCCCCCTCCCTACTTTAGGGAGGAGGAGCATTGGGAAGAGCTGGGCAGATAAGCTGGCTTCCAGTTCTCTCTGATCTGGGAGGCCAGCTTGTCCCAAGTATTGGGTTAGGGAACACCCCATGCCAGAGGTCTTTTCCTTAGCTTGGAGGCGCTGGGAGGCCTGGCAGGTCCCCAGCTGATCCCTTATTTATCCCCTGGACTCCAGGCCTTTCCTGGGTGCCAGCTCAGGTGGACTCTATTTTGGTCCTCTTGCTTACCCCCTTTCCTTTTCCTCCTCTAAGGGGGGGGGGGAACACATTGGGAGGAGGGCGGGCCGATGCAGCACTGGTATATGTTGGGACATTCACTGGTAATTTTTTTCCCTCATTGGTCTCCATTTTAAAAACTCCACCCCATGCATCCACAAACTGCAGAGGCGAGAGCTGGGCTCAGAGTCCCCACAAGCCAGGAGTTCGATTCCTCTTGTACTGGCATGTGGTGTGCACTGGGCTAAACAGCTAGTCAAAGACCCCCCTGAACTGACCACATAGTCCGGGGGATAGATCCCCCCACGCCAGAATGGCCTTCACAGCCACACCTGGTAACCTGGACCCTGGGGGGATGGGTGGGGAGGAAAACTCCACCCCTATGCATCCACAAACTGCAGAGGTGAAAGCTGGGCTCAGAGACCCCACATGCCAGGACAGCCAGCCAAAGGAAAAATCCCTTAATCATATCAGACCTCCTGCAGGGGTGTCTTTTCTTACTAATAACCATTTTCAACATCATCCAAAAATAGTTCAATTCTTGACTATTTATAGGAAAGCAAATGGAGAATAGCACTCAAATAGATCACGTGAACGTTACTTTCGTTTTTGGGCCACATCCGTTTGATGCTCCTGGCTAAGTGCTCAGGGACTTGGGGGGACCATATGGGACGCCGGGGGTTCGAACCTTGGTCCTTCCTTATGGGACGCCGGGGGTTCGAACCTTGGTCCTTCCTTAGCTAGCGCTCGCAAGGCAGACACCTTACCTCTAGCGCCACCTCGCCGGCCCCAAACGTTACTTTCTATACAGTGATCCTCTCTGATTGCCAAGCCTTATCCATAAACAATTCATCTATACAATGTATATAGCCCCTCTGATATATTGCCCCTCCCCCATCCAGAGACCCTTCTTCTCCCTCATCTCCCAACCCAGATTTTTTATCTTCCCCTTATTTAACCCTCTTTACCCTCAGTTCTTAACTCATTAGGCACCAAGTTCGACCTCCTGCCCCAACAGACCACCATCCAGCTCCTCAATGAAAGACACCCTCTCGATCTCCCATCTCGTGTCTCGGCAAGAAAGCACAACCAACATGCCTGCTGACTCAAGCTTTGTGGCCCCTCTCACCCCCATCAAATTGTAGACTGTTGCATGATACTGGAAGCAGCTTCAGCAAAACCCCCAGCTCAAGGACACTACAGGACCCCGAAATGCCGCAAATCATATCTCAAACTCTAGACAAAGGTCTGTGATACAAAAAAGTGCCTTGGCTTTCACTCCCCATAAGAATAGCTCAGAAGACCTAATTGGGAAGCCTATATTGCCTATGTAAGCTTAATACCTTTATAATAATGCACCTTAAGATATATATTCCTAAACATACAGATAGCCTCCCCATCACTTCTTTTCTTCAAATACCTTTTGTTTTTTCTTTTGTTTTTTAATTTACTTTTTTTTTAATCTCAGTTTTATCTATTTGTTCTATTTTTTATATATACATATTTTCTCTATCCTCACCAGTTTTGGTACAATAACCAAGAAAATGTCTTGCCCAGCCAGAGAGATAGCATGGAGGTAAGGCGTTTGCCTTTCATGCAGGTTCGAATCCCGGTGTCCTATATGGTACACCCCCACCCCCACCCCGTGCCTGCCAGGAGCAATTTCTGAGCCTGGAGCCAGGAATAACCCCTGAGCACTGCCGGGTGTGACCCAAAAACCACCAAAAAAAAAAAAAAAAAAGAAAGAAAATGTCTTGCTTGGGATAAAAGCTCAGACCACACCACAGATACTGTGTTAGCCTGTCATCCTTTTCCAGAATAGCACCAGCAATACAAAAGGACACCATACGTTTTTGTATAGGCACAGTAAATAAGGGGAAATCATAGATACAGAAACAATATCTTATCTTCTAAGGATAAGAACTCACAATTTTTATACAAGGGTGCCTCCCATCCTGGACATACTGTATTTTCTGGCATATAAGACGACTTTTGAAACAAAAAAAAGTCAACCGAAAATCGGGGGTTGTCTTATACGCCGAGTATATTCCGAAAAATGTTTCAATATGCCGCTAAACAAAAATTGTCTGAATATTGCCATAAAATGAATTTTCCAACTCGTTCGTGCACCAATCATTGCCAGGCTGCTCGGACTGCCTCTCTAACTCAGCCAATCCAAGCAGGCTTTTGATGCATGCAAATGAGACAATGTTCTGGACCTGAATCTACACTGTCAAAAGCCTGCTCAGATCGGCCAGAGTCAGAGAGGAAGTCTATGACAGTAGAACCTTTGAACCTTTGCTTGTTGTGATTGGCTCACTGTGGGACATACAGTTGCAGCACAGGAACATTCTGTCTGATACAGCAAATATAAGCCTAAACCTATGTTTTAACTGCAAAATTAGGGGGTCGTCTTATACGCCCAGTCATCTTATACACTGGATAATACAGTATGTCATGTGGATACAACTCAGTCTCCATGAGATTAGACAGTGTTTATTCTCAAACCCCAGATCCCAGAAGTAGAACTGAAACAACTCCCTGCAACAACACCAGGAACTCCATTGGGAGATTTACTTGTGCCAGTGTTAATATGACAATGAGGACAGCGAGGAAATGACAACTTAACCTAAGACCAGGAGGTCCTATCACATCACCTAACACTAAGTCAAAATCAGAAGATGTCTAGTCCTTTAAACTATGAAAAATAAGAGCACTAACTACAGAAAACTGAGTTTGACAACCGTGACTGGGCAGAACTTACCTTGAGACCATTAAGGAAAATTCTACCCTAGGCTGTAGCCTAGGACTCTTAGAAAAATCAAGTTTTCTTAGTACAGAGGCCCAATCTTGACAACAGAGACTGAGCAGAACCTTTGGAACCATAATTTTCTTAGACTCCGGCTTAGGGAACGAGCAAAAAATTGGAGCACATGATACAGAAAACTGAACACACCAACAATGATGGAACTGAACCTCTAGAACCGTAAGGACTCTATCCTAGGCCTTGTCCTAAGATCTGTGCAAATACCAAGATTGCTAGCTATAGTGGCCTGATTTTCTCATTCTCAACCACGAGGAAAGTTTCCTGACACCACAAAATAAAACAAAACAAAGCAAAACAAAAAACCCTGGGATATGGCATTGAGCATGTATGGAGCCAGAGGTTGTTCCCATGACAATATGCTTCAAGAGTGGAGAAACCCTGAATCTCTTAGGCCACGGGAATTTCCTTCCTTCCCCAAAACTTACTGTGCCTATGCAAAAAAAAAAAAAAAAGTGGGGGAGAACCCTACCACTCCGCATTCCTTTTTCTTGTTTTGTTTTGTTTGTTTTTGATATTTTCCTTCTCCTTTTTCTTCCACTTTTTTCCTTCTCTTTCACTCTTATGGATATTATTTGGTGATTTTTTTTTTTAGTAGTTGATACCAAATTTTCTTCTCTTTTCCTTAACCTTTATACTCCAACAGAATAGCATAACTTGAATCATTCAGCCTCATAAATTGAGGGGGGAAAATGATAATACCAGGACCAGTCATATGAACATGTAATGCAAATAAAAAATGAACACCCAACCCAAAGTCAATGACAGAATAGATACCCAATCTACAACAAGCTGTAAAGTGGAGACTAGTTACACTAGTATTCTGGGGTGGAAGGGTAAAAAAGGGAGATATGGGAGACATGCTGGGAATAGGAGGGGAGGAGGGAATGCCCTTCATTCATTGTTACTATGTACCATAAATAATTCTGTGTAATGCACTTCAGTCACACACACACACACACACACACACACACACACACACACACACAAAGATGCAGATGAGAAAACTTAGGTCAAGACATCTGACTTTCTCAAGGTATCACAAGGTAAGTTGTGGCATTGAGTGCCAGCATGGTTGACACAGAGTGTCCAGCCTCTAGCAAGTCATCTCCTTCCTAAACACAGCATGCCTCCAGCCCCAGTCTGGGGTTGTCCTTCTTGGACCAGGTCTTAGCTGCTAGTCATCTCTTTTGAGACACTGGCCTTAAACTCATTTTTCTATTGTCACCCCAGACCTCAAGATGATTGATCGTTTGTATCTCTCCCTCTTCATTCCCCATATACTTGTGTCTTGTAATTTCAGGATGATAATTAATTCATGAGAAGATGATAGTAAAACAAAAAGATTGGAGTTAGGAGACATTTCTCAGATTTGTGTTTTTTACCCTAAAAATGACTCTAAAGGCAAGCACTCTCGAGAAAATGAGGGAGGCTGTCAGAGGCACAGACCCTGATACATAAATATCTTGTAGTTTCAGGGGACTAAGAAGGTTTCGAAATCACTTAGCAAACTCGTTCTCACTTCTAGAAAGGGAAGTGGCCTTGCTTAAAGCAAAGATTGCAAAAAGCATATACCATTCCCAGGCACAGACCCTGGTACATAAATATCTTGTAGTTTCAGGGCACTAAGAAGGTTTCGAAATCACTTAGCAAACTCGTTCTCACTTCTAGAAAGGGAAGTGGCCTTGCTTAAAGCAAAGATTGCAAAAAGCATATACCATTCCCTTTTTGACACATAGGAAGAAGCTGATGAACTGGATTTCTTTGCAATGAAACTAGTTTTAGGTGTCTTATCGCAATATTCAAATCACTTTCAGTTGTCTTCAGTTGGGTACAGGGATAAATAAACCCATTTTTGCCACTCACAGCATTGTTGAATTTTCTGAGGAATTTGGTTTGCAAAACAACTAAGGTTCCATTTTCCCCAGAGTAAAAAGGAGAAAACAACCATTGCCTTATAGATGTGTAGGCTTTAGAGGTAACATATGTAAGACACAGTAGATTCCATGAACCTTGGTACATGGTAGGCCCTCAGTTTGTCATTAAAATAAAGTTAATGCCAATGGGAGAGGCCTGATTCAACAGCTCTGCTTTATGAGGAAATTGGAGATTATGAAAGAAAGCTCTCTTATTGTCTTTTATTTTATAAATTGCAGATACAAATATGTAGAATCCAGCATTGCATAAAAGATGTGGTTGGGTTCTTCAGAAATGTAGCTTAGAAATGTGGTTCACCAGTTGGGTAGTTCTTGTTAGTTCAAGGTAGGTACATTCCACTAGGTAATTAGTTGATCTTACAGAACTCTAGCTCTGGCAAAATTATTTTCATGCTGAAAAAAACTATAGAATATTTTTTTATTTCAATCATATCAAAACATAATAACCATACTCTGGAAATAGGCATATATATGATAGACTAATAAATAGTAAGGATGTTAAATGCTTTGAAAAAGTCAGTGGCATATTTAAAGAACACCTTCCATTTAAAGAGCACCATTTATTGAAAATGAAAATGTTTTAATTACTTCATTTATGATCATTTTTTAATGACATCTTAATGTCACTATATCATTATCTGTTATATGTAAACTCCTAAGGGCAAGAATGATGTCTATTTTATTTATTTTTTAGAGCACCCAAAATAATGCTATGAACCACTAGGTATGCTATTGTAGTGAATTGGAATATAAACTAATTTCCATTTTCATAATTTCACTTTTAGTTTAGACTTAAAGAATTCAAAATCTGATAAAAAGTGTCTATTAAGACATCAATGAATACCTTATGATGCACAATTCTATGTGTAAGTTTTGGGCCTCTCCTACCAGTTCTCAGAGGCTATTCCTGACTATGGGATCTTGGGGATCCCATAGTGCTGGAACTTGAACTTAATCCTTCTCTGTGCAAGGAATGCATTCACCATGTTGAAATATCTCTTGGCCCACACATATAAATGCAAACTATATTTTAAAGTATTTTTGCACACTAATATTATTTTAAAGCATCAACACTAACTGACATTCAACTATAAATGTTTCCTCAATATAAGGTCAGAGAGATTGCTCAATGGATTGAGCTAATACTTTGCCTCCTGAGACCCCGGTTCAATCTCCAGTGTCACTCCCTGAGCACCCTCAGGAGTAACTCCCAAGCAGAGTCAGGAGAAGCTCCAGATGTGGTATCAGTTCCCACAGGTTGAGGAAGCAATCGAAGGCTCTTTTTCTAAAACCACATTCTCCTTAGACACTGGCCACAAACTTCTGGCAAGACTGTGCTGCTGACCAAGTAGCTACACATTAGAAATTATCAGGACACTCTCTTTAGATTTGATTAATTTACTGGAATGGTTCGGAGATCATTAGATGAATAGATCATAGACTTATTATAAGATACAGCCGAGGATTCAGATCAATAGTCAGATGGAAGAGATAATGTGACTTCCTTGCTTTCTCCAGATGCATGATTTCTCCCCAAATGTGATTTACAATCCAGAAACCCTCTGAAACCATCCTCATGTCTAGAGCTCTCCCTGGCTACTGACAATTGAATTCAACCTCCAACCTCTTTCCAATTCTCACCTTCCCAGCAAATTGGTCTCTGGCAACCAGTTTCAGCCTCAGGGATTTCCCCAAATTTAACTTCTTTAACACAACAAAATACTCCTTTAAAACTCTAAACACTGGGGTCAGGGCAGTGGCACAGTGGTAGGGCATCTGCCTTGCACGTACTGATCTAGGACAGACTACAGTTCAATCCCCCAGCATCCCATATAGTCCCCCAAACCAGGGGCGATTTCTGAGCCCATAGCCAGGAGTAACCCCTGAGCATCAAATGGGTGTGGCTCCAAAACCAAACAAAACAAACAACCCCCCAAAACAAAAACCCCCACTCTAAACATTTAATAAATACCTGGCTTTTGAAATCTGGAGCCAAAATGTTATTGAAGAGAACATTATAGGTTAGCCTATACCCAATATCTAATATATAGAAAAAAAATACATTTTGGTCACTTGAAGTATATATATTTCTTATAAACTGCAAGGATTCCCCCCTCTCCCAAATTATGATTCATTTTACAGTGTTATTTGACATTTAATACCTACCTGATTTTAAGGCTTTCTCTTTTTTGTTGCTTGTTTGATTTTAAGACTTACAAAATGTTTCTTCTCACTACAATTTCCATCCTTTCAGTTGGTGATTCTGTTTTCTTTCCAGGAAGAATTAATGTTTATCTTCAATGTATTGAACCATGTGAATTAAAGGAAAGTCTTTGCTATGAGCTGCTGCTAGCGACTGACTTCAGTTTTGAAGGAAACTTTTGGTTACTATGAAGGAAAATGTAATTCAGTTTGCCCCAGTGCCTTTATTCTCTTAGGAGACAGGTGAACAACTTTTGACCGTTTCCCTAGGATTATGTCACTTACCAAGGTAACTTTCTGTTTCAGTAGCTGATGTCAAGAAATAAAACAACACCCTTTAAATTAATCGTTTTTGGAAAATAGAGACCAGCTTCAGATCCTGAGCTTTGATGGATTTAGTGCTTTCTGTAAGGATTTGCTTCTCTTTTGTTTTGATAGACAAGAACTTTCTATATATTTGGGCAATTAAGCAGCCCAGAAACAGAGGGTAGAGGCTTTTCCCAGAGTAAACTGCTAGCCTCATTGTGACTTTCTCAAGTCTTGAGTGCAAGATTCAGCTCCAAGGTTTTACTTCAGCAAGGCAGGTAAGTGCTTCTCCATCTTGTAACTTCATTCTTCCCGAGGGGAAGAAATGGCAGATCAGGAGAAGGAACCAGGAGATCAGATTCTTTTAGAATTAACTTTGCATTCTAATTTATGTGAGAATGAACTGGGTGTACCATATGTGCAGTGTCCATGATCATTTTTAACATTCAGTAGGTGTAGTGCGTAAAGAAGGGAGTAATTCTGACTTCTGAAAAAAAGCACAGGAAATAACCCAGACTCAAAGTGGATAGATTTGATAATCAATTGGGATTGTGCTATAAATCTGTCAGATACCCTTAGTACTTGGATTTAAATTGAGCCACAAGGAAGAGAATGGAGATACAAAATCGAGACTCCAGTTTTATAACATTGTCTACATAACCATGTTTTCAGGGGGATTGGATTAATGACAACATGTAGGGACATAGAGTTATTCTATACCTAGCTTCTTTCTTTCATTCTCTTTGATATTGGAAATAATATATTTATCAGGGCATGTAAATAGCACTCAAATACTGTTTTTGAATACCAATGGTTTATGAGTGTTGAGGTCTTATGATTGGATACACATTGCTTTTATGTGTAATAAAAGATTTTGCATTCATTTTGGAGAAACCATTGGACAAACCCAAGTTCAATCCAGTTACAGTAAGGTGAACCCCAAGTAATAGTTATCACAGAGAGGGTTTCTAGGGAATCTTTACTTAAGTCAGTTAGAAGAAGACTGAATACTTGTGGTAGAGTCTGTGGACTTCTAAATTTCCAGACTTAATTTCTTCTACAATGCCAACCCGATGTCTTTAACAGAGTTGACTGTTCCATGGAGGGTAGCTGGATCTGTTAACAAACTTTCCTTTTTTCTTTTGGCAGAAGAGCATGAAGCTGGTATACCTTTTCCTGGGCCCCATGACCCTCCTTTTCTTGGCTGGCTGTGACTATGTTCTTAGCGCCTCCAATGGGAACCTGCACACCTTCGTTGGCTGTGCCGTGAGGGAATTCACTTTCTTGGCCAAGAAGCCAGGTTGTAGAGGCCTTCGGATTACTACAGATGCCTGCTGGGGCCGTTGTGAAACATGGGAGGTGAGTTCTAAGAGGCCCCGGGTCAGCAGTGGCCTCGGGGTCAGCCACTTCTCCTGATTCTAAGTATTTGCTTTTGTGTTTGTTTGGTTTTGTTTTGCTTGGGTTTGGGTACAGAGGCACACCTGGTGGTACTCAGGGTTTACTCCTAACTCTGTGCTCAGATCCAGGATTATGGTGCTGGGGATTGAACTCAGATCCCCACTGAATTATTATTCCAGTCCATGTTAGCTTTTTTTTTCTTTTCTTTTTGGGCCACACCTGGTAATGCTCAGGGTTTACTCCTGGCTATACGATCAGAAATAACTCCTGTCTTGGGGGACCTTATGGGACGCTGGGGGATCGAACTGTGGTCTGTCTTAGGTTAGCCGTGCAAGGCAAATACCCTACTGCTTTGGCCATTGCAGCGGCTCCCCATGTTAGTTTTTCTTTTCTTTTTTTTTTTAAAGACTGTTGGAATATATGCTTCAAAAATAATCTGAAAGACATGTGATCTTGACCCTGTCATACAAAGCCATGATAAAGTGATTGCTTTTATTTATATGACACCAACACATTTGAGAACTATTTCTGGGAAGTCAATATGCGCTATATTACTCCACACACTTTACAAATGACTAGAAAGAATTTAAGGGACAAGTAACTGCAATGTCATATAGAGTCCATGAAAAGTCTTGAATAAATTCTTCGTTTAATTTTGTCACACAAACTCATTCCTGCATTTCTCCACCTATGATAAATCCAAGTGGTTATGAAGAGATAGAGCTTTCAGTAAATAGAAAGTAAAAACAAATATTTTTGTTCTTTTTCAGTGTCTTATTCACAGCCCTAATTCTTCTCATTCATTTATTGAGACCTTTAGGGATAATCATTGAGATGTTCATGGAATCCTTTTATATTACAGTTACACTTGATCTTTTTATTGATTTATTTTTAATTTTTTATTTAAACACTGTGGTTACAAGGTTGTTCATACTATAGTTTTTTTTTCCCAACAGATAAAGTCGTTCATGATTGAATTACAGTCATACAATGTACAACAATCTTCATCAACACTTGATCTTTTGAGAAGCATCACATTTAAAAAAAATAAATTATTTAATTGAATCACTAAATTAACACAACCACAAAGTTTTCATACGTGAGCTTCTATTATACAATGTACACTGTATGTACTCTTTAGCAGTACATATTTATAGCCACAAATGTCCCCAATTTTTCTCCAGCCTTCCCAACTGCCCTTTTCTCTGCCCTCTCCCCTGCTTGCCTCTGTGGCAGAGATTTTTCTTTTCTCTCTCTTTCTCTTTATTTGTCCCTTTATACACTATGACTTATAATATTGTTACTGAAAGGGTATCATGCATATTACTTTTTCTCCTTTCAGCACCCAGTTTTTATTCAGAGTGATCATTTCCAACTATTATTATTATTATTATTATTATTGTCATAGTGCTCCTTTCTCTGACCTAATTTTACTCCCTGATATTTGTGGCAAGCTTCCTACCTGGGTCCTTCTAAGCCCTCATTCCTATCATTTTTTTTTTTTAATATCCCATAAATGAGTGATATTATTTTATGTCTATCTCACTCCCTCTGACTCATTTCAATCACCATAATACTCTCCATAGTTATCCATATTTCATCTCTTCATTTTTACCTAACAATTGCATTACACTGTGTGGATGTATCATTTATATACTCATCTTTTCTCAGACACTTGGGTTGCTATTATGACTTGTGACTAGAATAGTGCCGTAATGAGCATAGAGTAAAGAGAGGTATCACATTTTAGAATTTTTTTTTTTTTTTGGTTTTTCAGGCCACACCCGTTTGATGCTCAGGGGTTACTCTTGGCTAAGCCCTCAGAAATTGCCCCTGGCTTGGGGGGACCATATGGGACGCCCGGGGGATCGAACCGTGGTCGTGATCTTTCCTTGGCTAGCGCTTGCAAGGCAGACACCTTACCTCTAGCGCCACCTCACCGGCCCCACATTTTAGAAATTTTAAGCAAAGTTATTATGCTATCAGGTTAAGAGAGGAGCCACTGGTTGCTGAAGAGCAAGAGGATCACTCGACACCACATCCAGTCCCACCATATTGTGTCTCTTGGTTTCTAAGAAGCTTCCTCCAAGGCCTCATTCGGTATTAGTTCTGAACTAGTCAATAGAGTATACTAGTCTGATCTTTCCATAAAAGGTGTTCTTAAAATACCTCTAAAACCTTTATAAACACCTTTTACTAAAAATTTAGTAACCAATTCTCAGGGCCTTCAATGATATGGAGTCTGCTTTATTTCCCCCTCCAGTGATTGTTTCCCAGTGATATTCAGAGTTATGGGCTTGACAGATTGATTTTTCAAAGTTTTTCCAAATACCCTCCCATGAAATCTCATTTTTTAGTCCCTTACATCTTATTTCCACCTGTCATTATCAAACATATTCTTTGTTGCTTTTCTCCAGAGCTCACTCCCTTTTCAAGTCTTTCTTATTCTCTGATAGATTCTTCTCTATGGTCTACTTTTTGTTTTACTTCCTCCTTCACATAATACTAAATTATATTAATTATTTAAGATAGAAGGGTATTCTTATAACTTTCATAGTTCTTGTCAATGTATAATGAATGAACAAATTAATAAATATTTGCAAGGAAATAATCTCAACTTTGAAGCCCACAAATTCCACAAGAATACAGAGATATTAAGAAAGAAGATTTTTCCATTCAGAGACTGAGGGCAACCTGCTATCATTTACATAAAATTATGACTCTTTGAATGAAATGGGTTATGGTGGTGAAATCCTCAAAGTTTAAATAAAACTAATTGAGCAAATTAATCTGACTTTCTCATCGTTCAGTCCTAATTTTCAGATGAAATATCAGTTTCAAAGGGTATCATGAGTAGGATTCGACATCAAATGGACTCAGAGAACATAGGAACCTTCTTGTAATTGGGTCTTAACCTGGCAGTGTCTCTTTCACTTCCAGTCCATATTTGGGCTATTTGGAGCTCTTTCTAGGACAACATCAAAGCATTGCTCTCTCCCATGTCCCCATACACTTTAGTCCATCTTCTCATCTCTTTAAAAATTGTTGAGTGTACTTAATTGGATGCTGGTTAAGACAGTTAGAAACTGTGCTCTCCTGGAAGACCCAAAGTACCAGATTCTCCTTAATGTTAGCTAGATTTTTTTTTGATGCCCTTACTGTGCTATATAAAGAGAGGTCCCTCATAGAAGGTAAATAAAAGAATGAGATCTATTTTTCCAGACTTCTGAAAGTTTCTGAAATACAAAGCATTATTTTTGGTAACTTACTGGGGAGTACTTATTAAAATAGGTATTTTCATGATAGGTAAAGTGACTGGATTAACTTTGAAGATATAAATATTCTTCTTTTTCCCTTTTTTCCTGTGTCACACCCAGTGATGCTCAAGCACTACTCCTTGCTATATCTCAGAAATCGCTCCTGGCTCAGGGGACCCTATGGGATGCCGGGGGATTGAACCAAGGTCTGTCTTAGGTTAACTGCATGCAAGGCAAATGCCTTACTGCTTGCACCACCCCTCCAGTCCCTGAAGATATTAATGTTCTGAAAAAAGTCTTTTCTTATGATCGAATTTAGGAATGCCAGATTTATTGTTTTATTATTACTATCATTTTTTGTGTGAAAGTTTTATTTCAAATTTTTTTCTAAGCAGGTCATTTCTTTATGTTTGTTTGTTTTGGCACCAAACCTGGTGCTATTCAGAGCTTACATCTGTCTCCGTTTTCAGAAACCACTTTTGCCATGGCTGGGGGGATCATTTAGTATGCTCGGGATCAAACCAATGTCAGCTGTGTGCAAGGCACTATTGCTATGATCCCAGAATGTCAGCTTTAAAGCAAAAAAAAAAGAGACCAGACTGAACCAAGATACTAGTTGTTGCAAGTCAGCCCTGAAGAGGTTGACTGATGGAGGGATGGAGGATGAGGTCTTTCCCCTCCAGCTTGGAGCACGCATCTGCCACCCTGTCCAGCCGACGGTTCTGAGGTGAAACGGCGGGTAAACAGCTCACAGACAGTCAGGCTTGTGGAAATATTAGTTTTATTCGGTGGACAAGACTGAAGTCCAAAGTCTCAGCTTCAGTTCCAGCAAAAAGCCTCTCCCTTCCACAGACCCTTGTTTTTATCCCCCAGAATCAGGTACCACCCAGTGGTGGGATCAGATACCAACCAATGGTGGAAGCAGAATCAGGTACCACCCTAGGGTGGGGGCAGAACCCAGTGGTGGGATCAGATACCACCCAATGGTGGAAGCAGAATCAGGTACCACCCTAGGGTGGGGGCAGAATGCCTAGGGTAGGTCACAATTACCGATCAGGGTAGGGTCAGTAACATAATAATCCCTTAAAATATTTACATACGGGGCCGGGCGGTGGCGCTAAAGGTAAGGTGCCTGCCTTGCCTGCGCTAGCCTTGGACGGACCACGGTTCGATCCCCCGGTGTCCCATATGGTCCCCCAAGCCAGGAGCAACTTCTGAGCACATAGCCAGGAGTAACCCCTGAGCGTTACCGGGTGTGGCCCAAAAACCAAAAAAAAAAAAAAAAATTTACATACACAACACTAGTTAAGTTTAAAAGTCCAAAACAAAAACAAAACCAACAGAAGTTGTTAAGTCTATCCTATTAGTATTTGGGGCACATTTATAAAAAATTCTTCTTTGTTTCTTTGAAAGTCAGATTGTACTGTGTATTTGGTGTCTTGTCTGGTAACTTTCTTGGGATTCCAGATTACTGAGGTAAAGTGAAACTGAATCAAGCTGAGGAGGGGTTAAAATGCTACCTGAGAAGTAGAAAAATCAATAGATATTAAATGTGATGCCTATAAGATCTTGCCAAAGGCAAGAGAATCATTTTCATGGGGTTCATACAAGAACTTCATCCTGGACCACCATTAAACATTTTATTTGCCTAGGATAAGAGAAGGCTTGAAAAGTCAAAAGTTTTTGGTTGGGGTCGGGGGTATTCCCACTTTTGCTTGGGGAGACCATGTAATGCCAAGGATTGAAAATGCAAAGTATGAGTTCTAGTCCTTTGAGTTACCTCCCTGGCTCTGAGGGTTATTTTTTTATTATTATTTCCTCATTATAATTACCTTGATAAGGATGATAGATATGTGTTCAGCACTTGGTGGGAGGCATTGTACAAGGCACCTTTTTCTTTGTACATCTACACAGTTATGTTGTGTAGTAAATATTTTGTTTCATGGATAAGGAAACTGAAGTGAAATCCACAAATTAAGTGGATTTTTCCAAGCACTCTAGGGGGCTTACATTTATGTAGAGATTTCATCATTGAAGCAGATTTCCTAATCTCTGAGTTCTTCTTATCCTACTTATGTTTGATTTCAAGGTTCATAAAAGGTGAAGAAGAAATTGAATCCTTTGGTTATTATCAGTTCAGAACTCTGGGCCTCCTGGAAGCTGCCTTGTCCTATTTTCTTTTATTATATCAACACATAGTGATTGAGAATCTCTGGGGTGCCAGGGACTGCCTAGGAAGTAGAGTTAAAGTTAAAGAAGATAAAAAAGTTAAAGAAGTAAAAATTACTATCCTAATGGAACTTGCTTTCCCGAGTGAGGAGAGATACAGAAAAAAAATTGAGGTGGGAAGAGGAAGGGCTGGGACAATGGCAGAGAGAAATGGACACTCTGGTGGAGGATGACATGTTGGAATGCTTTATGCTATTATCAATATTGTAAATCATGGTACCTAAAATAAAATTATATACGTAATACAATTATACACGCGTATATATAACTTATATATAACTCTCTTTTTATATATAGTTACATGGTATTGACACGTGCTCTGGAGAAAAACATTAGCAAGGAAGGGAAAAGGAAGCTGCAGGGTATAAAGGCAGGATGTTATCACTTAAAATAGGATATGCAGGAGAGGTATTTCTGAGACAGAGGCAACTGAACAAAAACACAAGGTTGATGAAGGCCTGAGTTGCAGGAGAGAAGAACATTCTAGAAGGGTAGTGTGGGAATAATCACAGCCAAGACCCTGGAGAATGTTTGCTAATTCAGGGTCAACCAAAAGACTCTTTTAAGGCTGGAGTAGAATAAAGCAGTCAGAAAAATGAGGTTAACTGGCCATCTCTCAGACAATAAAGAAAGGAAGAGAAAATAGGGTTTGGTGATGTTTTACAATGGTCAAGATTATTCATTTGCTTAATAATTATACAACACTACTGTGTACCTGCACTCTTCTGAGAGCTCAAGATGGTGGCGAACGAAGTCAACTTCCTGTTTGCAGGAATTTGTCTTTTCCTTCTTGGGAGTCTCAGATTAATAAGTAAACCAAGAAATAATCTTATAGTGATAAATAGCACTCAAATCACTCAAATAAAACCGTATATTCTAATGGCTTTGTTGCTTTCTACAGAAGCCAATTCCGGAACCCCCGTACATTGAAGCCCATCATCGAGTCTGTACCTATAACGAGACCAAACAGGTGACTGTGAAGTTGCCCAGCTGTGCTCCTGGGGTTGACCCCTTCTATACATACCCTGTGGCTGTCCGCTGTGACTGTGCCGCCTGCTCCACAGACACCACGGAGTGTGAGACCATCTGAAGCTGCCCCGTGGAGCTCAGCTACTGACCTGCAGCTTCCTGGACCTACCTTCTGGCCAGCACCATGCAGAACTTCCCCTGGATTCAAGAACTGTCTAACTTGACTGCACCTCTGAAGGAGGTCACCTGTTCCCTTACCCCAATTCTGGGGCAAGGCTCAGAACGAGCACACTCATGCTAAAAAATGCAATATTTTTGTGCCTTTGCTCATATGATTTTTCTAGGTCACACACCTATATATTATTAAATTTTCTTTACCTTGAGTCTCAGTGCTTAATTTATGTATTACAATCCTTCCCCAATTTGCCCTTCTAATATATATAAATCATTTGATGTATGTGTATAGTATTAGGAAATGAGGCTAGAAGTTTTTAAATTCTCATATTTCATTTAACAACTGGTCCATTTAACAACCTAGATTTGTGATCAAAGAGCAAAAAAAAAAAAAAGTAATAAACAAATACTTTCCTCTTTCCATCCCTAAAAAATTTCAGCTGCAGTTTTAAAAAGACAAAATTATTTCTCTTCTTTATAACTGAGCAATTATCTACATTAAAAAAAATCAAGTGCTTAGATTGAAAAAGGAGATTAACTTAAAAAGTAGCTATATTTGGGCAATTTTTTGTCAAGAAAGATCCCTGAAGTTAAAAAAAAATCTCTTTTTGGAGTTCCTTTGATGATTAAGAAAATCTTAAAAAATAAAAGCATTGAGTTATAATTTAGGTTTAGAAACTTACAAAATGGAACTTATGTATTTAGAATTCTGTAATGCTCTCCCCAAACCATTCTCCAATCAATTACAAATATTTATTGACATTTATGAAGGTCAGAGAGATAGTCAAAGGGTTGATACTTACCTGGCTTGTGACTTATCCTGGTTTGTGCTCATATGATCTCTTGAGCACACCAGAAGCAACCCCTGAAAACAAAGCTGAGAGCAGTTTCCAACATTGCTGGGTATGACCTCCATATGAAAATATTGAACATTTTAAACTCAAGAATGTTATATGTTTGTAGGGATAGAACTGTGTAACGAATTCACAAGAAATGGCCTCAAGTTTTCCTGCTCTAAAAATCTCATATTGGCTTATTCTCTGTGACTTATTTTAAACTCTAATATTATGCAAGTGTCTTTAATTCTATTTTTTTTGGGTTGAATTGAACCTTATTCTTTTTTTTCATAAAAAGAAAAATCTATACGAATGTTAATAAAGCAAACCCTTTGTGTTTTGAATTCATAAAAATGTTCTAAAAAGTTTTTTTTAGTGCCACTGAAATGGCTAGAATAACTGCACAAAATGATTTTTCACTTACACATTAATTTAGGTTGTTATGCTTGGTAAAGTCATAGACAGATGTCTAGGTATCATGAGTCCCAAATGCACTCAAACAGTGCTCTGGTGTGTCTTAGCTTGAGGGCATCCTGGAAGGGGAGAATTGATGAGATTCCATCAAAACCATCAATCACACTTTGACCAAGGACAACCGGGAATAAGGGGACTAAGCAAAATCTACTCAAACCTTTAGGGTAGATCTATTGATATGCAAGATCATTCCTATGAAAAATGTGGTTCAGTGCCTTGGGTCTCTGTGGGGATGGAGATGGTGGGCAGAAATTAGGAGTAACACTGGATGGCACCACACAAGTGTTGGTCCTTAATCCATCCCTAAGAACATTCTTCAGTGTTTTGTGAGAAAAGCTTGTTTCCAGACATGCTTATGAGGAAAAGGCAGAAGCAGTTAGGAATTGAGGAAAGACCTTTGTGCCAGCAAAGGGCAACTCAGTGGTAGAACAAGAGTTTGGTGAAGAGCCTGCAAATCTGTGAACAGAGGTAAGAAAACCAATAAGGATGATGAGATTTTTCTAAGCACTGTTCAAAAGCACTTGCTAAACAGAGGCTGAAGAAATGGGAAGGGGAAATGCCTATCAGACCATCAAAGAGGATCAAGGAGATAACCCTTGGCTAGAGCCTTTGGAAGAGGATGCACATTGGTTAGAGGTGGCAAGAAGTGGTGATGGTTGAAAAGAAAAGAAAAGAAAAGAAAATCCCCAACCCTACTCTTTTCCTATTTATGCCCTAATGGGGACTGTTAAGTCAAAGGGGACAGTAGAGAGTGAGTGACGGTATTCACTGATTCTGTCCAGAAATATGGGCCGTGGAATCAGGGAGTATTGAGGGTGAGACTAAAGTGTTGATTAAAGGGGAGAAAATGGATAAAATCTAGCACAGCTCTTCTATTGGATAATTAGGTCAAAAATTCAGAGTCACTCATATTGACTATGAGGGCTACAAAGACTCTCAATGTGGTTTTTTGAATTTGAAAAATATCTCCTGGTTAATAGGGTGTCCCTAACATCTGAGAAGAGGGAACAGTAGTTATTGTCAAAACTGTGGGCACAGTTGGTGAGGTGCAATCCCACCATATAGAGTGTGATTTGAGTAACTCAGAACGATTCTCCTGAGTTTGATTCTATCTCCTAAATTTGGGGGTAGATTATGCTGAAAATTAGGCATCGGATTAAACAAGGAGAACAGCTGAATTATTAAAAAGAAAAAAATTCCCACTATCTCTGCAGTTTCCTTGCCTTCCGTTCTTTAGAAGAAAGGAGCAAGGAGCAGACATAGACCTGTGGAATGCAATCAGTGGGTGTATGAGAAGATGGGATTTTCCTGATTTGATAGAAGTGCAAATCTTCCCTTTCCCTGGTGACCAGTCTGAGGCCTCATCTGTAAAGGATGCTTAGTAAATAATTTCTGCGACCCTTTAGATACTGCCCACAAGCTTTTGTTTCTGTGTGGCTAGTTGGGGTCGTCTCAGAATGAATCCACTGGGAAGGAATTTAACCTAGATTAAAATAATTGAGATTCATCTCTGAAGCCACCTCAAGATCTGACTAATTTAAACAGGAATCAGTAGAATATTGCTTGGAAATAGGGGCCAAATGGTCTCAGGAGCATTGAGTAAAAATAAATAAATAAATAAATAAAATCAGATCTATATACCCAAGCCAAAGTCAACAACAATAGAATCAAGAAAGAGACCCAAACTAAACACAAAATGACCTGCTACATTAGTAGCGCAGGGGGCTAAAGGTGGAGGTATAGGATGTATGTAGGGAACTATGGTTGAGGAGGTGGTGGGAAGAGCCCTAATTCACTGTCTCTATGTACTTGATA